>NW_028321890.1:6666666-6969696 GCF_036245765.1 Copidosoma floridanum | reverse complement strand
TGGCACGCTATTTAAATTTACAGCATACGTAAACGTGAATAACGGTCAATTCCGGGTGTACTAGTAATTGAAGAATAATATTAATTAAAAGAAAATAAAATGATGCAGTTATTAAATAATAACTAACCGATTACAATAACCTTTGTTAGAAGCATTTACTTACTGTACTGCAACATTTGTAACAAACCATATATTCACTATCTTCTTTTATCTAGCTGATCAAAGATATTTTGGATAATTCTTTTGTTGGCTTTTTTGTTATTGTATAGTCTGTCATTGAGTTCTTATTCTCTTTGATTTTTTGTAATCTACCTTTTGTATTTAATATACATTTAATACTTTTTTGTATTTTTCATAATTTCAGCATAATAGACAAGGTGCGATCTTGTTATTGTAGCAGAGCCGTCAACTTTACTCACGGTACCTCGGGAATACCAACACACTTTTAAATATCGATTTTCACAATGACTTTCCCATGTATTATTGCTATTTTGTTGATACATGTGTATAAATAATATGATTGTAAAAAAAATAATGCAAAGAATCATTTGTATAAAAAGTACCTCACACAGGCCCTTCAATAGATGGGCCAAACGCTCAAGCCTCCTTAAGGCCCGTTAGCTTACTAATCCGGTACTAAGTAACAGCGTGGATTCTTGGACCCTAGCCCTCTCAGTGGAAGGCAGGCACTCTACCGTAGGTACTGAAATCTCCCAACGATGCGTGCTGTCTGCTATAAACTAAGAAAATACCTGTTGCCGATACCACACAGTTAGCAGCTTTAATTAATTTTAAGAACTTGTCCATCCTTATTATAACCAGAAAAAATGTTACTTCCAGCTAACTTAGCGATAAGAAAAATTTTCTTGAACGCCAAGCAAGGAGAAATGTGCATTTTTGTTAAGTAAAGTTGTAAAATTGTATAAAAAAAGCTAAAATCCAAAGTACTATGGGCATACCGACAAAAATGATTATTTTACAATATTTGAAAATTCGCGTATGCAAATTTTATGAAAATTGTAGTGCAGACGCCGAGACTGCGTCTATTCCTCAAACATACTTATTACTGCTCCCGAGCTATTTAATAGATTAAAATTTAGGTAAAAAGTTCTAAAGTTTTTTTTCTTAACTACAAACGTTTGTGTATTTTCTAGCCATTATCATAAATTAAACTAACTAGATTATTTTAGTTCACTGATCATGTTATTATTATAACTATTTGAAAGTTGCTTGACTTTTTAACAAAAAATCTGTTAGCTTTCGATGACTGCTTACAAAATTTTATTTGTTGCAATTATCAATGACAAATTTAATAATTTTATTGGTATTATTTTAAGATCTTAAGTATTTTAACTTGTAACATATTATGACTTGCCCATTTACTGATAATATCCATCTGAAATGTGATAAACAATTTTAAAACTTTCATGTTCTCTATCACAGTATAACATAACGATAAAAATAAGAACAAACAATACGTTATTTAACAATAATCGAAGAAGAAAAACTTATGGCTGTGGTAAACTATGAAATCCGTAAAAAAAAAAAAAATAATAATTTGAGCAAGGAGAAATCGTTAACAAGAATATTTTTTATGGACAATAAGGTAATAAAACTTTTGTCTTCCTGATGAATGTTTTTTGATATTAGTTTATTCAGGTGTAACAGAATTATTAACAATAAGTGTAAAATTTAAAAGAAAGAATACTTATAAACAAACTAAATACTTGTTAAGTTTATAATCATATGGTTTGGATTAAGCTGGTTATTTTGTATAAATGAACAACAGTTAAATCTCCCTCTTTCACGTCAAGAGTTTCTAAATCTAACAGTTTGGAATTATTGAATTTAGCTATTTCAAAGTTATCTTTAATTGGCTGTACTCTGGACTTGACCACCCCTCTGGTCATTGAGTTTTGACTTTCTTTTTTTAAATTAAAAAATTAATTGATTATCTTAGTGTATAAAGCTGTTTGCCTTTCATCAAACCTTTCCATATTAAAGGTAAGTAAATTAAAGTTAACAAAATAAGGAGGGTAGCTACTTAAATAGAAACCATCTCTGAACTTGAATTCCTGTATACATTCGTCAAAGACCACGCATGAACTTATAAACTAATAAAACAATAAATCAATTCTTTGGTTTTATATTGATATTAATAATATGATTATCGACTAATAAGCATAATAAGGCTGTTCATTATTATTCAAAGTCTTAGTCAGAGTAATAAAACGTCACACATACTTTATTTAGTCGAGCAATGCAAGAGCTGTGTGTGCTCGTTGACAACTATGTGAGTAGTAAGCTACTCATGATGGTGGCTCCTCGTTTGTCCAACTGCAATGGTGACGCACGAAAGAACACATGGCAGTCCATTGCGGCTACAACACCAGCGAAGCGAGCACCGGAACGCCCGCAAGAGTAGGTAAGGACATACTTATTACATTATTTATACTGATGTTAAACATTTCCTTTTACGTGATAAGAAAAAAAAATAGTAGAAAAGATATGTAGGTAGTCAAGATCATAATGACAAAACAAAGTTGAAAAAATTTAAGAACGCAACCTGGACATGAGCAAAGTTGAAGCATGAAGAGTAATATTGTTAAAAAATAAATAAGACTTTTTTTTTAGTGTTACGACACGTTAACAGTGAATATCTGATAGAAATAATGAATATCACTACGTTCGTTATAATATACGACGGAGTTAAATGGACCAAATAAAAAGAATGTATGAAATCTAAAATGCAATTTACTTCGTAAGAAGACACATTAGTTATAAATGTCAATGCATTCATAAAAAAAGTTAAATCGTAATAATGTCATCAATAGTTCGGTAGTTGCATATTTATCAAATATTTATTTTTTTAGTATGACTGAATTTTATACACATTTTCCATTATTAATAAGCCTTACAAGTCACAATAAAACAATAAAAACAATTGTGTACTCAGGCCCTAAGTGCATTATAAGTTTGATAAAATTCTTCATTGTTCTATTTTTTAATCGTGAATACACACCTTAAAAAATGATGGTCATGAAGAAAGCTTTCTGAATTCCTAATATCTACCAGTTTGATTAAAACAAGATAAAATGTTTGATAGAATGTGCATGCGTTAGTTGTGGAAGGAAAAAATGATTTTTTAATTTAAAAGTAACTATAGTGTATTGTATACATAAATGTATATGTACATAATAACTAAAGACCATGACATGCATTAGTTTAGAGTTAGTAGGAAAACAAGATTATTATAATTAAAGAGAACTTTGTTGCTGTTCGTAAGAGATCAAGTAAAAGGCATGCAATAATCAAAGTAGGTAACGTAAGTTCTTTGTTGGCATTGCGGAGTTCTTATTTTTATTACAACATAAAATGTAAAATACTTAAAGAATCTTACTTTACTTTTATGATAATGCTACTTTTAAAATACAGTCGTAAATATGTAGGTATTAGGTAAATAAGCTAAAATATAGTGAAGTCAAAAATCAAATATCTATTCTCTCCACAAGTATAAAAAATTGTATACTTACGTTTTCTCATGATAACACCCCTAATGTCAAGTCAATACATAACGAAGATAAAAGACACATGTGTTCTTTTTTCCACTTTTTCCTAGTAAATAACGTTATAGTAAGCATCTTGTTTTAATTAGAAGGCAAATTTTTGTTCAGTTTGTTAATAACACCGTCAATGATTGTGTTAACGACATTGAACATTTGACCTATGATAAAAGAGTTAAGATCCTCTTTATCAACAAGTTTGATGTTTTTATTTACTGAAATAGAAAAAGTTTTAACTATCTGAAGAAATTTAATTTTTAGGGGAACTGTTATAACGTTTATCTAAGAGATATAGAAATGTTTGCTAACGCGATGAGTCAATTAAGAATTTAACATAAATCAAAGCAGGGAATTCCAATTTAATTGTAGTTAAGTGATAGAAAGAATTAGAAGACGAAGAAAGTTGGATCAAGAAAATTTCAGGCATCAATGCATCAAACGTGATAAAAAAATGTTCATTAAAATAAAGTAAAAAGAATGAGCAATACTATCGTATTGATCCTCCAATTGGATTACCAAATTTACGAGCAAACTCACGGGCCAAATATATGTGAAAGTGGGCAGCTATAAATTATTGCAACCATTCTATTCCTTTTATCGCGATTAAATGGATACTTTTGAGGCTCAGATAAACTTCTAAAGACTGGTTACTTAGTGACAAACCAACGACAACTAAATAAGAAATATACTATTATATAAGCTATATATTCAGCTTAAGCAGTCGCTTACATCATTTTTATTCTGATTTTTGTTTTAATCTTTAGGGAGTCTTTAGTTGAATATTAGAAAAAAAAAAAATTAAGATCAATAGGTTTTGGAAGCAAAGCCTTTCATGCACGGTTATTGAGCTAAAGGGAAACTGACAAAGAAAAAAGATTTAAGGACGTCTATAAAACAGTGTTTTCTGTTTGATTTTCTAAAATTTGAACAGGCTGTTCAGAATAATGTTAGAAAGTTACACTTCAATTTGAGACTATGTCGCAACACTATTTTTTAAAATATTCACTGTTCAAGAAATCTGAATTACAGACGTTACTTTATAGGGCCACACAAAAATTGAGCTATTCAAAAAAAGATCAATTTAATTTGTCCACTTCTTTTGCACAACGCAATATTATACAATGTATACATACATCATTATTATAAAAATATCATACTTAATTTTTAGAGATATCGTCAACTTATTTCTGCAACAAAATGATACAAACAGATTAAGGTAGCTGTATATAGGTACGCTTATCCCTACAAAAAAGTTGTTGGTTAAAAGCAATCGCTTCTTAGTCTCCAAAGCCTCTCTGACAGCTCCTTGAATTGGTATGAAGGCTGGGGGCCAGTACCGGGCTGCTTCTGTATTGAAATAAAATAAAATGCTAAATGTAATGGGATAAAAGTTAACAACAGCTGTGGCCTCTGTCTACATTAAAATGAAATTCATAAGAGTACGGGTTAAAAGTTGGGATGACGCTATTGTCATAGAGCTGATACCTATTTTATAGATACTGTTTTATGTACGCAAAAATGTTCATACATATGAATACACTTATTTTGTATGTACACAGAATCTCACCAGTTTTAATTAAGCTTCTTTGATTCAACCCTAATACTTAGTTGGCGAATTCTCTTATTGATCAAATACACGTATTTTCTTAAGTAAGTGGGATTCACGTATCATGGCATTAAAATGAAAAAAAAAAAAAAAAAAAAAAAAAAAAAAAGGAGAAAAAAAAACAAATAACTAACAATCACAAAATAGTTATTTATTCTCGGTGAATCGATGCAGATGTCTTTTACTTATTCAATGGGTTTTTATTACGACTTACTCTGTGAATCTTTTAGAATTTATGGTATCTAAAAACAGTTAATGTAAAAAATGTTTTTTAAATTCTAGAAACCTGGCTATGGATTCATTTAATAAAAACAACAAATTACAAAAATATTACTGTTCATGTGAAAAATTGTATACTTGCAGATATCCTAACTTGCTTGTTTACGTACAAGCTTTTACTTTTTTAGTTAAAGAAACTTGGGAGAAAAATTGAAAATGTAGAATTGCGCTTAAAACTAGAATTCAAATTCCTTAATTTACCTTGTAAACAAAAAAAAAAAAAAAAAATTACAAAGTGGATTAATACAAATAAAAAACGAGAAATAAATTAAACAAATTATTAATAGAATAACTTATTAAGTAGAAAAAGGGTGGCTCAGGGTTCACTCAAAAGAATGGGAATATTTTATACTCATCGATACTTCATTACTTGTATTGGTGAGAAAAGAGTATGTGTATCTCTCTTGACCGATGACTCCTGACTGCTCACCATGGACTCTCACTATCTATTTTATTTTACACTATTTTTTTTGTACTTCTATCCTATAAGACCCAAGCTAGGAGAGGTGCATGGACGCTTATAGCCATATGCTATCTTACGTATCACGTTTAAGGCTGTGGAAGCATGACGTTGTCCTCAGCGGCTATCATATCTGAGTCATTTTATCTCAGTCATATACATTAAATGTACTTAATGTGCTTATAATTGTACTTTTCTTTTATTTACTATATTTCTTTAAAGAGTACATATTATCTCTATTATTCTTACTGAATTGTAACTTATATGTTATTAGTAAAATTACTTCTTGGATGTGAGAAGCATATTTTTTTTCAAATATCTAAAATATTGTTGTCATATTTTAAACTTTAGTCTTTTACTTTTCTCATGTCTAATAATTTAAAAGAGAGAAAAACTTTATTTTTGCATCAGCTAACTTTTTATTTATTAATTTACTTATTTCTTAATTAATTTCTGTATGTACATATTTATATTTAGATTCAAAAAGCTTTTTTCTTTTAAATTTTACCAGAAATATCTGTAATAATTTAAGAGAGAAAAGGTAGGGTTTTATAGGAGGTTGTATGGGATACTAAATATGAATAACTAGCGGCCCCCCCGTCTCAGCTTCGCCCGAGACTTACTACATGGAATACCCTAGTGTGTTGACAAGTAACGTAAAACGTTTTCAGTTAGAAATTTTACATATATTCCTGACACTTCTAAGAACAAAAATCTTCTTATTAGAAACATATTTTTTCGGAATTCATACAGTTGATTTAGATAAATAATAAGCTGTAAGAATTGAAAAAAATATAATTATTTCCAAAAGTACCGTGCGCTCCTTATGCCATAAAATAATCGTTGGCCATAAGGAGCCATTAATTTGCAGTTTCTCCCGTATAATTCAATAAAAGGGCTATATTTTAAAGCTGTTATTAAAGATTTTAAACTCCTAAAAAATAAATATTAAAAAAAACACTTTTTTTCTCATATTTCACAACTTGACAACAAAAGCAACAAAGCCCTGGAGCTTAAACTCTACATTTTTTATTGCCAAAAAAATACAAATACATTTTCTACTTATTTAAAAATCTGAACTGAGATCTTTAAAGACTTGAGAGATGGCTGTAAGAGTACACTGAAAAGCTGATCTCTCACGTAATTGATTCTCTATTAGTCAACTTTGAAGCTGCTGTTCCAATCTTGATAAATTTTCTTCGTCAGTTTCTTGACGCCTGAAATTGTATTTATTCGATACATTTGAAGTTTTTTGTCCAATTCACCCTCTTGCGACTTTTGGCATGCTTAAAACTTTTGTAACCCTTAAAGGCTGTTTTCTGTCAACTTTTTTAAGTTCTAATATATTTGTTAACAAGTTAGTTCAACGTCCGATGGCCTTAAAAAAGACCGGTGAGCTTCTTAAGTAAGCCCTTTTTTGACTAAAATTAATAGCAATTCTGGCTGCCTGGATACCTCAGGATGATCTTCTCTGGCCTGCTGTTGAAGCCCCAGACTGATCAAGAAAAAAATTACAAAGCCCGAAGCTTTGGAGCTATTTGCAGAGATCTTTCCCAACGTTTTCTGGTACAACGTCGAACATATTGGTGTCTAAAGCACCTTTTTTTTGTCAGACTCAGTTGTTTTGGAATTCTAAGATGGGGCGATCCGTTTGTGATGTTTGCCCGTTGTAGACTGTCCCGTTGGCTCAAGTTTTGTTTCCCTTTATAGCTGCTAGGTTCGCCCAGCACAGACCTTGTGGTGATTCCTGGTTGAATGCTTAAAGTCAAAAGAGTAATATAGGGTCATCGGTCACCGGGGTTCCCAGCCTTGCGAAGAACGATTCCGCTCACGACGTCAGCCAGTAAATGACTGACTTGGTTTAATAGTGGCCGACTTTATAAATAGTCTTTTAGTCGACGAATCGCTTCCAGAAATGGTAGTTAAAACGTATTTGTTGGCAAGGTAGTTTAAACTTAGGTGGACTTTAAAAGAACCAACATAATTTATGGTTAAGTAGAGAGCGTGAATACTTACATTGGCCCTGAAAAGGGCCAGTAGTAAGACTTCCAGGCTATTCCTTATTATTACTCCTGATGATGAAGAGCTGGCAATGGGTAGCTTGACACTCACCCTTCAAGTCTCTATGTACAGAGGCTGTGATGGAGGGAGGTACGCCACTGATCAAAGAATATCTCGTCTTCGGATCGTTCCCCGGAAACCAACCGATCGTCGTTAGACGGAAAAATGTGGGTATGACCGTTGGGGACACAACCACTGAAAAGGTAGCCGTTGTGGTTGCCCATACCCTTCAAAGCTGTCTTCCCTGGCTTTAATTTTTGTAGCCAAAAATTCTCTGACACCACCAGGCTCAATGGTGGAACAGCCTCACAACTCTGAAGAGTTGGAGCAAGTTGTGCTCTTGTCAGGTACGTCTCTTGGTATTACACTGGAGACGCTATCAGTTTGAATAATTTTTTATTGGTATCACTTGTCTTTTCTGGAAACTCAGGGTGGATGTAGACCTAGGTCACTTGCCGATAAGTTGCCTAGATACCTAGGCCTTGTAGATGAGTTTTTAGTATCAGTGGTAAGTTATTACTTCTGCCGTTTTATGGTCTTCGTGAACAAATTAACGTCGGAAAAAGCTCAATTTTTGTTATGTATATATTATAGATAGTAAATAATTAATAACGCAAAAAAAATAAAGATTTTTTACGTTAATAATAATACCCTCACAAAAAACTAGTGAATTATCTAGATTTAATAAAACAAATAAGTGTTTGATTGGAAAAAAAAGTATTGTCACTGGACCTTACGGTTTTTCATAATCAATCAAGCCTACATTTAGCAACATAATTTGGAGCTTAAGGAGGTAAAAAAATTACAAACGGTTCAAACATAACCTTAAATTTAATTTTTTTTAACTCATCATGAGACCAAACCATAATTAAGGAATTCATTGATTTACGTGTTGTTAGAAAAAAAGCTACTTACAATAAATCCTGTAACGGTATAAATATAACTTGATCGATAAGATAAGAAATGTGTATTTTTTTTTAGAATGCCGTTAATGATAAGCTGTAAGTGTAAGCCATATTTAACTTGCCAAATTAGGTAATTGATAATGGTATGTCAATAATCACACTATCAAGTAGTAGTTAAATAAAAATTGTTTCATAAAAACAATGGTGTACGTAACTTGTATATCAAGTTAACAGTTTTCATACGTACTTTTATGATCTACAATAACTTATTGTGACAATTATTTACACACTAAATAACTTTATTCAGAATGTTTCGATTTCATTAATACACAAAACAGATGTAATGAGAAAAGCTAGTTGAATAAACGACAGTTTTGAGATTTTTGATGCGTTTAATTACTAAATATTTCATGTAAAAATTCTGTTGAAAAGAGTACTTCAATTATTGTCATGAGCTTTAAAAAAAATTCGCCTATAATCGTACGATAAAGAAGTGTAATACACGAAAGAAAAAGAAAGATGCACATTAAATTAAAAATCTTGAAAGTATATTTTTTTAGAAAATCTACTTTGTTTGATAAATTCATGAATTATATGTAAAAATCAACCTTTGCGCGCATTTATTAATAAGAAACATCTACATAAAAGTAAGTTTAAGTAGAAATTTAGTAGATCCATTTTAGACCACCGTATCTATATCCTACAGACTTTGTTTCTATTTAGTATTTCCTAATACGAGCAATATTAGTGTAATTTGATTTTTTAAAATGAATATTAAAGAAAGTGTTATTTTCCTGAAAAGTTATGATATTTCTATCAAAAAATTGTGAGCAAAACTAAAGTTTATGTAAGGTTGATTTATTAAGTTAATATTTCGTAAGAAATTTTTGGAGCCTTTAACCTCTGACGATAAACACATGCACGATACACAGTAAAATCAAAGCTTGATACTTTATGTTTTCGACCACGCTGAACACGGAAAAAATAATGAAAAAATTGTGAAAGCCTGGCAACTCTGAGAAAAAGGCTTGTTAAAGCTTAAAATACTTATAACTCTGGAACAAAAGCACCTAGCGTGAAATGGCTTGTACTATTTGATAAGGGGAGTAAAAAAACCATAAAAATCAATTATTTATTTAAGTTTGATAAACGTCACGTCTTGAGATATTTAGTTGCAAAGATTCGTAAGCAGTGGCAGCTGAGCTATCCCCACCACGTAAACATGCTTCTCCTTACGGTCTGTTACTTTGTGCATATATAGGTAAGGTAAATTCAGGTAATTCGGGACACTTCAAATTCTTAAGCTAATTCGGGACACAGACTAAAAACTGTATTTATAAATGATAAACAAGTCTTAAAAAAAAAAAAAAAAAATCCCAGTATTCTTCAAGCCTTTATTTATCTAAAGCAATGAAAAAGTAAAATAATTAATAGCAAAGAGTAATGCGAAAAAAAAATGTTGTAAGGTGTTCTGACGGCAGCCGTCAACAACCAAGTTTTCTTCCGTGCCGGGGAGATGACCGAGTATACTCATATATGATTAAAAAAAGATTTATAAGATGGAAAGTAGGCGGAAAATGTTCCAACGATTAGTGTAGTGTTTCCTGAAATAATTTATTCATAAATAGTGTCATGAAAACAACTTTGATAATTTAAAATTGCGCGTCCCACATTACCTCACAAGTAAGATACTGATGAGCCAATTCTGGACGGTGTGTCCCGACTTACCTTAACGTTTTTTACTCCTTAAGGTATTATTGGACACATCATATCTTCGCGAGGCACAACTTTCATTTTTTAGTCAATACAGTAAAAAACTACTAGTTAATTAACTTTTTTCACTTTAATTAAACAGTTAAGTGTATTATTAGATCAAAGGGAACAGTTTTCACGTAAAATTCAAGTGTAATTAGTCAATTGAAGGTATATGCGACATGTAAACAAACATCATAACCTTAATACTACTGTAAACAGTAAGTAATCTCAACTTATGTAAGTATTTACTTATTGTAAGGGAATTCACAGTGAGGGAGGCTTCTAGGGTTTTTGATATTCCAAAATCAACGTTGTTTGCAAAATGTATAAGGGCTTATCACCAATAGACAGTAAAGCAGGACATCCAATTTTTTTTTCAAAAGATGACGAAGATCAAATTGTTAACTGGATTGTTTATTGTGCTACTACAGAATTTCCAGTAACCAAAGGTTTGCTGTTGGATTCTGTACAAAAGTATTTGCTACAGACTAATAAGAAAATTAGAAATTAAAGAAACTAATAATTAGAAAAGAAAGAAACGGAAAAGAAATAAAAGGAACAAAAAGTATTACAGAATAAACAAAAAAAACAAAAGCTAGAAATATGAAAAAAAAAGAATCAATTTTAAATAAAAGTTTACAAGAAAAAAAAAGTCTCTAATCAAACAAAAAAAAGACATTTTTAAAAAAATAAAAGAAATTAAGAACGCAATAAAATTGGAAGAAAATGAAGAAAACAGACAAAAGTTGAGAACAGATATACAAAATTACGAAAAACAAGTTGATGAAATAGGACGAACCTTGGTTATTCACTAAATGAAAGTTTTACAATCAAAACTTAAAATAAAACAAGAAGTTTTGCCTAACTAATTTTTTTTTATATTTTGTCACTTATTGGACGTTTAAGTGAATAAAATTAAGATTAAAATCTTGTACAAAATGACTTTTCGTTGGTTTTTATATTTCTTGAAAAAAGTCGATTTGTTAGACTACTTAATAATTTTAAAACTGATCAAAATATAAAATACACTCTCTTAAAACAAAGATCTTACATGTGTCCCGATTTAACTTAATAGGTGTCCAGAATAAGCTGAAATCTGGCGTACATATGTCCCGCAAAGGCTTAATTACAAAAAAATTTAAAATAACATATTTTCCAACATTTAGAAAAGCACTACAAGATTTTTTTTTTTTTTTTACTTAAAATAACGTCCGACTACAGGAAAAATCTTTTTAAAAAATTCTAAAAAATAAGGGACATTAAAAAAAGTGGAGATGAAAATTTTGCTACTGAAAAGTGTCCCGAATTACCTGAATTTACCTTATACCCACTTGAGTAAGAGCAAAGTATAGGTGAGAGCACTGGACCAGAGAGAGGAGGGAGAGAAGTTTACTAGACGCACTGGCAGCCAGCCCTGCTGTATACTTATTTAAATACACTGTAAGATGTGTATGTGTAAGAAGAGAGGCAAGGTGAGGACAGCAGCTCAAGCGCGCGCTTGAATAAATTTTATTTTTTCGCCTTCGGCTAGCAGCCTACAATCGTGATTTTTTATAAATCTATAAGAAAAAATTGTTACGTTGAAAAAGAGGTTTTCGAAAGATTAGTTTTTATCATGTTTTTGATGATTCTCTATTGGTTAAGTATACTCTTAAGTAAGGGCTTACTGTAAACTTAAATCAAACAAAAATGCCACTTTATATTTGAATTTCATTATATGATGTAAATTATAATGATGTTGAAAGATAGTAGACTGTATGTCTGGTGTTGCATATGAAGCACGTCGCAGATGTCTCAAGGTAAAAATAAAGTCAGAGCTAAGAAAACATTTTTCTAAAATACATTATTTTCTCCTCATAAAATGAATTTAGTCGAAGTGCCTGAGGTAGACTGTAAACTGTTCTGCAAAATGATGTAACATAGGTAAATTTTTTGAAATCAGGGAATAGGCTTTTTTAAAAAAATGTACTGATTTTATTTTGTACTGAATAAAAAAAATTAAATTTACAACATACTTGTATTAATTAAAAAAAAAAAATGATGTAATTTATTTTATGAGACGCAGATTATATATTAACATAAATAAAAAAAGTAAGTTAGTGACATCGCTTTCTTTTCATACTATAAGTTTTTTTTTTATTAAAAAAAATTTTTTTTTGCGTTCTCGAAAAGTATGAAAAAAATAATTTTGCAATGACGTTGAAGAAATCAGCTTTTATTCTCATAGAGTATATACTTCAAAAATACGGTTACCACTCGTTTTCGACTTCTACAAAGTCATTATTTACGTTTACTTCTGCGCTTTCCGCTTCATTAAATATATCATTAATCGTATCCTCAGCGTCTTAAATTATTGTGTCTATTAACTCTTTTTGTTTCTCCTAAGTATTAACGCAGCTGTGTCCATTACAGTGCTTGCATAAAAGAGTACATAAAAGGCCAGCTTTTTTGCAAGTACAATGCCTTGTACTACAATTTTTTTGACAATTGCAGGATACCTAAAATCCAAAAAAAAATTTACCATGTAAAATTTATCAATCTCAAGCTGAGATGTACAACATGTTTATTCGTTGTTATATACAAGTGTGTGTGTGTGTGTGTGTGTGTGTGTGTGTGTGTGTATAAGTGCGCGGGCATGTGTCAACATTTTTCGTAAATTAACTGCGAAAACAAGCTTTGTATATCTTTGGAAAAACACGTAAATTAAATTTTTATTGTTAAATAAAATAGTTGAAAATGCAAGAAAAAACTTTATATAAAATTAAACAACTATTATATTTACTTGAAAAAAAAAATTTTGTAAATCTAATGTATAAACTTTTAAAAAATTTCTTATTCGATAATATGTTCTAAAAAGATTTCCAAAAAAGGTTAACAAAAAAATATTGCAGACAAAAAAATTACCGAATCGAGAACATCGTTAGGTGCAGCTTGTTTTTCTGTGAATATTGGAGTCAACATAAAATTAGTCCTCTTCCAACCCTATTTCTCTGGGTTTAATGTATTACCAAGCCACTGCTGGATTTGATAATAGACGCGTTCTGTATGCTCTATTAATGCTGCGTCTGTTGGTGGTAAAGAAGGTAGAAAATCTTTCCTTCTTGATTTTGCTGTTAATGTCATATATAGCTTGTACCGCAAGTCATTGATGTCACTAGCTGCTGGCAAGCTACTGCTTTTGTGCATACGTAAAGCGAAGATCTCTGCAGATTTGTAAAGCTCTTGGATTTATTTATGTTTTTCACTGAATAGTGCTGCAACGGCCTTTAGCTCAGAATTTGTAGTAAACAGAGAAAGCAATTTTTTTCCCAATTTTGAAAAAAGAATTTGTAGAGTCACGCTCACCAAACGCATGAACAAACATTATATATTATACTACAGCATATCTTTATTTGAATATATATCGTACATGACATTAGCCGTCTTTCCGTGTGTTATTTTATAAAAATGTAAATTATTAATGCCTTGAGAAAGTCCAATAGCAATTATAAGCAAGTCAACGTCATTACCTATAATTACTATGGGATTTGATACTTGCTTTGTCAACTGTATCGCTGATGTGACGATAAGTGCATCTGCATCCTCTATAGCAATGAGAGTTTAAATATTTAAATTATTTAGATGGGTTGACAGCAATTGAAAAGATTTAAATTTATTGACAACGTTTGACAAAAAGTTTGATTGGTTCACTGGCACGAAATTTTCCGGATCAATACCAACATCTGCACCGACAGATTTTTCTTGTCCCTGGTATCGTTTGTACGATTTTACTCCGATGATCTCGCTGTTGTATCTGTTAAACACTACTACGCAGTTTTTTTTAAACTGGCGTTGTAAAAAAATGTAATACACGTCAAAAATTTGTTTAAATGTTTTACTATGGGGCCACACTACGTAATGAAGCAGCCATCCTCCATCTACAACGAACTGACAATTCAGCAAGGTTGCAGAAGATTGTAAAGTAGATTTCAACATTTTTTACAATTCAGACTTTGTCGACTTTCTCATTAGGCCAGACTCATCAAAAATACTTAATGGATAAGGTCACAATTCAAACGCCAAGGCATTCCGTATTTTTTTGGTTTCTCCATGAAAAATATAGACAATCCGTTGAAAAAGTAGAGATAAGTCGATACAATTTAATTTTTAATTTTTTATACCGATTTCATGGACAGATGACAGTGGCTTGACGGTGTATACAGTCGACAGTAAAATATTTTCCGTATTTTTCCCAGCGATAAGTTCCATTAACTTCTTGCGTCTTTCAAAGGCCATATGACACTTTATATTTTCCCCTCCCAGAATATCGGTTAAAAGCGACATAAGTTCGTCCTTGCCTTTGAATGGTTTATGCTTGGTCAGCCAGAATAAGAATTTCTTTACATGCTTGCTGTCTTTTTGTATGCGCCCACTTTGCAAATTGACGTGCTGTTCACTTGACTCTGATTTAAAATTGCAATACTCTTCCAAGCACTCTATGATATGAACAGCATCAAGCATGCCTACTAGATAGCAAGCTATAACGCTCCATGTACCAAGTCAGTCCCAAAAAATCTATTCCATGTTTGCTCAATTACTAAATCTGGAGCTAAATCCGAGAAAGTTTTGTCGGTTCGACGAATTAAGAAGAAGCCTAAGAACTAAACTTGATCTTGCAAATAAAGTAGTGCACTTTTTGGATAAGCAAAATATCCAGCCATATGAAATATCGGCAACATTGCTTCAATGCTTTGCAAATATAATTTCCAGTCCGCAAGACGCTCAACTTTCATGAAATTCAGCATAATTATAATACATTTACAATACTGAACCCATAACTTTGCAGTCAGTCCTACTGCTTCAAGAGCATCAAGGCGTTGAATAAAGTACTCGCTCAAAAGAAGCATCGCAGGGCACGCTTTGAAGTCACTGATCTCGGTGGGCTCAGTCAAACAAGTATTAAAAAACTGTCAATAATAGTATTATAAGTATCCGATGCATTACTGCCTTTTATGATTTCCATGCCAAGAGCTGTAAAAAATAAAATATGCGCACGTACTGCTCTGGCAGAGGCATGTCCTGACATCAATTTTTTAATAGAGTCGGCTGCATAGACGGTAACCCACAGTTCTTCTAGATCAGACCCTCTCATAACTTTACCAATAGCCCCCAGGAAAGACATATGCAATTGAAAGCTTCCCAAACGTACTAACACATTTTCATCTTCCTTGACCAATGATCGGGATACAAGGGCTGATCAAATGTTACTACGGTCATTTTTTGACCTAGCACATTCTTCTCTACTATTCTGTACTGTAAGGCAGTATTGAGAGACGACAATTTTGATGGAGGCTCAATTATGAAAGGCAGGCAAACAATGTGTGAAGTGTAGTAAGTAGAATTATGTAAGATATTTTTCATGAAGCCTTTCCACGATGGCAACATATCAACATCGTAATATTTACCACATAAAAAGCCTGTGTAATGGGGCTTCATTGAAATTGAACCGAGTTTCAGCGAGGATGTAGGCACGTACAGCGCATCTTTCAAAGCGCTTGCATACTTGGTATCATGCGGTTCAAAAGGAATGAGATTCATCTCTGCTAAAGCGCTAGCGCTAGTTTTTCTACAGCTTATTTGTGACTCATCTTCGTATGTCACAGCGTAATTCGGGGTACCTACCGCAATACCCTCGAGACAGTAAAACGTTTCATGACCATCAATCGTTGCAACGTTATAATCGGTATTGTCCTACATGAATTGCACAAATTCACCATCAACTTTCATGATGGGAGGATCTTCTATAGTTGCCAACTCAAATTCCTGCACAGTGTAATAAGAAGAACAGAATCTTCATTTAGACAGTAAATCAATGATAAATTTTGAACCTGTTTTTCTTCTAATATATGTTGTGACAGAAAGTTGTAGAGTGGATTTAAACGTTCGAGGTTTTAAAATTGTTAAAATTGCATGAGCAATACTGTCCCTTTTAACAAAATTTTTCTCATCATATTTATGACGTTCACGTTAAAGTTTGTTTGAAAAATAATTCAATAGCGGAGGAATGACAGTTGTAACGTCATTCAAAAACGAACTAGAGGCTGAATAGTAATCGTTTGGAATGGTTGTGTTCACTACCTCTGAGCGTAAAATTTGCGTGGTTACAGTAAAAATACTTTTTTTTTGGTCGTCTGTTATTTCCTCACCACACAACCACTCATTGCATGCTAGAGGCGTTTTAACAGATTTGTAGTAAGACACTGTTTCTCGGCAGCCTGCTCCCACACTGATGGTAATATCTTTGTTGTATTTTTCTTTTAGTTTTTTAAAGTTCTGTTATCTATTACGCGATTTTCCATGGCCTCTCTTAAAGTACTAAGTGAGAATTCAGAAGTATCCGAGTTTTCTATGAAATTACAAACATTTTTTAAGCAATCCTCAATGCTACTTTTAACAATTTCTTCTGAATTTGTTGATTCATTGGTTGGATACATTTTACAAAAACATTTCTTGTGGTAAGACGCTTTAACGTTCACGTGACTTATTAAATGCAACGTTTACCACATTGTTATAGTACTTATATTTTCGTATTTTTTATCGAAAAAATTCTCACAAAAAATACACTTATTTGCGAAATCAAAATGACAGATCTGGATGCATTACTTGTGGATGTCGATGGATCATTCGTTACAGATACGTCAGATGCTGGTGTACTTTCTGCTCACCTGCGTTTTTTAGATGGTATTTTGTGGGCTGTATACTGTTTACTACAGTTTTCGTGGACGTTGACAGAAGTCTTGCACTCAGTACTCTCCACTTATCATCCTCAATAGCGATACTTTTTGAGATGATCGTTTTTATCCCACTCTCATGGACGCAGATGACATTGCTGGAGCTATCATACAGTGGTTTCAAACAAAACATACATACTGCTTTTGTGTTTATTATGAAAGCCTAAATAAGAATATTAAAAAAATGTAGGTTTAAAAATATTAAAAATAAAATTTTTATTCATACTTCTTTTTTTTTAGATTTTGAAAAAAAAGAAACAAAAATAAAATCTGAATGGTTTTACCTGTTAGAAAAAAAATTGAGTACAAAATTATACTTTTTTATCCACTTTGTATAACACAATTAGACGAAAATTGATCGATGTGAACATCAAAACCTGTGATAAACAAAAATTGAAAGATAATTTAAATACGAAAAAAACTTTTAATGAATGAAAATCATAAAAATGTCGACAAAATTATAAAATTTTCTTACTCATGTAACAAAGGGCTTGACATCAAACACTAAATTATTGATTATCAACAAATAATTAAAAAAGAATAAAACGTTTGAGAATTTTTCTTGAATGACCAAATTTATATCTTGATAAAAATATAGTTAAGGGCTCAAACTTACAGGTTATATAGTTACGGCAATGTCTTGTATCGTACTTACTGTATTAAAACGTAGTTTTCATTTAATGAGCTTTTTTTTTTTACTAAAGTTGACGTTACAAAAAATTACTATAGTCTGACAACTGGACTGACATTAACCAACTCTAGTTATCAAACACAAAAGCTAACATATATCAAATACCATGCTCTGCTTATAAATGTAGCATATATAGGAATGGCATGGAGCAAAAGCGATAAGAATTTTATCATAAAACTGCGACTATAAAATACATATTATACACAGCGGGCCACCAATACTTCTTTTTCCAATCAAATACTCATTTGTTTTAATAAATTGAGTTAATTTACTAGATACTTGCAAGGCTATTGTTATTAACGTAAAAAATCTTTATTTTCTTTGCGTTAATAATTATTCTCTATTTATAATATATATTACAAAATCTAAACTCTTTCCGACGTTAATTTTTTCACGAAGACCATGAAATGGTAGAAGTTATAACTCACCACTGTTACTGAAAAATTATACAATTTATTGCTGATGACTAATTTATTCAGTAATTATCCTTATTTAAAGACTAAAATTAGGGTGTTTTTATTTTAGGTGTACGAAATTTAAAGTTACGAATAAATGTATTCTAGATTTTAAAATTTTTATGTTTGGCTTAAATTTGCTGCCAAGTAAGTATCCTACCTTATAAACGCCACTTTTTGTTTATCTTTGATTAATGTAGCACCATTGTTTTCCACTATTATCTGTAAATTTGCATGCCGTGGTGAAAGATTCTCAACCTGTTGACTACTTATATAATAATCTAGTAATTGGGTGATATTAAAAAGCCCCTTAGAGTAATCTGGAAAAAATGACGAAGTGGGATCTTGAACACACATCTAGGGGGCAGTAAGCGCTGTACGATCTTAGCCACTGAGAACTACCAACGCTGCGTGCTATCTACTGTGAAATTAGGAAACACTTGATACCGATACTACACTGTAGGCAGTTCTGCTTAATTTTGAAAGCGTACCTATCGCACTTATACACAGAAAAAATATTGCCTGCATCTTACTTAACGATAAAAATAAATTTTGTAAAGACTAATCCAGGGAAACGAATTTAAGTGTTTCTTAACTCACAGGTCTTATTTTCATTGTTCTAACGAGTTTTTGTCCTATATTTGTCAGTGAAGCTGTGAAATTGGTAAAAGGAGTCTTAATTAAATCAAAATTTATCAGGCATACCAGCATAAATACTTATTTTTCGATGTTTGAAAATTCCATTACGCACATCTGAAGGAAACAGATGCGTGGTTGGCGAGGCTTCGTCTGTTTCATCGCCATCTCGCACTACTGCACGACTTGATGTATTAATGTATGTAAACTGTACAGATTATGCATATGCAATGACTACTTATTTTTTTATTTTAATACATGTAGCAGTCACAAAAAAAATTTTTTATGCCAAGTAAATCAACGCACACGAGGTATGTTTATTCAAAGATTCGTTCTTATAACAAAGAAAGTTTGAGAGTATCATTTAAAGGGGAAGAAAAGTGGGTCCTCGCAGCCAATATAGATAAGCTCCTTTTTCTGCGCACCTCTTTTGAACCTAACAACTTTATACTTCACTTTAGTTTGACGTCAGTAAAGTTATACATTCCCTGTAAGATGCCTCAACATTTTTTTCTCTGAATTATTAAGAAATAACCTGTTTGCACCGCCCTTGTATGACTTTTGAAAAACATTTTATTTTCTGAGAATTATGTAACTAAATTTTGAGAATAGGACTGTTGTTGTAACTAAATTAAAATGTTGTTATGTATGGACGATAATCCAAGCGCCATGCGCGTCCCTATAACGCGTTGTCTTGGCACCTAAATGATTTGTAATCCTTATAAGGGTGTCAGCAGGACAGCAAAGTATTAAATTGTTACAGATTTTGTCGATAAATAGTCATGCTTTTTTATACCAAGTTGTGGTTCTTACTAAAATAAACAATTATTTAGTTGTAGGTAGGTATTTTTAAAATCTTTGAATTTTTAAAACATTTTGTCTATATAACAGAGGTAAGGAGGTAACGTTTCGTAAAAGCCTATGGTAGTTACATGATTTTCTTGTGTATAATTCTTTTAAAAATTAAATACATCAAATATTTGAAAAATTCTTGTAAGTTTTACGTATTCCAGACTATTGAAAGAACTCAATATAATTCTTATCTCTGGATTTTATTGTTACCTAAACCTTCTGGATCGTAAATTTTTGAAAATACACGGTATGTCATAAAGAAAGTAAGATAGGTTCAAAAATAACCTGTTTTCAGCGTTCTTCAATGAAAAATAAAAAAACATTCTTGTGCAAGCATAGAGAGATATTGGTATTGTCACGAACGAGCTAAGTGGAGGCCCGTGTAGTGACACACTGGCGCCTAACTCATATTACAGTGGTGAAAAAATTATTTTCCATGGTCGTGTGCATACATAACCTACAAATCTTAGCAATATATCGAATATTTGCAAAATAATAACGGAAAAGCCGAAAATTATATTAATTTTTTTCTGCCCATGTCCAATTGGAAACAAATTAAAAATACATGAATTGTTTAACAAGAACATAGATGGATCAAAAGAATAGATTTTTACAGGTATTGCAAGTTAAAACCAGGTGTTACATACTAAAAGAGAGGCGGCTAATACTAAAATAATTTGGACTTCGAATGTATTGTCCATGAATACATGTAATAAAAATTGAGTATTGCAATAGATCAAAGTGGGCTAAAGATATAACAGAAAAACAAAATAGTTTCATAAAATTAGCTTACTAATTATTTTACAACCATTTTATACACAAGTATTTTGAAATATTGTTTTCAAAACAAGTTGATAAATTCTGGTAATACGATGAACAAAATTTTTAGATAAGAAACAATAAAACGTTTCTTTCATAAATTATCAACAAACCATAATAAAGCACATCTTGTATTTGGCATCATTTTAATATTAAAATGTGAAGTCTTGTTTGTACAAAAATTCATAATGAAATACTTGTAATAACATAATTGAGCATGTATAAGTAAAAAGATTTAAAAGCCATTGATTGTAAAAAGTCTGAAACAGTGCTCTCTAGAGTTGCAGATGATTAAACGCGAACTTGAAGAATTTGGAAAATAAGTTAAGAATGTTTAATCCCATGCTGTAGCCCATGCGACGCTCTCTACAGTTTGGTATGTCGTCTGTCTTTCTCTCTCTCTCGTGTAAGAACATAACCTTTTGTAGCTCTTATCACGCTTATTAATTCATTTATTCTCTCACAAGGACCCTCGTGATGTACAATAGATTTTAATACGTTGGATATTTTTTTATTGTTGATGAAACTTTTATCTAAAGTGTTTTATTAATAAGCGAGGTAAATGCATAGAAGTGCTTAAAAAGATGACAGGCCATAAGTTTACATAAAAAAGCTAAATATGATTATTAATTAAGTGGCTTCTAGAAACCCTCATGTCATCAAATTTTGACAGCAACATTTTATGACATTATTTATTTTTCAATAAATTTTGATCAACTTCTCTTTCTTAATTATGTAACCGTTTAAACTCTCTTAAACTCAAAATTAAAGAATGAATAATCCAAGGTTCCTAAAATTTATATTGAATCCAAACAGCAATATTAATAAAAAGGAAATAGATTTTCAGTTAGTTTCTGAGCAATCGTTGTCAACTTGATGACAGATAAGTCAAACGAAGTTTTTTTAAAATGACATTTTACTCGGGCGTTTCAGAGTAAATTTTTATGTTGATACCTATTGAAGATTAGTAAAATGATCACGAACTCTGAAAGGGTTGATTTTTTTAACGGTTTTTTCAGTCTTGTTGAAGTATATTTTTTATTTATACATCAATATATTAGCACAATCCTAAGTTTCTTACTTAAAATTTGGCAGCACCTTATAGTTAAACATGCTTATGAGATAAAATAGTGGATAGAGAACCTTACATTTTTATGTCAGTATATAAGTTATATATTCCATTTATTTTTATAAAGTTTTTAACTAAAATTATTCACAGTTATTAACTTGATTTGGATATGAAAAAAGAGTGTACCAAGTAAGAGATACTAGCGAGACTGAAGTATGTTTTTACTTTTGGGATCTGATAAGTAAAATGCAATTATTGAGACTCTAGGCTCCCAGGCTTGAAATTAAATAAATTATTAGTTATTTATAGCCTTGAAGTTCTGCATTACAAATTTACGTAACTTCGTATTAAATTACCGTTTTAGAAGGATAGAATGAGCTTTTGAAAAAAAAATTGCTATTAGCGTGAAAAAGGTAATGGTAGTAGTTATCCAGTTTCTGAACATATTTAAATAATTTTTCACTCTAAATTGTGTCAGCTAACGGCCAAAAAAAATTGGTAAATGTGGTCAACAATGGTTTTTCGCATCCCGAAAAAAAACTGGAAAGTCGAACAAAAAGATGTACCATTGAAAAAGATGCGCAATTTCAAGACGAACAAAAAAATCCCTAGTGGGATAAGACTGGCCCAGCTATTTTTTCGCAATTTTTAAAAAATGCTCTTTTAAACCGTTTTGCTGTAAGTCTATTACTTGCGTTTATTTAAATATAAGAGCTTAAAAATCAAACATAAGATGGATCTTGTGCCCGTTAACATCCACACTAAATTTCAATAAGATGGGTAGTAAACTTTTTACAAACCTCTGCAAGAAGCAAAAAGTGGTCCCTCCACAAAAAAGTTGGACGTGGCTAATTTTTCAACATATTGCCTTTTTTTCAAACGCCATTGCATTGATAGAGAGTTATTCTTCAACCTACCAAAAACATGATTCGTTTGACATTTCGGAAAAAAGCAAAAAATTGATGTCAAAAACTGGATATTTTCCGTGGATGCGTTGGCACGGCGAGTCACCGCCGTAGGCCATACCCCCCTCTCTGCATCATAGCTCCAGAGTTTACAAGCAGCTCGCTGCGCCACCCCATTCACCAAAAATCCAGTTTTTGATATAAAATTTTCGCGTAGTTCCGAAATGTCAAACGAGCACGATGTTTTGGTAGGTTGTAGAATAACTGTCTACGAGTACAATGCCGTTTGAAAAATAGCAATATATTGAAAAACCAGCCACGTTTAACATTTTTGTGGACGGACTATTTTTTGCTTTATGCAGTGGTTTGCAAAAAGTTTACAACCGATCTTATTAAAATTTAGTGTTTAAAAGCAGAAGATCTACCATATGTTTCATTTTCAAGTCCTAATATTTAAATGAACGTAAGTTATAGACTTGATACAAAATGGTCCAAAAAAGCATTTTTTGGCAAATTGCGAAAAAATGACTGGGCCAATTTTATCCCACTAGAGATCATTTTGATCGTCTTAAAATTCCGCATCTTTTTCAACGCTACAACTTTTTTGTCAAACTCTCAAGTCTGTTTCTGGATGCGAAAAACAATTTTTGACCACATTTACCATTTTTTAGAACGAAGTTCTTTATGTTGCGTTACACGGGGGGCTGGAATTTTAAAACTGACAGATTTTTTTTTTTTAAAGAAGGCGGTTTACCCGGAGTCTCTTCCTCTCAAGTTTCCTCCCTTACCCCGTCCCCCTTGCCTCCTGTTCTCTATACACTTCCCCTCTCCCCACTATACATGTATATCTGCCAACCATGCCGTGTTACTCTTCTGCACACCTTGACCCACCATTCCTCCTCACACTCCCAAGCAATTGATTTTTAAAGAAATTTTAATTTTATTTTCCCTTAATAATTTTTTTTTGACTTTGAATTTAAAAAAAAAAAAAACATTTTCCAATGAAGAGATTTGAATCTCTCAACCTCCTGCACATGGGCCAAGTACCTTACCCACTCTGCTACGAGTGCTGCCGACTGAAGAAACTCGGTTTCTTGTACTTATGGTGTGGTTCGTAACTATAACATTCCGTTTATAAATTTGTTCCCTGATAATACATTCAATTATGTATTTGTTTTATAAATTATGTATATTTGTTTTATAAATAATACATCTAAAAAAAAAATAATAAATAAAAAAAATAAAAATAAACATGTAGAATAGAGTTAAAGAACGTATTAATTGAAGAACGTATCAATGGTTTTTAAAGGTGCTTATTTTGAATTCGGCAAGCAAATTATGTTACATTATCACATAATTACATAACTAAAGTAATTCATTAAATCAATCATAAATAAATTAAGTAAGATCATTCTATAAATATATTTAGAGTTTCATATCATTTTAATGGTTTTTATGGGCACTTATTTTTAATTTGATAGTTAAATAATGGCACAACGTCATTGAGTCATTATATATAAATAAAACAAAAATTGTATTAATAGGCTAGAAAATCGCAAAAACATAAGTGAAGAAAAAATTTTTTCTTAAATTGATGAAATGAATTATAAATATAACATAAAATTAAATTACAAAAGACATAAATAAATTCAATGGAATGAAAAACAAATGAAATAAAAAAGGTAATGAAAAAAAAAAAAAATCAATATGAAAATAAAAAAAGAAATTAAATGAAGGAAATACAAAAAATGAAAAAAATGTTATAAAATGAAATATGAAAAAAAATAAAACAAGAAATGAAAAAAAAAAAAATACAACAAGGAACAAAGAAAAAATAAAACAAGAAATTGAAAGAAAAAAAAACAAATAAAAAAATTATAAAAGAAATTAAAACAACAAACTAGGGGGTATTAATGGGTCATGGGACCCACGGTAAGAACGAAGTTCTGTAAACATGAGATGGGTATAGACACAATTTCTCAGGTAACAAGGGGGTCGCCAGACCCACAGGAAGAACGAAGCTCTGTTAACGTTAGTACTGCATTCATGTTGTTTACTAAAACAAAAACTTGAAAAACGAATGAAAAAAAAAAAAAAAAAAAGTAGTTTAGTACTCACGATGGTTGAATTTCGTGAGAACGTCGTGCATGATACAGTACTTTATTTTTTTTTCATATTTCATTTTATTATTTTTATGTTAGCTGATACAATTTAGAATGAAAAGTTAATTAAATTTTTTCAGAAACTGAATAACTACCACTATGATCTTTTTGCACTTATAGCAATTTCTTAACCATACTTTTTTGCTAATTCTATTTTAACATTTTGGGTACCCATTATGGCAAGGTTTTGGTGTATTATGCAATTTGTAAGTGAGATTAGGAATGTCTCAAATTTTACAAAATATCTAAACTAGCTATTACCCTTCATAATAGTTGTATTAGAATACTTTAATAATATAATCTTGATATTTCTGTACTTAAGAAATGTAAATCTTTATTCGCATATTGTTCACGAGGGAAGGGGTTTTATGCTGCTCCCGATCCAGTTCAGTCGTGTGGAGGTGAAAGTGGTTTACGGCAAAAAATAAATGTAACGCAAATGTGCAATAAAAATTTATATAAAATATTAACAGTAGTTAAATTATGAAAATGTGCTCAAGTGAAGGCAAGTGGAGAGAAGCTTTCTCTGCCGCCGTGGCGCGCTAACTAACTTACTATACTCGCAGAGCAATATTTATAGACACAAAAGTTAAAGTAGAAACTTCTAATACATTGATAAATAAAGGTACAAGAGTAAAGGTAAAACAGTCTCTTAAGCATTGCAAATATACGCGATGATAAAGGCGTATGATCGGAGAATTACTTTAACTTTAATATAAGAATAACGAACGTGACGCAATTTAAATTTAGAAAAGGTTTGTCGGCAAATATTCAGGTACAAAACTGAACACATATATGGAAATCTTGTCACGGTCAGTTTTAATAAGACACCAAAAGTAATTTCATCCTGTAGTTAGCTTGAGGTCAAACTCTTTATCCATAGCATATAGAAGTACTATTCAAGATGCAAAGTGCTGCAAACAGTGTAACGTTTGCAACAGGAATATTTACTAAGCTCACTCTTTCGTGTTATTGTCTGCAGCAGAAAACTAAGCACTAGCACAGCTGCAAACTCAAGTTCCGTATAACTAAACTTTTTTTTACCATACATATCAAAATATTAAAATCTAATTACTCAATGAACATTTAGGCATAGCTTACAAAGTAAAAACATATCTTTGCTTGCAGTGGATTATATGCAAAAATGCACAAAAACAATAGTGTAATTAAAGACTGCTAATAAAGATAGTGTTTATGCAGAACTGCGAACTACCTCGTAAAAGCGAGGTGATGCAAAAAGACGAAGCGATGTATGAAACTTTTCACGATTTCGTAGGTGGGAGAGCTCAAGCACCCATAAGAAAAAATTGGATTATTTGTCTTTATTAGCTATCTCGAAATTTCAAAGATGCGATTGAGAATTGATTGATGTGTGCGTGGGCCCCCACCGAGTACAGTGCTCTCAAATGTAACTGGCAAACTTGCGGGAAATTCAAATTGGCTATATGGAGCAAAATGCTAAACCCCAGATAACTCGACAACATTTCATACACCATAACTTGATAAATTAATCCTAAGCTATTTAACCCAATAACCCAACGCACCTAAAAGCAGTATCACAAGCATTATTAACTAATAAAATACATTAAACAATAACGCAAGCGCCAATCCCCGCAAAACCCGGGGCGCTTACTGGCCGCTTTGTTCATTAATTGAATTAATAAAATAACACAAGCGCCAATCCCCACACAACCCGGGGTGCTTACTGAACGCTTCGTTTTTTAATTTAATAAATAAAATAACACAAGCGCAAATCACCACACAACCCAGGGCGCTTACTGGCCGCTATGTTTATTAATTGAATAAATAAAATAACACAAGCGCCAATCACCACACAACTCGGGGCGCTTACTGGCCACTTAGTTTATTAATATAATTAATAAAATAACACAAGCACCTACTGGCGGCTTTGTTTATTAATTGACTAAACAAAATAACACAAGCGCCAATCCCTACGCAACCTGGGATAATTACTGGTTGCATTATTTGTTTGAAGAAAGCATCAAATGATAAAAAAAGTCGATCGCAACTAAAACGTGCTTTTTATAGTTTGGTAATGGGCATTCGTGTTATTACTTTATAAATTTTATCAATTTATAAAATCATCATCTAGCGCTCCGGAATGGGTGGTGATTGGCGCGTGTGTTATTTTATTTATTCAATTAATAAACAAAGCGGCCAGTAAGCGCCCTGGGTCGTGTAGAGATGAGCGCTTGTGTTATTTTATTTATTTAATTAATAAACAAAGCGGCCAGTAAGCGCCCCGGGTTGTGTGGTTTTTGGCGCTTGTGTTATTTTATTTATTTAATTAATAAACAAAGCGGCCGGTAAGCGCCGCGGGTTGTGTGGGGATTCGCGCTTGTGTGATTTTATTTATTACAATAATAAACTGAGCGGCCAGTAAGCGCCCCAAGTTGTGTGGTTATTGGCGCTTGTGTTATTTTATTTATTTAATTAATAAACAAAGCGGCCGGTAAGCGCCGCGGGTTGTGTGGGGATTCACGCTTGTGTGATTTTATTTATTATAATAATAAACTGAGCGGCCAGTAAGCGCCCCAAGTTGTGTGGTGATTAACGCTTGAGTTATTTTATTTATTCAATTAATAAACAAAGCGGCCGGTAAGTGCCCAGGGTTATGTGGGGATTGGCGCTTGTGTTATTTTATTTATTATATTAAGAAACAAAGCGGCCAGTAAGTGCCCCGGGTTGTGTGGTAATTGGCGCTTGTGTTATTTTATTTATTATATTAAAAATCAAAGCGGCCAGTAAGTGCTCTAAATTGTGTGGTGATTGGCGCTTGTGTTATTTTATTTATCATTTTAATTATCAAAGCAACCAGTAAGCGCCCCGAGTTGTGTGGTGATTGGCGCTTGTGTTATTTCATTTATTAAATTAAAAAACAAAGCGGCCAGTAAGCGCCCCGAGTTGTGTGGCGATTGGCGCTTGTGTTATTTTATTTATTCGAATAATAAACAAAGCAGCCAGTAAGCGTCCCGGGTTGTGTGGTGATTAGTGCTGGTGTTATTTTATTTATTATATTAAAAAACAAAGCGGCCAGTAAGTGCCAATATAGTAATATAATAAATAAAATAACACAAGCGCCAATCCCCACACAACCCGGGGCGCTTACTGGGCGCTTTGTTTATTAATTAAATAAGTAAAATAACGCAAGCGCCAATCAGCACACCAACCGGGGCGCTTACTGGACGCTTTGATAATTAAAATGATAAATAAAACAACACAAACGCCAATCACCACACAACACGGGGCGCTTACTGGCCGCTTTGTTTATTAATAGAATAAATAAAATAATACAAGCACTAAGCCCCACACAACCCCGGGCGCTTACTGGCCGCTTTGTTATTTAATTGAATAAATAAAATAACACAAGCGCTAATCCCCACACCACCCAGAGTGCTTACTGGCCGCTTCGTTTTTTGATTTAATAAATAAAATAACACAAATACCTACTGGCCGCTTTGTTTATTAATTGACTAAACAAAATAACACAAGCGCCAATTCCTACGCAACCTGGGATAATTACAAGTTGCATTATTTGTTATAAGAAAGCATTAAATAAGAAAAAAGTCAATCGCAACTAGAACGTGCTTTTCATAGTTTGGTGATGGGCATTCGTGTTATTACTTTATAAAATTTTATCAATTTATAAAATCATTATCTAGCGCTCCGGAATGTGTGGTGATTGAAGCTTGTGTTATTTAATTTATTCAATTAATAAACAAAGCGGCCAGTAACTACCCCGAGTTGTGTGGTGATTGGCGCTTGTGTTATTTTATTTATTTAATTAATAAACAAAGCGGCCAGTAAGTGCCGCGGGTTGTGTGGGGATTGGCGATTGTGATATTTTAATTATTATATTAATAAACTAAGTGGCCAGTAAGCGCTCCGGGTTGTGTGGTGATTGGCGCTTGTGTTATTTTATTCATTCAATTAATAAACGAAGAAGCTAGTAAGTGCCCAGGGTCGTGTGAAGATTAGCACTTGTGTTAGTTTATTTATTATATTAAAACACAAAGCGGCCAGTAAGCGCCCCGGGTTGTGTGGGGATTGGCGCTTGTGTTATCTTATTTATTCGATTAATAAGCAAAGCGGTCAGTAAGCACCCGAGGTTGTGTGGGGATTGGCGCTTGTGTTATTTTATTCATTCAATTAAAAAACAAAATTGCCAGTAAGCGCCCCAGGTTGTGTGGGGATTAGCGCTTGTGTAATTTTATTTATCCAATTAATAAACAAAGCGGCCAGTAAGCGCCCCAGGTTGTGTAGTGATTGGCGCTTGTGTTATTTTATTTATTCAATTATTAAACAAAACGGCCAGTAATCGCCCCGGGTTGTGTGGGGATTGGCGCTTGTGCTATTTTATTTATTATATTGAAAAACGAAGCGGCTAGTAAGCGCCCCGTGTTGTGTGGTGATTGGCGCTTGTGTAATTTTATTTATTATATTAAGAATCAAGGCGGCCAGTAAGTGCTCTTGGTTGTGTAGTGATTGGCGCTTGTGTTATTTTATTTAATTATTTTATTATCAAAGCAACCAGTAAGTGCCCTGGGCTTTGTGGGGATTAGCGCTTGTGTTATATTATTGTTCAATTAATAAACAAAGCGGCCAGAAAGTGCCCCGGTTTGTGTGGGAATTGGCGCTTATGTTATTTTATTTATCATTTTAATTATCAAAGCGTCCAGTAAGCGCTTCAAGTTGTGTGCTGATTGGCGCTTGCGTTATTTTATTTATTTAATTAATAAACAAAGCGGCCAGTAAGCGCCCCGGGTTTTGTTGGGTTCGGCGCTTGTGTTACTTTAATTATTATATTAAAAAACTAAGCGGCCAGTAAGCGCCCCTGGTTGTGTGGGGATTGGCGCTTGTGTTATTTTATTTATTGTTTTAATTATTAAAGCGGCCAGTAAGCCCCCTAGGTTGTGTAGGGATTGGCACTTGTGTTATTTTATTCATTTAATTAAAAAACAAAGCGGCCAGTAAGAGCCCCGGGTTGTGTGGTGATTGGCGCTTGTGTTATTTTGTTTGTCATTTTAATTATTGAAGCGGCCAGTTAGCGCCCTAGGTTGTGTGGAGATTGGCGCTTGTGTTATTTTATTCATTCAATTAAAAAACAAAGCGGCCAGTAAGCGCCCCGGGTTGTGTGGGGATTGGTGCTTGTGTTATTTTATTTATTTAATAAATAAACAAAGCGGCCAGTGAGCTTCCCGGGTTGTGTTCTAATTGGCACTTGCGTTATTTTATTTATTCAATTAAATAACAAAGCGGCCAGTAAGCGCCCCGGGTTGTGTAGGGATTGGCACTTGTGTCATTTTATTTATTATATTTAGAAACAAAGCAGCTAGTGAGCGCCTCGGGTTGTGTGGGTATTGGCGCTTGTGTTATTTTATTTATTTGATGAATCAACAAATGGGCCAGTAAGCGCCCCGGGTTGTTTGGTGGTTGGCGCTTGTGTTATTCTATTTATCATTTTCGTTATCAAAGCGGCCAGTAAGCGCGCTGGGTTGTGTGGTGATTGGCGCTTGTGTTACTTTATTTATCCAATTAATAAACAAAGCAATCAGTAATCGCCCCAGGTTGTGAGGGCATCGGCGCTTGTGCTATTTAATTCATTATTTTAAGAAACAAAGCGGCTAGTAAGCGCCCTAAGTTGTGTGGTGATTGGCGCTTGTGTTACTTTATTTATTATGTTAAGAATCAAAGCGGCCAGTAAGTGCCCCGGGTTGTGTGGAAATTGGCACTTATGTTATTTTATTTATCATTTTAATTATCAAAACGTCCAGTAAGCGCCCCAAGTTGTGTGCTAATCGGCACTTGCGTTATTTTATTTATTTAATTAATAAAAAAAGTGTTCAGTAAGCGCCCCGGTTTAAGTTGGGATAGGTGCTTGTGTTATTTTAATTATTATATTAAGAAACTAAGCGGCCAGTAAGCACCCCTGGTTGTGTGAGGATTGGTGCTTGTGTTATTTTATTTATTATTTTAATTATCAAAGCGGCCAGTAAGCGCCCTAGGTTGTGTGAGGATTGCCACTTGTGTTATTTTATTAATTTAATTAAAAATACAAAGCGGCCAGTAAGCGCCCCGGGTTGTGTAGATATTGGTGCTTGTGTTATTTTTTTTAATCGATTAATAAACAAAGCGGCCAGTAAGCGCCCTGGGTTGTGTGGTGATTGGCGCTTGTATTATTTTGTTTATCATTTTAATTAATAAAGCGGCCAGTAAGCACCCTAGGTTGTGTGGGGATTAGCGCTTGTGTTATTTTATTCATTTAATTAAAAAACAAAGCGGCCAGTAAGCGCCCTGGGTTGTGTGGGGATTGGCGCTTGTGTTATCTTATTTATTCGATTAATAAACAAAGCGGTCAGTAAGCGCCCGAGGTTGTGTGGAGATTGGCGCTTGTGTTATTTTATTCATTCAATTGAAAAACAAAATTGCCAGTAAGCGCCCCAGGTTGTGTGGGGATTAGCACTTGTGTAATTTTATTTATCCAATTAATAAACAAAGTGGCCAGTAAGCGCCCCAGGTTGTGTAGTTATTGGCGCTTGTGTTATTTTATTTATTCAATTATTAAACAAAACGGCCAGTAATCGCCCCGGGTTGTGTGGGGATTGGCGCTTGTGCTATTTTATTTATTATATTGAAAAACAAAGCGGCTAGTAAGCGCCCCGTGTTGTGTGGTGATTGGCGCTTGTGTATTTTTATTCATTTTGTTAAGAATCAAGGCGGCCAGTAAGTGCTCTGGGTTGTGTAGTGATTGGCGCTTGTGTTATTTTATTTAATTATTTTATATTCAAAGCGACCAGTAAGTGCCTTGGGCTTTGTGATGATTAGCGCTTGTGTTATATTATTGTTCAATTAATAAACAAAGCGGCCAGTAAGTGCCCCAGTTTGTGTGGGAATTGGCGCTTATGTTATTTTATTTATCATTTTAATTATCAAAGCGTCCAGTAAGCGCTTTAAGTTGTGTGCTGATTGGCGCTTGCGTTATTTTATTCATTTAATTAATAAACAAAGCGGCCAGTAAGCGCCCCGGAATTTGTTGGGTTCGGCGCTTGTGTTACTTTAATTATTATATTAAGACACTAAGCGGCCAGTTAGCGCCCCTGGTTGTGTGAGGATTGGCGCTTGTGTTATTTTATTTATTGTTATAATTATTAAAGCGGCCAGTAAGCGCCCTAGGTTGTGTAGGGATTGGCACTTGTGTTATTTTATTTATTCAATTAAAAAACAAAGCGGCCAGTAAGAGCCCCGGGTTGTGTAGTGATTGGCGCTTGTGTTATTTTGTTTGTCATTTTCGTTATCAAAGCAACCAGTAAGTGCCCTGGGCTTTGTGGGGATTAGCGCTTGTGTTATATTATTGTTCAATTAATAAACAAAGCGGCCAGAAAGTGCCCCGGTTTGTGTGGGAATTGGCGCTTATGTTATTTTATTTATCATTTTAATTATCAAAGCGTCCAGTAAGCGCTTCAAGTTGTGTGCTGATTGGCGCTTGCGTTATTTTATTTATTTAATTAATAAACAAAGCGGCCAGTAAGCGCCCCGGGTTTTGTTGGGTTCGGCGCTTGTGTTACTTTAATTATTATATTAAAAAACTAAGCGGCCAGTAAGCGCCCCTGGTTGTGTGGGGATTGGCGCTTGTGTTATTTTATTTATTGTTTTAATTATTAAAGCGGCCAGTAAGCCCCCTAGGTTGTGTAGGGATTGGCACTTGTGTTATTTTATTCATTTAATTAAAAAACAAAGCGGCCAGTAAGAGCCCCGGGTTGTGTGGTGATTGGCGCTTGTGTTATTTTGTTTGTCATTTTAATTATTGAAGCGGCCAGTTAGCGCCCTAGGTTGTGTGGAGATTGGCGCTTGTGTTATTTTATTTATTCAATTAAATAACAAAGCGGCCAGTAAGCGCCCCGGGTTGTGTAGGGATTGGCACTTGTGTTATTTTATTTATTATATTTAGAAACAAAGCAGCTAGTGAGCGCCTCGGGTTGTGTGGGTATTGGCGCTTGTGTTATTTTATTTATTTGATGAATCAACAAATGGGCCAGTAAGCGCCCCGGGTTGTTTGGTGGTTGGCGCTTGTGTTATTCTATTTATCATTTTCGTTATCAAAGCGGCCAGTAAGCGCGCCGGGTTGTGTGGTGATTGGCGCTTGTGTTACTTTATTTATCCAATTAATAAACAAAGCAATCAGTAATCGCCCCAGGTTGTGAGGGCATCGGCGCTTGTGCTATTTAATTCATTATTTTAAGAAACAAAGCGGCTAGTAAGCGCCCTAAGTTGTGTGGTGATTGGCGCTTGTGTTACTTTATTTATTATGTTAAGAATCAAAGCGGCCAGTAAGTGCCCCGGGTTGTGTGGAAATTGGCACTTATGTTATTTTATTTATCATTTTAATTATCAAAACGTCCAGTAAGCGCCCCAAGTTGTGTGCTAATCAGCACTTGCGTTATTTTATTTATTTAATTAATAAAAAAAGTGTTCAGTAAGCGCCCCGGTTTAAGTTGGGATAGGTGCTTGTGTTATTTTAATTATTATATTAAGAAACTAAGCGGCCAGTAAGCACCCCTGGTTGTGTGAGGATTGGTGCTTGTGTTATTTTATTTATTATTTTAATTATCAAAGCGGCCAGTAAGCGCCCTAGGTTGTGTGAGGATTGCCACTTGTGTTATTTTATTAATTTAATTAAAAATACAAAGCGGCCAGTAAGCGCCCCGGGTTGTGTAGATATTGGTGCTTGTGTTATTTTTTTTAATCGATTAATAAACAAAGCGGCCAGTAAGCGCCCTGGGTTGTGTGGTGATTGGCGCTTGTATTATTTTGTTTATCATTTTAATTAATAAAGCGGCCAGTAAGCACCCTAGGTTGTGTGGGGATTAGCGCTTGTGTTATTTTATTCATTTAATTAAAAAACAAAGCGGCCAGTAAGCGCCCTGGGTTGTGTGGGGATTGGCGCTTGTGTTATCTTATTTATTCGATTAATAAACAAAGCGGTCAGTAAGCGCCCGAGGTTGTGTGGAGATTGGCGCTTGTGTTATTTTATTCATTCAATTGAAAAACAAAATTGCCAGTAAGCGCCCCAGGTTGTGTGGGGATTAGCACTTGTGTAATTTTATTTATCCAATTAATAAACAAAGTGGCCAGTAAGCGCCCCAGGTTGTGTAGTGATTGGCGCTTGTGTTATTTTATTTATTCAATTATTAAACAAAACGGCCAGTAATCGCCCCGGGTTGTGTGGGGATTGGCGCTTGTGCTATTTTATTTATTATATTGAAAAACAAAGCGGCTAGTAAGCGCCCCGTGTTGTGTGGTGATTGGCGCTTGTGTATTTTTATTCATTTTGTTAAGAATCAAGGCGGCCAGTAAGTGCTCTGGGTTGTGTAGTGATTGGCGCTTGTGTTATTTTATTTAATTATTTTATATTCAAAGCGACCAGTAAGTGCCTTGGGCTTTGTGATGATTAGCGCTTGTGTTATATTATTGTTCAATTAATAAACAAAGCGGCCAGTAAGTGCCCCAGTTTGTGTGGGAATTGGCGCTTATGTTATTTTATTTATCATTTTAATTATCAAAGCGTCCAGTAAGCGCTTTAAGTTGTGTGCTGATTGGCGCTTGCGTTATTTTATTCATTTAATTAATAAACAAAGCGGCCAGTAAGCGCCCCGGAATTTGTTGGGTTCGGCGCTTGTGTTACTTTAATTATTATATTAAGACACTAAGCGGCCAGTTAGCGCCCCTGGTTGTGTGAGGATTGGCGCTTGTGTTATTTTATTTATTGTTATAATTATTAAAGCGGCCAGTAAGCGCCCTAGGTTGTGTAGGGATTGGCACTTGTGTTATTTTATTTATTCAATTAAAAAACAAAGCGGCCAGTAAGAGCCCCGGGTTGTGTAGTGATTGGCGCTTGTGTTATTTTGTTTGTCATTTTCGTTATCAAAGCGGCCAGTAAGCGCGCTGGGTTGTGTGGTGATTGGCGCTTGTGTTATTTTATTTATCCAATTAATAAACAAAGCAGCCAGTGATCGCCCCAGGTTGTGTGGGCATCGGCGCTGGTGCTATTCAATTCATTATTTCAAGAAACAAAGCGGCTAGTAAGCGCCCCAAGTTGTGTGATGATTGGCGCTTGTGTTACTCTATATATTATGTTAAGAATCAAAGCGGCAAGTAAGTGCCCCGGTTTGTGTGGGAATTGGCGCTTATGTTATTTTATTTATTATTTTTATTATCAAAACGTTCAGTAAGCGCCCAAGGTTGTGTGCTAATCGGCACTTGCGTTATTTTATTTATTTAATTAATAAACAAAGTGTCTAGTAAGTGCCCCGGGTTAAGTTAGGATAGGTGCTTGTGTTATTTTAATTATTATATTAAGAAACTAAGTGGCCAGTAAGCAACCCTGGTTGTGTGGGGATTGGCGATTGTGTTATTTTATTTATTATTTTAATTATCAAAGCGGCCAGTAAGCGCCCTAGGTTGTGTGATGATTGCCACTTGTGTTATTTTATTAATATAATTAAAAAACAAAGCGGCAAGTAAGCGCCCCGGGTTGTGTAGATATTGGTGCTTGAGTTATTTTATTTATTTGATTAATAAACAAAGCGGCCAGTAAGCGCCCTGGGTTGTGTGGTGATTGGCGCTTGTATTATTTTGTTTATCATTTTAATTAATAAAGCAGCCAGTAAGCACCCTAGGTTGTGTGGGGATTAGCGCTTGCGTTATTTTATTCATTTAATTAAAAAACAAAGCGGCCAGTAAGCGCCCTGGGTTGTGTGGGGTATAGTGCTTGTGTTATTTTATTTATGCAATGAATAAACAAAGCGGCCAGTAAGCGCCCCGGGTTGTGTGCTGATTGGCGCTTGCGTTATTTTATTTATTTAATTAATCAACAAAGCGGTTAGTAAGCTTCCTGGGTTGTGTGGGGATTGGCGCTTGTGTTATTTTATTCATTCAATTAAAAAACAAAATTGCCAGTAAGCGCCCCAGGTTGTTTAGTGATTAGCGCTTGTGTTATTTTATTTATTCAATTATTAAACAAAACGGCCAGTAATCGCTTCGGGTTGAGTGGGGATTGGCGCTTGTGCTATTTTATTTATTATATTGAGAAACAAAGCGGCTAGTAAGCGCCCCGTGTTGTGTGGTAATTGGTGCTTGTGTTATTTTATTTATTATGTTAAGAATCAAGGCGGCCAGTAAGTGCTCTAGGTTGTGTAGTGATTGGCGCTTGTGTTATTTTATTTAATTTTTTTATTATCAAAGCGACCAGTAAGTGCCCTGGGTTTTATGGAGATTAGCGCTTGTGTTATATAATTTGTTCAATTAATAAACAAAGCGGCCAGTAAGTGCCCTGGGTTGTGTGGAGATTGGTGCTTGTGTTATTTTATTTATTTAATGAATAAACAAAGCGGCCAGTAAGCACCCCTGGTTGTGTTGGGATTGGCGCTTGCGTTATTTTATTTATTTAATTAATAAACAAAGCCGCCAGTAAGCGCCCCGTGTTTTGTTAAGTTCGGCGCTTGTGTTACTTTGATTATCATTTTAATTATTAAAGCGGCCGGTAAGCGCCCTAGGTTGTGTGAGGATTGCCACTTGTGTTATTTTATTAATTGAATTAGAACAAAGCGGCCAGTAAGTGCCTTGGGTTGTGTAGATATTGGTGCTTGAGTTATTTTATTCATCCGATTAATAACAAAGCGGCCAGTAAGCGCCCTGAGTTGTGTGGTGATTGGCGCTTGTATTATTTTGTTTATCATTTTAATTAATAAAGCGGCCAGTAAGCGCCCTAGGTTGTGTGGAGATTAGCGCTTGTGTTATTTTATTCATTTAATTAAAAAACAAAGCGGCCAGTAAGCGCCCTGGGTTGTGTGGGGATTGGTGCTTGTGTTATTTTATTTATTTAATGAATAAACAAAGTGGCCAGTAAGCACCCCTGGTTGTGTTGGGATTGGCGCTTGTAATATTTTATTTATTATTTTAATTATTAAAGCGGCCAGTAAGTGCCCTAGGTTTTGTGAGGATTGCCACTTGTGTTATTTTATTAATTTAATTAGAACAAAGCGGCCAGTAAGTGCCTTGGGTTGTGTAGATAATGGTGCTTGAGTTATTTTATTCATCCGATTAATAACAAAGCGGCCAGTAAGCGCCCTAGGTTGTGTGGAGATTAGCGCTTGTGTTATTTTATTCATTTAATTAAAAAACAAAGCGGCCAGTAAGCGCCCTGGGTTGTGTGGGGATTGGTGCTTGTGTTATTTTATTTATTTAATGAATAAACAAAGCGGCCAGTAAGCGCCCCGGGTTGTGTGCTGATTGGAGCGTGCGTTATTTTATTTATTCAATTATCAACAAAGCGGTTAGTAAGCTCCCTGGGTTGTGGGGGGATTGTTGCTTGTGTTATTTTATTTATTATATTTAGAACCAAAGCGGCTAGTAAGCGCCTCGGGTTGTGTGGGTATTGGCTCTTGTATTATTTTATTTATTTAATTAATCAACAAATTGGCCTGTAAGAGCCCCGGGTTGTGTGGTGATTGGCGCTTGTGTTATTTTATTTATCATTTTCATTATCAAAGCGGCCAGTAAGCGCCCGGGTTGTGTGAGGATTGGCGCTTGTGTTATTTTATTTATTTAATTAATAAACAAAGTGGCCAGTAAGCGCACAGGGTTGTGTGGGGATTAGCACTTGTGTTATTTTATTTATTTAATTAATGAACAAAGCGGCCAGTAAGCGCCTCGGGTTGTGTGGTAATTGGCGCTTGTGTTACCTTATTTATTTAAATAATAACCAAAGCGGACAGTAATCGCCCTGGATTGTGTGGGGATTGGCGCTTGTCCTATTTTATTTATTATATTATGGAACAAAAGGGGCTAGTAAGCGCCCTGAGTTGTGTGGTGATTGACGCTTGTGTTATTTTATTTATCATGTTAAGAATCAAAGCGGCCAGTAAGTGCTCTGGGTTGTGTGGTGATTTGCGCTTGTGTCATTTTATTTATAATTTTAATTATCAAAGTGACCAGTAGGCGCACCAGGTTGTGTGGGGATTGGCGCTTGTGTTATTTTATTCATTTAATTAATAAACAAAGCGGCCAGTAAGCGCCCCGGGTTGTGTAGTAATTGGCGCTTGTGTTTTCTTATTTATTATATTAAAAAACAAAGCGGCCAGTAAGTGCTCCGGGTTGTGTGGTGATTTGCGCTTGTGTCATTTTATTTATAATTTTAATTATCAAAGTGACCAGTAGGCGCACCAGGTTGTGTGGGGATTGGCGCTTGTGTTATTTTATTTATTTAATTGATAATCAAAGCGGCCAGTAATCACCTCGGGTTGTGTGGGAATTGGCGCTTGTGTTATATTATTTATTTAATTAAAATACAAAGCGGCCAGTAAGTGCCCCGGGTTGTGCAGAAACTGGCACTTATGTTATTTAATTTATTATATTAAAAAACAGAACGGCCAGTAAGCGCCCCAGGTTGTGTGGGAATTGGCGCTTGTGTTTTTTTATTTATTCAATTAAAAAACAAAGCGGCCAGTCAGCACCCCGAGTTGTGTGGGGATTGGTGCTTGTGTTATTTTATTTATTCAATTAATAAATAAAGTTGCCAGAAAGCGCCCCACGTTGTGTGTCAATTGGCGCTTGTGTTATTTTCTTGATTCTATTGATAAACAAAGAGGCCAGTAATCGCCCTGGGTTGTAAGGGGATTGGGGCTTGTGCTATTTTATTAATTAAATTGAAAAACAAAGCGGCCAGTGAGCGTACCGGGTTGTGTGGGTATTGGCGCTTGTGTTATTTTATTTATTATATTTAAAAACAAAGCAGCTAGTGAGCGCCTCGGGTTGTGTGGGTATTGGCGCTTGTGTTATTTTATTTATTTAATGAATCAACAAATGGGCCAGTAAGCGACCCGGGTTGTTTGGTGGTTGGCGCTTGTGTTATTCTATTTATCATTTTCGTTATCAAAGCAGCCAGTAATCGCCCCAGGTTGTGTGGGCATCGGCGCTTGTGCTATTTAATTTATTATTTCAAGAAACAAAGCGGCTAGTAAGCGCCCCAAGTTGTGTGGTGATTGGCGCTTGTGTTATTTTATTAATTATGTTGAGAATCAAAGCGGCCAGTAAGCACCCCTGGTTGTGTGGGGATTGGCGCTTGTAATGTTTTATTTATTATTTTAATTATCAAAGCGTCCAGTAAGCGCCCTAGGTTTTGTGAGGATTGCCACTTGTGTTATTTTATTAATTTAATTCAAAAACAAAGCGGCCAGTAAGCGCCTTGGGTTGTGTAGATATTGGTGCTTGAGTTATTTTATTCATCCGATTAATAACAAAGCGGCCAGTAAGCGCCCTGGGTTGTGTGGTGATTGGCGCTTGTATTATTTTGTTTATCATTTTAATTAATAAAGCGGCCAGTAAGCGCCCTAGGTTGTGTGGAGATTAGCGCTTGTGTTATTTTATTCATTTAATTAAAAAACAAAGCGGCCAGTAAGCGCCCTGGGTTGTGTGGGGATTGGTGCTTGTGTTATTTTATTTATTGAATGAATAAACAAAGCGGCCAAAAAGCGCCTACGTTGTGTGTCAATTGGCGCTTGTGTTATTTTATTGATTCTATTGATAAACAAAGAGGCCAGTAATCGCCCTGGGTTGTAAGGGGATTGGCGCTTGTGCTATTTTATTAATTAAATTGAAAAACAAAGCGGCCAGTAAGCGTACCGGGTTGTGTGGGTATTGGCGCTTGTGTTATTTTATTTATTATATTTAGAAACAAAGCAGCTAGTGAGCGCCTCGGGTTGTGTGGGTATTGGCGCTTGTGTTATTTTATTTATTTAATGAATCAACAAATGGGCCAGTAAGCGACCCGGGTTGTTTGGTGGTTGGCGCTTGTGTTATTCTATTTATCATTTTCGTTATCAAAGCAGCCAGTAATCGCCCCAGGTTGTGTTGGGATTGGCGCTTGTGTTATTTTATTTATTCAATTAATAAACAAAGCGGCCAGTAAGCGCACAGGGTTGTGTGGGGATTATCGCTTGTGTTATTTTATTTATTTAATTAATGAACAAAGCGGCCAGTAAGCGCCTCGGGTTGTGTGGTAATTGGCGCTTGTGTTATCTTATTTATTTAAATAATAAACAAAGCGGACAGTAATCGCCCTGGATTGTGTGGGGATTGGCGCTTGTGCTATTTTATTTATTATATTGAGAAACAAAAGGGGCTAGTAAGCGCCCCGAGTTGTGTGGTGATTGGCGCTTGTGTTATTTTATTTATCATGTTAAGAATCAAAGCGGCCAGTAAGTGCTCTGGGTTGTGTGGTGATTGGCGCTTGTGTTATTTTATTTATTATTTTAATTATCAAAGCGACCAGTAAGCGCCCTGGGTTTTGTGGGGATTGGCGCTTGTGTTATTTTATTTATTCGATTAATCAACAAAGCGGCCGGTAAGTGCCCAGAGTTGTATGGGAATTGGCGCTTGTATTATTTTATTTATTTAATTAAATAACAACGCGGGAAGTAAGCGCCCCAAGTTGTGTGCTGATTGGCGCTTGCGTTTTTTTATTTATTTAATTATCAAACAAAGAGGCCAGTAAGCGCCCCGTGTTGTATTCGGATTGGCGCTTGTGTTATTTTAAATATTATATTAAGAAATTGAGCAGCCAGTAAGCGCCCCTGGTTGTCTTGGGATTGGCGCTCGTGTTATTTTATTCATTTAATTAATAAACAAAGCGGCCAGTAAGCGCCCCGGGTTGTGTAGTAATTGGCACTTATGTTATTTAATTTATTATATTAAAAAACAGAACGGCCAGTAAGCGCCCCAGAATGTGTGGGAATTGACGCTTGTGTTTATTTATTTATTCAATTAAAAAACAAAGCGGCCAGTCAGCACCCCGAGTTGTGTGGGGATTGGTGCTTGTGTTATTTTATTTATTCAATTAATAAACAAAGCGGCCAGTAAGCGCCCCGGGTTGTGTAGTAATTGGCACTTATGTTATTTAATTTATTATATTAAAAAACAAAGCGGCCAGTAAGTGCTCCGGGTTGTGTGGTGATTTGCGCTTGTGTCATTTTATTTATAATTTTAATTATCAAAGTGACCAGTAGGCGCACCAGGTTGTGTGGGGATTGGCGCTTGTGTTATTTTATTTATTTAATTGATAAACAAAGCGGCCAGTAATCACCTCGGGTTGTGTGGGAATTGGCGCTTGTGTTATATTATTTATTTAATTAAAAAACAAAGCGGCCAGTAAGTGCCCCGGGTTGTGCAGAAATTGGCACTTTTGTTATTTAATTTATTATATTAAAAAACAGAACGGTCAGTAAGCGCCCCAGGTTGTGTGGGAATTGGCGCTTGTGTTTATTTATTTATTCAATTAAAAAACAAAGCGGCCAGTCAGCACCCCGAGTTGTGTGGGGATTGGTGCTTGTGTTATTTTATTTATTCAATCAATAAATAAAGTTGCCAGAAAGCGCCCCACGTTGTGTGTCAATTGGCGCTTGTGTTATTATATTGATTCTATTGATGAACAATAGAGGCCAGTAATCGCCCTGGGTTGTAAGGGAATTGGCGCTTGTGTTATTTTATTTATTTGATGAATCAACAAATGGGCCAGTAAGCACCCCGGGTTGTTTGGTGGTTGGCGCTTGTGTTATTCTAATTATCATTTTCGTTATCAAAGCGGCCAGTAAGCGCGCCGGGTTGTGTGGTGATTGGAGCTTGTGTTATTTTATTTATCCAATTAATAAACAAAGCAGCCAGTAATCGCCCCAGGTTGTGTGGGCATCGGCGCTTGTGCTATTTAATTCATTATTTCAAGAAACAAAGCGGCTAGTAAGCGCACTAAGTTGTGTGGTGATTGGCGCTTGTGTTACCTTATTTATTATGTTAAGAATCAAAGCGGCCAGTAAGTGCCTCGGGTTGTGTGGGAATTGGCGCTTATGTTATTTTATTTATCAATTTAATTATCAAAACGTCCAGTAAGCGCCCCAAGTTGTGTGCTAATCGGCACTTGCGTTATTTTATTTATTTAATTAATAAACAAAGTGTCCAGTAAGCGCCCCGGGTTAAGTTAGGATAGGTGCTTGTGTTATTTTAATTATTATATTAAGAAACTAAGCGGCCAGTAAGCACCCCGGGTTGTGTAGATATTGGTGCTTGAGTTATTTTATTTATTCGATTAATAAACAAAGCGGCCAGTAAGCGCCCTGGGTTGTGTGGTGATTGGCGCTTGTATTATTTTGTTTATCATTTTAATTAATAAAGTGGCCAGAAAGCACCCTAGGTTGTGTGGGAATAAGCGCTTGTGTTATTTTATTCATTTAATTAAAAAACAAAGCGGCCAGTAAGCGCCCTGGAATGTGTGGGGTATGGTGCTTGTGTTATTTTATTTATTTAATGAATAAACAAAGCGGCCAGTAAGCGCCCCGGGTTGTGTGCTGATTGGCGCTTGCGTTATTTTATTTATTAAATTAATCAACAAAGCGGTTAGTAAGCTTCCTGGGTTGTGTGGGGATTGGCGCTTGTGTTATTTTATTCATTCAATTAAAAAACAAAATTGCCAGTAAGCGCCCCAGGTTGTGTGGGGATAAGCGCTTGTGTAATTTTATTTATTCAATTAATAAACGAAGCAGCCAGTCAGCGCCCCAGGTTGTGTAGTGATTGGCGCTTGTGTTATTTTATTTATTTAATTATTAAACAAAACGGCCAGTAATCGCTTCGGGTTGTGTGGGGATCGGCGCTTGTGCTATTTTATTTATTATATTGAGAAACAAAGCGGCTAGTAAGCGCCCCGTGTTGTGTGGTAATTGGTGCTTGTGTTATTTTATTTATTATGTTAAGAATCAAGGCGGCCAGTAAGTGCTCTGGGTTGTGTAGTGATTGGCGCTTGTGTTATTTTATTTAATTTTTTTATTATCAAAGCGACCAGTAAGTGCCCTGGGTTTTATGGGGATTAGCGCTTGTGTTATATAATTTGTTCAATTAATAAACAAAGCGGCCAGTAAGTGCCCCGGTTTGTGTGAGAATTGGCGCTTATGTTATTTTTTTTATCATTTTAATTATCAAAGCGTCCAGTAAGCGCTCCAAAGTGTGTGCTGATTGGCGCTTGCGTTATTTTATTTATTTAATTAATAAACAAAGCGGCCAGTAAGCGCCCCGTGTTTTGTTAAGTTCGGCGCTTGTGTTACTTTGTTTATCATTTTAATTATTAAAGCGGCCGGTAAGCGCCCTAGGTTGTGTGAAGATTGGCGCTTGTGTTATTTTATTTATTTAATTAAAAAACAAAGCGGCCAGTAAGCGCCCCGGGTTGTGTAGGGATTGGCGCTTGCGTTATTTTATTTATTTAATTAATAAACAAAGCGGCCAGTAAGCGCCCCGTGTTTTGTTAAGTTCGGCGCTTGTGTTACTTTGTTTATCATTTTAATTATTAAAGCGGCCGGTAAGCGCCCTAGGTTGTGTAAAGATTGGCGCTTGCGTTATTTTATTTATTCAATTAATTAACAAAGCAGCCAGTAAGTGCTCCGGGTTGTGTGGTGATTTGCGCTTGTGTCATTTTATTTATTATTTTAATTATTAAAGTGACCAGTAGGCGCCCTAGGTTGTGTGGGGATTAGCGCTTGTGTTATTTTATCTATTTAATTGATAAACAAAGCGGCCAGTAATTACCTATGGTTGTGTGGGAATTCGCGCTTGTGTTTTTTTATTTATTTAATTAAAAAACAAAGCGGCCAGTCAGGACACCAGGTTATGTGGGGATTGGTGCTTGTGTTATTTTATTTATTTAATCAATAAACAAAGTTGCCAGTAAGCGCCCTACGTTGTGTGTCGATTGGCGCTTGTGTTATTTTAATGATTCTATTGATAAACAAAGCGGCCAGTAATCGCCCTGGGTTGTGTGGGGATTGGCGCTTGTGCTATTTTATTTATTCAATTAAAAAACAAAGCGGCCGGTAAGCGTACCGGGTTGTGTGGGAATTGGCGCTTGTGTTATTTTATTTATTTAATTGATAAACAAATCGGCTAGTAAGCGCCCCAGGTTGTATGGTAATTGGCGCTTGTGTTATTTTATTAATTTAATTAATATACAAAGCGGCCAGTAATAACTCCGGCTTGTTTGGGGATTGGCGCTTGTGTTATTTTATTTATTTAATTAATAAACAAAGTGGCCAGTAATAACCCCGGGTTGTTTTGAGATTGGCGCTTGTGCTATTTTATTTATTTAATTAATAAACAGAGCGGCTAGTAAGCGCCCCAGGTTGTGTGGGAATTGGCGCTTGTGTTTATTTATTTATTCAATTAAAAAACAAAGCGGCCAGTCAGCACCCCGAGTTGTGTGGGGATTGGTGCTTGTGTTATTTTATTTATTCAATCAATAAATAAAGTTGCCAGAAAGCGCCCCACGTTGTGTGGCAATTGGCGCTTGTGTTATTATATTGATTCTATTGATGAACAATAGAGGCCAGTAATCGCCCTGGGTTGTAAGGGAATTGGCGCTTGTGTTATTTTATTTATTTGATGAATCAACAAATGGGCCAGTAAGCACCCCGGGTTGTTTGGTGGTTGGCGCTTGTGTTATTCTAATTATCATTTTCGTTATCAAAGCGGCCAGTAAGCGCGCCGGGTTGTGTGGTGATTGGAGCTTGTGTTATTTTATTTATCCAATTAATAAACAAAGCAGCCAGTAATCGCCCCAGGTTGTGTGGGCATCGGCGCTTGTGCTATTTAATTCATTATTTCAAGAAACAAAGCGGCTAGTAAGCGCACTAAGTTGTGTGGTGATTGGCGCTTGTGTTACCTTATTTATTATGTTAAGAATCAAAGCGGCCAGTAAGTGCCTCGGGTTGTGTGGGAATTGGCGCTTATGTTATTTTATTTATCAATTTAATTATCAAAACGTCCAGTAAGCGCCCCAAGTTGTGTGCTAATCGGCACTTGCGTTATTTTATTTATTTAATTAATAAACAAAGTGTCCAGTAAGCGCCCCGGGTTAAGTTAGGATAGGTGCTTGTGTTATTTTAATTATTATATTAAGAAACTAAGCGGCCAGTAAGCACCCCGGGTTGTGTAGATATTGGTGCTTGAGTTATTTTATTTATTCGATTAATAAACAAAGCGGCCAGTAAGCGCCCTGGGTTGTGTGGTGATTGGCGCTTGTATTATTTTGTTTATCATTTTAATTAATAAAGTGGCCAGAAAGCACCCTAGGTTGCGTGGGAATTAGCGCTTGTGTTATTTTATTCATTTAATTAAAAAACAAAGCGGCCAGTAAGCGCCCTGGAATGTGTGGGGTATGGTGCTTGTGTTATTTTATTTATTTAATGAATAAACAAAGCGGCCAGTAAGCGCCCCGGGTTGTGTGCTGATTGGCGCTTGCGTTATTTTATTTATTAAATTAATCAACAAAGCGGTTAGTAAGCTTCCTGGGTTGTGTGGGGATTGGCGCTTGTGTTATTTTATTCATTCAATTAAAAAACGAAATTGCCAGTAAGCGCCCCGGGTTGTGTAGATATTGGTGCTTGAGTTATTTTATTTATTCGATTAATAAACAAAGCGGCCAGTAAGCGCCCTGGGTTGTGTTGTGATTGGCGCTTGTATTATTTTGTTTATCATTTTAATTAATAAAGTGGCCAGTAAGCACCCTAGGTTGTGTGGGGATTAGCGCTTGTGTTATTTTATTTATTGAATTAAAAAACAAAGCGGCCAGTAAGCGCCCTGGAATGTGTGGGGTATGGTGCTTGTGTTATTTTATTTATTTAATGAATAAACAAAGCGGCCAGTAAGCGCCCCGGGTTGTGTGCTGATTGGCGCTTGCGTTATTTTATTTATTAAATTAATCAACAAAGCGGTTAGTAAGCTTCCTGGGTTGTGTGGGGATTGGCGCTTGTGTTATTTTATTCATTCAATTAAAAAACAAAATTGCCAGTAAGCGCCCCAGGTTGTGTGGGGATAAGCGCTTGTGTAATTTTATTTATTCAATTAATAAACGAAGCAGCCAGTCAGCGCCCCAGGTTGTGTAGTGATTGGCGCTTGTGTTATTTTATTTATTTAATTATTAAACAAAACGGCCAGTAATCGCTTCGGGTTGTGTGGGGATCGGCGCTTGTGCTATTTTATTTATTATATTGAGAAACAAAGCGGCTAGTAAGCGCCCCGTGTTGTGTGGTAATTGGTGCTTGTGTTATTTTATTTATTATGTTAAGAATCAAGGCGGCCAGTAAGTGCTCTGGGTTGTGTAGTGATTGGCGCTTGTGTTATTTTATTTAATTTTTTTATTATCAAAGCGACCAGTAAGTGCCCTGGGTTTTATGGGGATTAGCGCTTGTGTTATATAATTTGTTCAATTAATAAACAAAGCGGCCAGTAAGTGCCCCGGTTTGTGTGAGAATTGGCGCTTATGTTATTTTTTTTATCATTTTAATTATCAAAGCGTCCAGTAAGCGCTCCAAAGTGTGTGCTGATTGGCGCTTGCGTTATTTTATTTATTTAATTAATAAACAAAGCGGCCAGTAAGCGCCCCGTGTTTTGTTAAGTTCGGCGCTTGTGTTACTTTGTTTATCATTTTAATTATTAAAGCGGCCGGTAAGCGCCCTAGGTTGTGTGAAGATTGGCGCTTGTGTTATTTTATTTATTTAATTAAAAAACAAAGCGGCCAGTAAGCGCCCCGGGTTGTGTAGGGATTGGCGCTTGCGTTATTTTATTTATTTAATTAATAAACAAAGCGGCCAGTAAGCGCCCCGTGTTTTGTTAAGTTCGGCGCTTGTGTTACTTTGTTTATCATTTTGATTATTAAAGCGGCCGGTAAGCGCCCTAGGTTGTGTAAAGATTGGCGCTTGCGTTATTTTATTTATTCAATTAATTAACAAAGCAGCCAGTAAGTGCTCCGGGTTGTGTGGTGATTTGCGCTTGTGTCATTTTATTTATTATTTTAATTATTAAAGTGACCAGTAGGCGCCCTAGGTTGTGTGGGGATTAGCGCTTGTGTTATTTTATCTATTTAATTGATAAACAAAGCGGCCAGTAATTACCTATGGTTGTGTGGGAATTCGCGCTTGTGTTTTTTTATTTATTTAATTAAAAAACAAAGCGGCCAGTCAGGACACCAGGTTATGTGGGGATTGGTGCTTGTGTTATTTTATTTATTTAATCAATAAACAAAGTTGCCAGTAAGCGCCCTACGTTGTGTGTCGATTGGCGCTTGTGTTATTTTAATGATTCTATTGATAAACAAAGCGGCCAGTAATCGCCCTGGGTTGTGTGGGGATTGGCGCTTGTGCTATTTTATTTATTCCATTAAAAAACAAAGCGGCCGGTAAGCGTACCGGGTTGTGTGGGAATTGGCGCTTGTGTTATTTTATTTATTTAATTAATAAACAAATCGGCTAGTAAGCGCCCCAGGTTGTATGGTAATTGGCGCTTGTGTTATTTTATTAATTTAATTAATATACAAAGCGGCCAGTAATAACTCCGGCTTGTTTGGGGATTGGCGCTTGTGTTATTTTATTTATTTAATTAATAAACAAAGTGGCCAGTAATAACCCCGGGTTGTTTTGAGATTTGCGCTTGTGCTATTTTATTTATTTAATTAATAAACAGAGCGGCTAGTAAGCGCACCGGGTTGTGAGGGGTTTGGCGCTTGTGCAATTTTATTTATTAAATTAAAAAACAAAGCGGCCAGTAAGCGCCCCGGTTTGTATGGGGATTGGCGCTTGTGCTAATTTATTTATTATATTAAGAAACAAAGAGGCTGGTAAGCGCCTCGAATTGTGTGGTGATTGGCCCTTGTGTTATTTAATTTATTAAGTTAAGAATCAAAGCGGCCAGAAAGTGCTCCGGGTTGTGTGGTGATTGGCGCTTGTGTTTTTTTTTTCCATTATTTTAATTATCAAAACGACCAGTAAACGCCCTTGGTTTCGTGGATATTAGCGCTTGTGTTATTTTATTAATTTAATTAATAAACAAAGCGGCCAGTAAGTGCCCCGGGATGTGTGGGGATTGGCGCTTGTGTTATTTTATTTAATATATTTAAAAACGAAGTGGCCAGTTAGTGCCTCGGGTTGTGTGGGTATTACTGCTTGTGTTATTTTATTTATTCGATTAATCAACAAATCAGCCAGTAAGAGCCTTGGGTTGTGTGGTGGTTAGCGCTTGTGTTATTTTATTTATCATTTTCATTATCAAAGCAGCCAGTAAGCGCCCCGGGTTGTGTAGTAATTGGCGCTTGTGTTTTTTTATTTATTATATTAAAAATCAAAGCGGCCAGTCAGTGCTCCGGGTTGTGTGGTTATTTGCGCTTGTGTCATTTTATTTATTATTTTAATTATCAAAGTGACCAGTAGGCGCCCCAGGTTGTGTGGAGATTGGCGCTTGTGTTATTTTATTTATTTAAATGATAAATAAAGCGGCCAGTAATCACCTCGGGTTGTGTGGGGATTGGCGCTTGTGTTATATTATTTATTTAATTAAAAAACAAAGCGGCCAGTAAGTGCCCCGGGTTGTGCAGGAATTGGCAGTTCTGTTATTTAATTTATTATATTAAAAAACAGAACGGCCAGTAAGCGCCCTAGGTTGTGTGGGAATTGGCGCTTGTGTTTTTTTTATTTATTCAATAAAAAAACAAAGCGGCAAGTCAGAACCCCTCGTTGTGTGGGGATTGGTGCTTGTGTTGTTTTAATTATTTAATTAATAAACAAAGTTGCCAGTAAGCGCCCCACGTTGTGTGTCAATTGGCGCTTGTGTTATTTTATTGATTTTATTGATAAACAAAGCGGCTAGTAATCGCCCTGGGTTGTGTGGGGATTAGCGCTTGTGCTATTTTATTTATTCAATTAAAAAACAAAGCGGCCAGTAAGCGTACCGGGTTGTTCGGGTATTGGCGCTTGTGTTATTTGATTTATTTAATTAATAAACAAAGCAGCCGGTAAGCGCCCCGGGTTGTGTAATAATTGGCGCTTGTGTTATTTTATTTATTTAATTAATATACAAGGCGGCCAGTTATAACCCTGGCTTGTTTGGGGATTGGCGGTTGTGTTATTTTATTTATTTAATTAATAAACAAAGTGGCCAGTAATAACCCCGGGTTGTTTTAAGATTTGCACTTGTGCTATTTTATTTATTTAATTAATAAACAAATCAGCCAGTGGGAGCCCCGGGTTGTGTGGGGATTGGCGCTTGTGCTATTTTATTTATTTAATTGAAAAACAAAGCGGCCAGTAAGCGCCCCGGTTTGTATGGGGATTGGCGCTCGTGCTATTTTATTTATTATATTGAGAAACAAAGAGGCTGGTAAGCGCCTCGAATTGTGTGGTGATTGGCCCTTGTGTTATTTAATTTATAAAGTTAAGAATCAAAGCGGCCAGTAAGTGCTCCGGGTTGTGTGGTGATTCGCGCTTGTGTTTTTTTTTCGATTATTTTAATTATCAAAACGACCAGTAAACGCCCTGGGTTTCGTGGATAGTAGCGCTTGTGTTATTTTATTTAAACAATTAATAAACAAAGCGGCCAGAAATAGCGCCGGGATGTGTAGTGATTGGCGCTTGTGTTATTTAATTTATCATTTTAGATATCAAATCGTCCAGTAAGCGCCCCAAGTTGTGAGCGAATTGGCGCTTGCGTTATTTTATTTATATAATTAATAAACAAAGCAGCCAGTAAGCGCCCCTGGTTGTGTAGGAATTGGCGCTTGTGTTATTTTATTTATTCAATTAAAAAACAAAGCTGCCAGTAACCGCCTCGGGTTGTGCAGAAATTGGCGCTTGTGTTATTTTATTTCTTTAATTAATAAACAAAGCGGCCAGTAATCGCCCTGGGTTGTGTGGTAATTGGCGCTAGTGTTATTTTATTTATTTAATTGATAAACAAAGCGGCCAGTAATCACCTCGGGTTGTGTGGGGATTGGCGCTTGTGTTATATTATTTATTTAATTGAAAAACAGAGCGGACAGTAAGCGCCCTGGGTTGTGTGGGGATTTGCGCTTGTGTTATTTTATTTATTTGATTAATCAACAAATCGGCCAGTAAGCGCCACAGTTTGTGTGGTGGTTGGCGCTTGTGTTACTTTATTTATCATTTTCATTATCAAAGCGGTCAGTAAGCGCCCTGGGTTGTATGGGGATTGGCGCTTGTGTTATTTTATTTATTTGATTAATCAACAAATCAGCCAGTAAGCGCCCTGGGTTGTGTGGTGGTTGGCGCTTGTGTTATTTTATTTATCATTTTAATTATTAAAGCGGCCAGTAAGCGCCCCGGGTTGTGTAGTAATTGGCGCTTGTGTTTTTTTATTTATTATATTAAAATCAAAGCGGCCAGTCAGCACCCCGGTTTGTGTGGGGATTAGTGCTTGTGTTATTTTATTTATTTAATTAATAAACAAAGTGGCCAGTAAGTGCCTCGGGTTGTGTGTCAATTGGCGCTTGTGTTATTTTATAGATTCTATTGATAAACAAAGCGGCCAGTAATCGCCCTGGGTTGTAAGGGGATTGGCGCTTGTGCTATTTTATTTATTCGATTAAAAAACAAAGCGGCCAGTAAGCGCACAGGGTTGTGTGGGGATTAGCGCTTGTGTTATTTTCTTTATTTAATTAATAAACAAAGTGGCCAGTAAGCGCCTCGGGTTGTGTGGGGATTGGCGCTTGTGTTATTTTATTTATTTAATTAATAAACAAGGCGGCCAGTAAGCTTCCCGGGTTGTGTGATGATTGGTGCTTGTGTTATTTTATTTATCATTTTCATTATAAAAGCGGCCAGTATGCGCCCCTGGTTGTGTGGGGATTGGCGCTTGTGTTATTTTATTCATTTAATTAATAAACAAGGCGGCCAGTAAGCGCCCCGGGTTGTTTGGTGATTGACGGTTGTGTTATTTTATTTATCATCTTAATTATTAAAGCAGCCAGTAAGCACCCTAGGTTGTGTGGGGACTGGCGCTTGTGTTATTTTATTCATTCAATTAAAAAACAAAGCAGCCGATAAGTGCCCCGAATTGTGTGGGGATTGTTGCTTGTGTTATTTTATTTATTTGATAAATCAACAAATCGGCCAGTAAGCGCCCCAGTTTGTGTGGTGGTTGGCGCTTGTATTACTTTATTTATCATTTTTATTATCAAAGCGGTCAGTAAGCGCCCCGGATTGTATGGGGATTGGCGCTTGTGTTATTTTATTTATTTAATTAATCAACAAATCAGCTAGTAAGCGCTTCGGGTTGTGTGGTGGTTGGCGCTTGTGTTATTTTATCTATCATTTCCATTTTAAAAGCAGCCAGTAAGCGCCTTGGGTTGTGTAGTAATTGGCGCTTGTGTTTTTTTATTTATTATATTAAAAATCAAAGCGGCCAGTAAGTGCTCCGGGTTGTGTGGTGATTTGCGCTTGTGTCATTTTATTTATTATTTTAATTATCAAAGTGACCAGTAGGCGCCCCAGGTTGTGTGGGGATTAGCGCTTGTGTTATTTTATTTATTTAATTAAAAAACAAAGCGGCCAGTAAGTGCCCCGGGTTGTGCAGGAATTGGCACTTCTGTTTTCTTATTTATTATATTAAAAAACAGAACGGCCAGTAAGCGCCCCAGGTTGTGTGGGAATTGGCGCTTGTTTTTCTTTATTTATTCAATTAAAAAACAAAGCGGCCAGTCAGCACCCCGGGTTATGAGGGGATTGGTGCTTGTGTTATTTTATTTATTCAATTTATAAACAATGTTGCCAGTAAGCGCCCTACGTTGTGTGTCAATTGGCGCTTGTGTTATTTTAATGATTGTATTGATAAAAAAAGCGGTCAGTAATCACCCTGGGTTGTGTGGGGATTGGCGCTTGTGCTATTTTATTTATTCAATTAAAAAACAAAGCGGCCAGTAAGCGTACCGGGTTGTGTGGGTATTGGCGCTTGTGTTATTTCATTTATTCAATTAATAAACAAAGCGGCCAGTAAGCGCCCCGGGTTGTGTGGTAATTGGCGCTTGTGTTATTTTATTTATTTAATTAATATACAAAGCGGCCAGTAATAACCCCGGCTTGTTTGGGGATTGGCGCTTGTGTTATTTTATTTATTTAATTAATAAACAAAGTGGCCAGTAATAACCCTAAGTTTTTTTGAGATTGGCGCTTGTGCTATATATTTATTTAATTAATAAACAAAGCGGCCAGTAAGCGCACCGGGTCGTGTGGGGATTTGCGCTTGTGCTATTTTATTTATTTAATTAAAAAACAAAGCAGCCAGTAAGCGCCCTGGTTTGTATGAGGATTGGCGCTTGTGCTATTTTATTTATCATATTGAGAAACAAAGTGGCTGGTAAGCGCGTCGAATTGTGTGGTGATTGGCCCTTGTGTTATTTAGTTTATTAAGTTAAGAATCAAAGCGGCCAGTAAGTGCTCCAAGTTGTGTGGTGATTTGCGCTTGTGTCATTTTATTTATAATTTTAATTATCAAAGTGACCAGTAGGCGCACCAGGTTGTGTGGGGATTGGCGCTTGTGTTATTTTATTTATTTAATTGATAAACAAAGCTGCCAGTAATCACCTCGGGTTGTGTAGAAATTGCCGCTTGTGTTATATTATTTATTTAATTAAAAAACAAAGCGGCCAGTAAGTGCCCCGGGTTGTGCAGAAATTGGCACTTTTGTTATTTAATTTATTATATTAAAAAACAGAACGGCCAGTAAGCGCCCCAGGTTGTGTGGGAATTGGCGCTTGTGTTTTTTTATTTATTCAATTAATAAACAAACTTGCCAGAAAGCGCCCCACGTTGTGTGTTAATTGGCGCTTGTGTTATTTTATTGATTCTATTGATAAACAAAGAGGCCAGTAATCGCCCTGGGTTGTAAGGGGATTGGCGCTTGTGCTATTTTATTTATTAAATTAAAAAACAAAGCGGCCAGTAAGCGTACCGGGTTGTGTGGTAATTGGCGCTTGTGTTATTTTATTTATTTAATTAATATACAAAGCGGCCAGTAATAACCCCGGCTTGTTTGGGGATTGGCGTTAGTGTTATTTTATTTATTCAATTAATAAACAAAGTGGCCAGTAATAACCCTAGAATGTTTTGAGATTGGCGTTTGTGCTATTCTATTTATTTAATTAATAAACAAAGCGGCCAGTAAGCGCCCCAGGTTGTGTGGTGATTGGCGCTTGTGTTTTTTTTTTCTATTATTTTAATTTTCAAAACGACCAGTAAACGCCCTGGGTTTCGTGGATATTAGCGCTTGTGTTATTTTATTTATTTAATTAATCAACAAAGCGGCCAGTTAGCTCTCTGGGTTGAGTGGGGATTGGCGCTTGTGTTATTTTTTTATTATATTTAGAAAAAAAGCAGCTAGTAAGCGCCCCGGGTTGTGTGGGTATTGGCGCTTGTATTATTTTATTTATTTAATTAATCAACAAATCGGCCTGTAAGCGCCCCGGGTTGTGTGGTAATTGGCGCTTGTGTTATTTTATTTATTATTTTCATTATCAAAGTGGCCAGTAAGCGCCCGGGTTGTGTGGGGATTGGCGCTTGTGTTATTTTTTTCCATTATTTTAATTATCAAAACGACCAGTAAACGCCCTGGGTTTCGTGGATATTAGCGCTTGTGTTATTTTATTTATTTAATCAATCAACAAAGTGGCCAGTAAGCTCCCTGGGTTGTGTGGGGATTGGCGCTTGTGTTATTTTAGTTATTATATTTAGAAAAAAAGCGGCTAGTAAGCGCCCCGGGTTGTGTGGGTATTGGCGCTTGTATTATTTTATTTATTTGTTTAATCAACAAATCGGCCTGTAAGCGCCCTGGGTTGTGTGGGAATTGGCGCTTGTATTATTTTAATTATTAAATTAAATAACAAAGCAGACAGTAAGCGCCCCGAGTTGTGTGGTTATTGGCGCTTGTGTTATTTTATCTATCATATTAATTATCAAAGCGTCTAGTAAACGTCTGTGTTTTTTTATTTATTATATTAAAAATCAAAGCGGCCAGTAAGTGCTCCGGGTTGTGTGGTGATTTGCGCTTGTGTCATTTTATTTATTATTTTAATTATTAAAGTGACCAGTAGGCGCCCTAGGTTGTGTGGGGATTAGCGCTTGTGTTATTTTATCTATTTAATTGATAAACAAAGCGGCCAGTAATCACCTATGGTTGTGTTGGGGTTGGCGCTTGTGTTATATTATTTATTTAATTAAAAAACAAAGCGGCTAGAAAGTGCCACGGGTTGTGCAGGAATTGGCACTTCTGTTATTTAATTTATTATATTAAAAAACAGAACGGCCAGTAAGCGCCCCAGGTTGTGTGGGGATTCGCGCTTGTGTTTTTTTATTTATTCAATTAATAAACAAAGTTGCCAGTAAGCGCCCTACGTTGTGTGTCGATTGGCGCTTGTGTTATTTTAATGATTCTATTGATAAACAAAGCGGCCAGTAATCGACCTGGGTTGTGTGGGGATTGGCGCTTGTGCTATTTTATTTATTCAATTAAAAAACAAAGCGGCCGGTAAGCGTACCGGGTTGTGTGGGAATTGGCGCTTGTGTTATTTTATTTATTTAATTAATAAACAATTCGGCTAGTAAGCGCCCCAGGTTGTATGGTAATTGGCGCTTGTGTTATTTTATTTATTTAATTAATAAACAAAGTGGCCAGTAATAACCCCGGGTTGTTTTGAGATTGGCGCTTGTGCTATTTTATTTATTTAATTAATAAACAAAGCGGCTAGTAAGCGCACCGGGTTGTGTGGGGTTTGGCGCTTGTGCTATTTTATTTATTAAATTAAAAAACAAAGCGGCTAGTAAGCGCCCCGGTTTGTATGGGGATTGGCGCTTGTGCTAATTTATTTATTATATTGAGAAACAAAGAGGCTGGTAAGCGCCTCGAATTGTGTGGTGATTGGCCCTTGTGTTATTTAATTTATTAAGTTAAGAATCAAAGCGGCCAGTAAGTGCTCCGGGTTGTGTGGTGATTGGCGCTTGTGTTTTTTTTTTCCATTATTTTAATTATCAAAACGACCAGTAAACGCCCTGGGTTTCGTGGATATTAGCGCTTGTGTTATTTTATTAATTTAATTAATAAACAAAGCGGCCAGTAAGTGCCCCGGGATGTGTGGGGATTTGCGCTTGTGTTATTTTATTTATTTAATTAATAAACAAAGCGGCCAGTAAGTGCCCCCGGATGTGTGGGGATTGGCGCTTGTGTTATTTTATTTAATATATTTAAAAACGAAGTGGCCAGTAAGTGCCTCGGGTTGTGTGGGTATTACTGCTTGTGTTATTTTATTTATTCGATTAATCAACAAATCAGCCAGTAAGCGCCTGGGGTTGTGTGGTGGTTAGCGCTTGTGTTATTTTCTTTATCATTTTCATTATCAAAGCAGCCAGTAAGCGCCCCGGGTTGTGTAGTAATTGGCGCTTGTGTTTTTTTTATTTATTATATTAAAAATCAAAGCGGCCAGTCAGTGCTCCGGGTTGTGTGGTAATTTGCGCTTGTGTCATTTTATTTATTATTTTAATTATCAAAGTGACCAGTAGGCGCCCCAGGTTGTGTGGAGATTGGCGCTTGTGTTATTTTATTTATTTAATTGATAAACAAAGCGGCCAGTAATCACCTCGGGTTGTGTGGGGATTGGCGCTTGTGTTATATTATTTATCTAATTAAAAAACAAAGCGGCCAGTAAGTGCCCCGGGTTGTGCAGGAATTGGCAGTTCTGTTATTTAATTTATTATATTAAAAAACAGAACGGCCAGTAAGCGCCCCAGGTTGTGTGGGAATTGGCGCTTGTGTTTTTTTTATTTATTCAATTAAAAAACAAAGCGGCAAGTCAGAACCCCTCGTTGTGTGGGGATTGGTGCTTGTGTTGTTTTAATTATTTAATTAATAAACAAAGTTGCCAGTAAGCGCCCCACGTTGTGTGTCAATTGGCGCTTGTGTTATTTTATTGATTTTATTGATAAACAAAGCGGCTAGTAATCGCCCTGGGTTGTGTGGGGATTAGCGCTTGTGCTATTTTATTTATTCAATTAAAAAACAAAGCGGCCAGTAAGCGTACCGGGTTGTTTGGGTATTGGCGCTTGTGTTATTTGATTAATTCAATTAATAAACAAAGCAAACGGTAAGCGCCCCGGGTTGTGTGATAATTGGCGCTTGTGTTATTTTATTTATTTAATTAATATACAAAGCGGCCAGTTATAACCCCGGCTTGTTTGGGGATTGGCGGTTGTGTTATTTTATTTATTTAATTAATAAACAAAGTGGCCAGTAATAACCCCGGGTTGTTTTGAGATTTGCACTTGTGCTATTTTATTTATTTAATTAATAAACAAATCAGCCAGTGGGAGCCCCGGGTTGTGTGGAGATTGGCGCTTGTGCTATTTTATTTATTTAATTGAAAAACAAAGCGGCCAGTAAGCGCCCCGGTTTGTATGGGGATTGGCGCTTGTGCTATTTTATTTATTATATTGAGAAACAAAGAGGCTGGTAAGCGCCTCGAATTGTGTGGTGATTGGCCCTTGTGTTATTTAATTTATTAAGTTAAGAATCAAAGCGGCCAGTAAGTGCTCCGGGTTGTGTGGTGATTCGCGCTTGTGTTTTTTTTTCTATTATTTTAATTATCAAAACGACCAGTAAACGCCCTGGGTTTCGTGGATAGTAGCGCTTGTGTTATTTTATTTAATCGATTAATAAACAAAAAGGCCAGTAATAGCGCCGGGATGTGTGGTGATTGGCACTTGTGTTATTTAATTTATCATTTTAGATATCAAAGCGTCCAGTAAGCGCCCCAAGTTGTGAGCAAATTGGCGCTTGCTATATTTTATTTATATAATTAATAAACAAAGCGGCCAGTAAGCGCCCTGGGTTGTGTTGGGATTAGCGCTTGTGTTATTTGAATTATTATATTAAGTTACTAAGTGGCCAAGAAGCGCCCCTGGTTGTGTGGGGATTGGCGCTTGTGTTATTTTATTTATTCAATTAAAAAACAAAGCTGCCAGTAACCGCCTCGGGTTGTGCAGAAATTGGCGCTTGTGTTATTTTATTTATTTAATTAATCAACAATTTTGCCAGTAAGCGCCCCTTGTTGTATGTCAATTGGCGCTTGTGTTATTTTATTTCTTTAATTAATAAACAAAGCGGCCAGTAATCGCCCTGGGTTGTGTGGTAATTGGCGCTTGTGTTATTTTATTTATTTAATTGATAAACAAAGCGGCCAGTAATCACCCCGGGTTGTGTGGGAATTGGCGCTTGTGTTATATTATTTATTTAATTGAAAAACAGAGCGGACAGTAAGCGCCCTGGGTTGTGTGGGTATTGGCGCTTGTGTTATTTTATTTATTTGATTAATCAACAAATCGGCCAGTAAGCGCCACAGTTTGTGTGGTGGTTGGCGCTTGTGTTACTTTATTTATCATTTTCATTATCAAAGCGGTCAGTAAGCGCCCCGGGTTGTATGGGGATTGGCGCTTGTGTTATTTTATTTATTTGATTAATCAACAAATCAGCCAGTAAGCGCCCCGGGTTGTGTGGTGGTTGGCGCTTGTGTTATTTTATTTATCATTTTAATTATTAAAGCGGCCAGTAAGCGCCCCGGGTTGTGTAGTAATTGGCGCTTGTGTTTTTTTATTTATTATATTAAAATCAAAGCGGCCAGTCAGCACCCCGGGTTGTGTGGGGATTAGTGCTTGTGTTATTTTATTAATTTAATTGATAAACAAAGTGGCCAGTAAGCGCCTCGGGTTGTGTGTCAATTGGCGCTTGTGTTATTTTATTGATTCTATTGATAAACAAAGCGGCCAGTAATCGCCCTGGGTTGTAAGGGGATTGGCGCTTGTGCTATTTTATTTATTCGATTAAAAAACAAAGCGGCCAGTAAGCGCACAGGGTTGTGTGGGGATTAGCGCTTGTGTTATTTTCTTTATTTAATTAATAAACAAAGTGGCCAGTAAGCGCCCCGGGTTGTTTGGTGATTGACGGTTGTGTTATTTTATTTATCATTTTAATTATTAAAACAGCCAGTAAGCATTCTAGGTTGTGTGGGGACTGGCGCTTGTGTTATTTTATTCATTCAATTAAAAAACAAAGCAGCCGATAAGTGCCCCGGGTTGTGTGGGGATTGTTGCTTGTGTTATTTTATTTATTTAATTAATCAACAAATCGGCAAGTAAGCGACCCAGTTTGTGTGGTGGTTGGCGCTTGTACTACTTTATTTATCATTTTTATTATCAAAGCGGTCAGTAAGCGCCCCGGGTTGTATGGGGATTGGCGCTTGTGTTATTTTATTTATTTAATTAATTAACAAATCAGCAAGTAAGCGCTTCGGGTTGTGTGGTGGTTGGCGCTTGTGTTATTTTATTTATCATTTTCATTTTAAAAGCGGCCAGTAAGCGCCCCGGGTTGTGTAGTAATTGGCGCTTGTGTTTTTTTATTTATTATATTAAAAATCAAAGCGGCCAGTAAGTGCTCCGGGTTGTGTGGTGATTTGCGCTTGTGTCATTTTATTTATTATTTTAATTATCAAAGTGACCAGTAGGCGCCCCAGGTTGTGTGGGGATTAGCGCTTGTGTTATTTTATTTATTTAATTAAAAAACAAAGCGGCCAGTAATCGCCCTGGGTTGTGTGGTAATTGGCGCTTGTGTTATTTTATTTATTTAATTGATAAACAAAGCGGCCAGTAATCACCCCGGGTTGTGTGGGGATTGGCGCTTGTGTTATATTATTTATTTAATTGAAAAACAGAGCGGACAGTAAGCGCCCTGGGTTGTGTGGGGATTGGCACTTGTGTTATTTTATTTATTTGATTAATCAACAAATCGGCCAGTAAGCGCCACAGTTTGTGTGGTGGTTGGCGCTTGTGTTACTTTATTTATCATTTTCATTATCAAAGCGGTCAGTAAGCGCCCCGGGTTGTATGGGGATTGGCGCTTGTGTTATTTTATTTATTTGATTAATCAACAAATCAGCCAGTAAGCGCCCCGGGTTGTGTGGTGGTTGGCGCTTGTGTTATTTTATTTATCATTTTAATTATTAAAGCGGCCAGTAAGCGCCCCGGGTTGTGTAGTAATTGGCGCTTGTGTTTTTTTATTTATTATATTAAAATCAAAGCGGCCATTCAGCACCCCGGGTTGTGTGGGGATTAGTGCTTGTGTTATTTTATTTATTCGATTAATCAACAAATCAGCCAGTAAGCGCCTTGGGTTGTGTGGTGGTTAGCGCTTGTGTTATTTTATTTATCATTTTCATTATCAAAGCAGCCAGTAAGCGCCCCGGGTTGTGTAGTAATTGGCGCTTGTGTTTTTTTTATTTATTATATTAAAAATCAAAGCGGCCAGTCAGTGCTCCGGGTTGTGTGGTAATTTGCGCTTGTGTCATTTTATTTATTATTTTAATTATCAAAGTGACCAGTAGGCGCCCCAGGTTGTGTGGAGATTGGCGCTTGTGTTATTTTATTTATTTAATTGATAAACAAAGCGGCCAGTAATCACCTCGGGTTGTGTGGGGATTGGCGCTTGTGTTATATTATTTATTTAATTAAAAAACAAAGCGGCCAGTAAGTGCCCCGGGTTGTGCAGGAAATGGCAGTTCTGTTATTTAATTTATTATATTAAAAAACAGAACGGCCAGTAAGCGCCCCAGGTTGTGTGGGAATTGGCGCTTGTGTTTTTTTTATTTATTCAATTAAAAAACAAAGCGGCAAGTCAGAACCCCTCGTTGTGTGGGGATTGGTGCTTGTGTTGTTTTAATTATTTAATTAATAAACAAAGTTGCCAGTAAGCGCCCCACGTTGTGTGTCAATTGGCGCTTGTGTTATTTTATTGATTTTATTGATAAACAAAGCGGCTAGTAATCGCCCTGGGTTGTGTGGGGATTAGCGCTTGTGCTATTTTATTTATTCAATTAAAAAACAAAGCGGCCAGTAAGCGTACCGGGTTGTTCGGGTATTGGCGCTTGTGTTATTTGATTAATTCAATTAATAAACAAAGCAGCCGGTAAGCGCCCCGGGTTGTGTGATAATTGGCGCTTGTGTTATTTTATTTATTTAATTAATATACAAAGCGGTCAGTTATAACCCCGGCTTGTTTGGGGATTGGCGGTTGTGTTATTTTATTTATTTAATTAATAAACAAAGTGGCCAGTAATAACCCCGGGTTGTTTTGAGATTTGCACTTGTGCTATTTTATTTATTTAATTAATAAACAAATCAGCCAGTGGGAGCCCCGGGTTGTGTGGAGATTGGCGCTTGTGCTATTTTATTTATTTAATTGAAAAACAAAGCGGCCAGTAAGCGCCCCGGTTTGTATGGGGATTGGCGCTTGTGCTATTTTATTTATTATATTGAGAAACAAAGAGGCTGGTAAGCGCCTCGAATTGTGTGGTGATTGGCCCTTGTGTTATTTAATTTATTAAGTTAAGAATCAAAGCGGCCAGTAAGTGCTCCGGGTTGTGTGGTGATTCGCGCTTGTGTTTTTTTTTCTATTATTTTAATTATCAAAACGACCAGTAAACGCCCTGGGTTTCGTGGATAGTAGCGCTTGTGTTATTTTATTTAATCGATTAATAAACAAAAAGGCCAGTAATAGCGCCGGGATGTGTGGGGATTAGCGCTTGTGTTGTTTTATTTATTTAAAAAAATTAACAAAGCGGCCAGTAAGCGCCCCGGGTTGTGTGGTGATTGGCGCTTGTGTTATTTAATTTATCATTTTAGATATCAAAGCGTCCAGTAAGCGCCCCAAGTTGTGAGCAAATTGGCGCTTGCTATATTTTATTTATATAATTAATAAACAAAGCGGCCAGTAAGCGCCCTGGGTTGTGTTGGGATTAGCGCTTGTGTTATTTGAATTATTATATTAAGTAACTAAGTGGCCAAGAAGCGCCCCTGGTTGTGTGGGGATTGGCGCTTGTGTTATTTTATTTATTCAATTAAAAAACAAAGCTGCCAGTAACCGCCTCGGGTTGTGCAGAAATTGGCGCTTGTGTTATTTTATTTATTTAATTAATCAACAATTTTGCCAGTAAGCGCCCCTTGTTGTATGTCAATTGGCGCTTGTGTTATTTTATTTCTTTAATTAATAAACAAAGCGGCCAGTAATCGCCCTGGGTTGTGTGGTAATTGGCGCTTGTGTTATTTTATTTATTTAATTAATAAACAAAGCGGCCAGTAATCACCCCGGGTTGTGTGGGAATTGGCGCTTGTGTTATATTATTTATTTAATTGAAAAACAGAGCGGACAGTAAGCGCCCTGGGTTGTGTGGGGATTGGCGCTTGTGTTATTTTATTTATTTGATTAATCAACAAATCGGCCAGTAAGCGCCACAGTTTGTGTGGTGGTTGGCGCTTGTGTTACTTTATTTATCATTTTCATTATCAAAGTGGTCAGTAAGCGCCCCGGGTTGTATGGGGATTGGCGCTTGTGTTATTTTATTTATTTGATTAATCAACAAATCAGCCAGTAAGCGCCCCGGGTTGTGTGGTGGTTGGCGCTTGTGTTATTTTATTTATCATTTTAATTATTAAAGCGGCCAGTAAGCGCCTCGGGTTGTGTAGTAATTGGCGCTTGTGTTTTTTTATTTATTATATTAAAATCAAAGCGGCCAGTCAGCACCCCGGGTTGTGTGGGGATTAGTGCTTGTGTTATTTTATTTATTTAATTGATAAACAAAGTGGCCAGTAAGCGCCTCGGGTTGTGTGTCAATTGGCGCTTGTGTTATTTTATTGATTCTATTGATAAACAAAGCGGCCAGTAATCGCCCTGGGTTGTAAGGGGATTGGCGCTTGTGCTATTTTATTTATTCGATTAAAAAACAAAGCGGCCAGTAAGCGCACAGGGTTGTGTGGGGATTAGCGCTTGTGTTATTTTCTTTATTTAATTAATAAACAAAGTGGCCAGTAAGCGCCCCGGGTTGTTTGGTGATTGACGGTTGTGTTATTTTATTTATCATTTTAATTATTAAAGCAGCCAGTAAGCACCCTAGAATGTGTGGGGACTGGCGCTTGTGTTATTTTATTCATTCAATTAAAAAACAAAGCAGCCGATAAGTGCCCCGGGTTGTGTGGGGATTGTTGCTTGTGTTATTTTATTTATTTAATTAATCAACAAATCGGCCAGTAAGCGCCCCAGTTTGTGTGGTGGTTGGCGCTTGTACTACTTTATTTATCATTTTTATTATCAAAGCGGTCAGTAAGCGCCCCGGGTTGTATGGGGATTGGCGCTTGTGTTATTTTATTTATTTAATTAATTAACACATCAGCAAGTAAGCGCTTCGGGTTGTGTGGTGGTTGGCGCTTGTGTTATTTTATTTATCAATTTCATTTTAAAAGCGGCCAGTAAGCGCCCCGGGTTGTGTAGTAATTGGCGCTTGTGTTTTTTTATTTATTATATTAAAAATCAAAGCGGCCAGTAAGTGCTCCGGGTTGTGTGGTGATTTGCGCTTGTGTCATTTTATTCATTATTTTAATTATCAAAGTGACCAGTAGGCGCCCCAGGTTGTGTGGGGATTAGCGCTTGTGTTATTTTATTTATTTAATTAAAAAACAAAGCGGCCAGTAATCGCCCTGGGTTGTGTGGTAATTAGCGCTTGTGTTATTTTATTTATTTAATTGATAAACAAAGCGGCCAGTAATCACCCCGGGTTGTGTGGGGATTGGCGCTTGTGTTATATTATTTATTTAATTGAAAAACAGAGCGGACAGTGAGCGCCCTGGGTTGTGTGGGGATTGGCACTTGTGTTATTTTATTTATTTGATTAATCAACAAATCGGCCAGTAAGCGCCACAGTTTGTGTGGTGGTTGGCGCTTGTGTTACTTTATTTATCATTTTCATTATCAAAGCGGTCAGTAAGCGCCCCGGGTTGTATGGGGATTGGCGCTTGTGTTATTTTATTTATTTGATTAATCAACAAATCAGCCAGTAAGCGCCCCGGGTTGTGTGGTGGTTGGCGCTTGTGTTATTTTATTTATCATTTTAATTATTAAAGCGGCCAGGAAGCGCCCCGGGTTGTGTAGTAATTGGCGCTTGTGTTTTTTTATTTATTATATTAAAATCAAAGCGGCCAGTCAGCACCCCGGGTTGTGTGGGGATTAGTGCTTGTGTTATTTTATTTATTTAATTAATAAACAAAGTGGCCAGTAAGCGCCTCGGGTTGTGTGTCAATTGGCGCTTGTGTTATTTTATTGATTTTATTGATAAACAAAGCGGCCAGTAATCGCCCTGGTTTGTAAGGGGATTGGCGCTTGTGCTTTTCTATTTATTCGATCAAAAAACAAAGCGGCCAGTAAGCGCACAGGGTTGTGTGGGGATTAGCGCTTGTGTTATTTTCTTTATTTAATTAATAAACAAAGTGGCCAGTAAGCGCCTCGGGTTGTGTGGGGATTGGCGCTTGTGTTATTTTATTTATTTAATCAATAAACAAGGCGGCCAGTAAGCTTCCCGGGTTGTGTGGTGATTGGTGCTTGTGTTATTTTATTTATCATTTTCATTATCAAAGCGGCCAGTATGCGCCCCTGGTTGTGTGGGGATTGGCGCTTGTGTTATTTTATTCAATTAATTAATAAACAAGGCGGCTAGTAAGCGCCCCGGGTTGTTTGGTGATTGACGGTTGTGTTATTTTATTTATCATTTTAATTATTAAAGCAGCCAGTAAGCACCCTAGGTTGTGTGGGGACTGGCGCTTGTGTTATTTTATTCATTCAATTAAAAAACAAAGCAGCCGATAAGTGCCCCGGGTTGTGTGGGGATTGTTGCTTGTGTTATTTTATTTATTTGATTAATCAACAAATCGGCCAGTAAGCGCCCCAGTTTGTGTGGTGGTTGGCGCTTGTGTTACTTTATTTATCATTTTTATTATCAAAGCGGTCAGTAAGCGCCCCGGGTTGTATGGGGATTGGCGCTTGTGTTATTTTATTTATTTAATTAATCAACAAATCAGCTAGTAAGCGCTTCGGGTTGTGTAGTGGTTGGCGCTTGTGTTATTTTATTTATCATTTTCATTTTAAAAGCGGCCAGTAAGCGCCCCGGGTTGTGTAGTAATTGGCGCTTGTGTTTTTTTATTTATTATATTAAAAATCAAAGCGGCCAGTGAGTGCTCCGGGTTGTGTGGTGATTTGCGCTTGTATCATTTTATTTATTATTTTAATTATCAAAGCGACCAGTAGGCGCCCCAGGTTGTGTGGGGATTAGCGCTTGTGTTATTTTATTTATTTAATTAAAAAACAAAGCGGCCAGTAATCGCCCTGGGTTGTGTGGTAATTGGCGCTTGTGTTTTTTGTTTATTTAATTGATAAACAAAGCGGCCAGTAATCACCCCGAATTGTGTGGGAATTGGCGCTTGTGTTATATTATTTATTTAATTAAAAAACAGAGCGGACAGTAAGCGCCCTGGGTTGTGTGGGGATTGGCGCTTGTGTTATTTTATTTATTTGATTAATCAACAAATCGGCCAGTAAGCGCCACAGTTTGTGTGGTGGTTGGCGCTTGTGTAACTTTATTTATCATTTTCATTATCAAAGCGGTCAGGAAGCGCCCCGGGTTGTATGGGGATTGGCGCTTGTGTTATTTTATTTATTTGATTAATCAACAAATCAGCCAGTAAGCGCCCCGGGTTGTGTAGTGGTTGGCGCTTGTGTTATTTTATTTATTATTTTAATTATTAAAGCGGCCAGTAAGCGCCCCGGGTTGTGTAGTAATTGGCGCTTGAGTTTTTTTATTTATTATATTAAAATCAAAGCGGCCAGTCAGCACCCCGGGTTGTGTGGGGATTAGTGCTTGTGTTATTTTATTTATTTAATTAATAAACAAAGTGGCCAGTAAGCGCCTCGGGTTGTGTGTCAATTGGCGCTTGTGTTATTTTATTGATTCTATTGATAAACAAAGCGGCCAGTAATCGCCCTGGGTTGTAAGGGGATTGGCGCTTGTGCTATTTTATTTATTCGATTAAAAAACAAAGCGGCTAGTAAGCGCACAGGGTTGTGTGGGGATTAGCGCTTGTGTTATTTTCTTTATTTAAATAATAAACAAAGTGGCCAGTAAGCGCCTCGGGTTGTGTGGGGATTGGCGCTTGTGTTATTTTATTTATTTAATCAATAAACAAGGCGGCCAGTAAGCTTCCCGGGTTGTGTGGTGATTGGAGCTTGTGTTATTTTATTTATCATTTTCATTATCAAAGCGGCCAGTATGCGCCCCTGGTTGTGTGGGGATTGGCGCTTGTGTTATTTTATTCATTCAATTAAAAAACAAAGCAGCCGATAAGTGCCCCGGGTTGTGTGGGGATTGTTGCTTGTGTTATTTTATTTATTTGATTAATCAACAAATCGGCCAGTAAGCGCCCCAGTTTGTGTGGTGGTTGGCGCTTGTGTTACTTTATTTATTATTTTTAATATCAAAGCGGTCAGTAAGCGCCCCGGGTTGTATGGGGATTGGCGCTTGTGTTATTTTATTTATTTAATTAATCAACAAATCAGTTAGTAAGCGCTTCGGGTTGTGTGGTGGTTGGCGCTTGTGTTATTTAATTTATCATTTTCATTTTAAAAGCGGCCAGTAAGCGCCCCGGGTTGTGTGGGGATTAGCGCTTGTGTTATTTTATTTATTTAATTAAAAAACAAAGCGGCCAGTAAGGGCCCCGGGTTGTGCAGGAATTGGCACTTCTGTTTTCTAATTTATTATATTAAAAAACAGAACGGCCAGTAAGCACCCCAGGTTGTGAGGGGATTGGTGCTTGTGTTATTTTATTTATTCAATTTATAAACAATGTTGCCAGTAAGCGCCCTACGTTGTGTGTCAATTGGCGCTTGTGTTATTTTAATGATTCTATTGATAAAAAAAGCGGTCAGTAATCGCCCTGGATTGTGTGGGGATTGGCGCTTGTGCTATTTTATTTATTCAATTAAAAAACAAAGCGGCCAGTAAGCGTACCGGGTTGTGTGGGTATTGGCGCTTGTGTTATTTTATTTATTCAATTAATAAACGAAGCGGCCAGTAAGCGCCCCGGGTTGTGTGGTAATTGGCGCTTGTGTTATTTTATTTATTTAATTAATAAACAAAGTGGCCAGTAATAACCCCAAGTTTTTTTGAGATTGGCGCTTGTGCTATATATTTATTTAATTAATAAACAAAGCGGCCAGTAAGCGCACAGGGTCGTGTGGGGATTTGGGCTTGTGCTATTTTATTTATTAAATTAAAAAACAAAGCAGCCAGTAAGCGCCCTGGTTTGTATGAGGATTGGCGCTTGTGCTATTTTATTTATCATATTGAGAAACAAAGTGGCTGGTAAGCGCCTCGAATTGTGTGGTGATTGGCCCTTGTGTTATTTAATTTATTAAGTTAAGAATCAAAGCGGCCAGTAAGTGCTCCGGGTTGTGTGGTGATTGGCGCTTGTGTTTTTTTTTGTCCATTATTTTAATTTTCAAAACGACCAGTAAACGCCCTGGGTTTCGTGGATATTAGCGCTTGTGTTATTTTATTTATTCAGCTAATAAACAAAGCGGCCAGTAAGTGCCCCGGGATGTGTGGAGATTAGCGCTTGTGTTATTTTATTTCTTTAATTAATAAACAAAGCGGCCAGTAAGTGCCTCGGGATATGTGGGGATTGGCGCTTGTGTTATTTTATTTATTATTTTAATTATCAAAGTGACCAGTAGGCGCCCCAGGTTGTGTGGGGATTAGCGCTTGTGTTATTTTATTTATTTAATTGATAAACAAAGCAGCCAGTAATCACCCCGAATTGTGTGTCAATTGGCGCTTGTGTTATTTTATTGATTCTATTGATAAACAAAGCGGTCAGTAAGCGCCCCGGGTTGTATGGGGATTGGCGCTTGTGTTATTTTATTTCTTTGATTAATCAACAAATCAGCCAGTAAGCGCCCCGGGTTGTGTGGTGGTTGGCGCTTGTGTTATTTTATTTATCATTTTAATTATTAAAGCGGCCAGTAAGCGCCCCGGGTTGTGTAGTAATTGGCGCTTGTGTTTTTTTATTTATTATATTAAAATCAAAGCGGCCAGTCAGCACCCCGGGTTGTGTGGGGATTAGTGCTTGTGTTATTTTATTTATTTAATTAATAATTAAAGTGGCCAGTAAGCGCCTCGGGTTGTGTGTCAATTGGCGCTTGTGTTATTTTATTGATTCTATTGATAAACAAAGCGGCCAGTAATCACCCTGGGTTGTAAAAGGATTGGCGCTTGTGCTATTTTATTTATTCGATTAGAAAACAAAGCGGCTAGTAAGCGCGCAGGGTTGTGTGGGGATTAGCGCTTGTGTTATTTTCTTTATTTAAATAATAATCAAAGTGGCCAGTAAGCGCCTCGGGTTGTTGGGGATTGGCGCTTGTGTTATTTTATTTATTTAATCAATAAACAAGGCGGCCAGTAAGCTTCCCGGGTTGTGTGGTGATTGGTGCTTGTGTTATTTTATTTATCATTTTCATTATCAAAGCGGCCAGTATGCGCCCCTGGTTGTGTGGGGATTGGCGCTTGTGTTATTTTATTCATTTAATTAATAAACAAGGCGGCCAGTAAGCGCCCCGGGTTGTTTGGTGATTGACGGTTGTGTTATTTTATTTGTCATTTTAATTATTAAAGCAGCCAGTAAGCACCCTAGGTTGTGTGGGGACTGGCGCTTGTGTTATTTTATTCATTCAATTAAAAAACAAAGCAGCCGATAAGTGCCCCGGGTTGTGTGGGGATTGTTGCTTGTGTTATTTTATTTATTTGATTAATCAGTAAATCGGCCAGTAAGCGCCCCAGTTTGTGTGGTGGTTGACGCTTGTGTTACTTTATTTATCATTTTTATTATCAAAGCGGTCAGTAAGCGCCCCGGGTTGTATGGGGATTGGCGCTTGTGTTATTTTATTTATTTAATTAATCAACAAATCAGCTAGTAAGCGCTTCGGGTTGTGTGGTGGTTGGCGCTTGTGTTATTTTATTTATCATTTTCATTTTAAAAGCGGCCAGTAAGCGCCCCGGGTTGTGTAGTAATTGGCGCTTGTGTTTTTTTATTTAATATATTAAAAATCAAAGCGGCCAGTAAGTGCTCCGGGTTGTGTGGTGATTTGCGCTTGTGTCATTTTATTTATTATTTTAATTATCAAAGTGACCAGTAGGCGCCCGAGGTTGTGTGGGGATTAGCGCTTGTGTTATTTTATTTATTTAATTAAAAAACAAAGCGGCCAGTAAGGGCCCCGGGTTGTGCAGGAATTGGCACTTCTGTTTTCTAATTTATTATATTAAAAAACAGAACGGCCAGTAAGCGCCCCAGGTTGTGTGGGAATTGGCGCTTGTTTTTCTTTATTTATTCAATTAAAAAACAAAGCGGCCAGTCAGCACCCCGGGTTATAAGGGGATTGGTGCTTGTGTTATTTTATTTATTCAATTTATAAACAATGTTGCCAGTAAGCGCCCTACGTTGTGTGTCAATTGGCGCTTGTGTTATTTTAATAATTCTATTGATAAAAAAAGCGGTCAGTAATCGCCCTGGATTGTGTGGGGATTGGCGCTTGTGCTATTTTATTTATTCAATTAAAAAACAAAGCGGCCAGTAAGCGTACCGGGTTGTGTGGGTATTGGCGCTTGTGTTATTTTATTTATTCAATTAATAAACGAAGCGGCCAGTAAGCGCCCCGGGTTGTGTGGTAATTGGCGCTTGTGTTATTTTATTTATTTAATTAATATACAAAGCGGCCAGTAATAACCCCGGCTTGTTTGGGGATTGGCGCTTGTGTTATTTCATTTATTTAATTAATAAACAAAGTGGCCAGTAATAACCCCAAGTTTTTTTGAGATTGGCGCTTGTGCTATATATTTATTTAATTAATAAACAAAGCGGCCAGTAAGCGCACCGGGTCGTGTGGGGATTTGCGCTTGTGCTATTTTATTTATTAAATTAAAAAACAAAGCAGCCAGTAAGCGCCCTGGTTTGTATGAGGATTGGCGCTTGTGCTATTTTATTTATCATATTGAGAAACAAAGTGGCTGGTAAGCGCCTCGTATTGTGTGGTGATTGGCCCTTGTGTTATTTAATTTATTAAGTTAAGAATCAAAGCGGCCAGTAAGTGCTTCGGGTTGTGTGGTGATTGGCGCTTGTGTTTTTTTTTTCCATTATTTTAATTTTCAAAACGACCAGTAAACGCCCTGGGTTTCGTGGATATTAGCGCTTGTGTTATTTTATTTATTCAGCTAATAAACAAAGCGGCCAGTAAGTGCCCCGGGATGTGTGGAGATTAGCGCTTGTGTTATTTTATTTCTTTAATTAATAAACAAAGCGGCCAGTAAGTGCCTCGGGATGTGTGGGGATTGGCGCTTGTGTTATTTTATTTAATATATTTAAAAACGGAGCGGCCAGTAAGTGCCTCGGTTTGTGTGGGTATTACTGCTTGTGTTATTTTATTTATTCAATTAATTAACAAATCAGCCAGTAAGCGCCTTGGGTTGTGTAGTAATTGGCGCTTGTGTTTTTTTATTTATAATATTAAAAATCATAGCGGCCAGTAAGTGCTCCGGGTTGTGTAGTAATTGGCGCTTGTGTTTTTTTATTTATAATATTAAAAATTATAGCGGCCAGTAAGTGCTCCGGGTTGTGTGGTGATTTGCGCTTGTGTCATTTCATTTATTATTTTAATTATTAAAGTGACCAGTGGGCGCCCCAGGTTGTGTGGGGATTGGCGCTTGTGTTATTTTATTTATTTAATTGATAAACAAAGCGGCCAGTAATCACCTCGGGTTGTGTGGGGATTGGCGCTTGTGTTATATTATTTATTTTATTAAAAAACAAAGCAGCCAGTCAGCACCCCGGGTTATGAGGGGATTGGTGCTTGTGTTATTTTATTTATTCAATTTATAAACAATGTTGCCAGTAAGCGCCCTACATTGTGTGTCAATTGGCGCTTGTGTTATTTTAATAATTCTATTGATAAAAAAAGCGGTCAGTAATCGCCCTGGGTTGTGTGGGGATTGGCGCTTGTGCTATTTAATATATTCAATTAAAAAACAAAGCGGCCAGTAAGCGTACCGGGTTGTGTGTCAATTGGCGCTTGTGTTATTTTATTGATTCTATTGATAAACGAAGCTGCTAGTAACCGCCCTGGGTTGTGTGGGGATTGGCGCTTGTGCTATTTTATTTATTCAATTAAAAAACAAAGCGGATAGTAAGCGTCCCGGGTTGTTCGGGTATTGGCGCTTGTGTTATTTTACTTATTCAATTAATAAACAAAGCGGCCAGTAAGCGCCCTGGGTTGTGTGATAATTGGCGCTTGTGTTATTTTATTTATTTAATTAATATACAAAGCGGCCAAGTATAATCCCGGCTTGTTTGGGGATTGGCGCTTGTGTTATTTTATTAATTTAATTAATAAACAATGTGGCCAGTAATAACCCCGGGTTGTTTTGAGATTGGCACTTGTGCTATTTTATTTATTTAATTAATAAACAAAGCGGCCAGTGAGCGCCCCGGGTTGTGTGGGGATTGGCGCTTGTGCTATATTATTTATTTAATTAAAAAACAAAGCGGCCAGTAAGCGCCCCGGTTTGTATGGGGATTGGCGCTTGTGCTATTTTATTTATTATATTGAGAAACAAAAAGGCTGGTAAGCGCCTTGAATTGTGTGGTGATTGGCCCTTGTGTTATTTAATTTATTAAGTTAAGAATCAAAGCAGCCAGTAAGTGCTCCGGGTTGTGTGGTGATTGGCGCTTGTGTTTTTTTTTCTATTATTTCATATCATAACGACCAGTAAGCAACCTGGGTTTCGTGGATATTAGCGCTTGTGTTATTTTATTTATTCAATTAATAAACAAAGCGGCCAGTAATTGCCCCGGGATGTGTGGGGATTAGCGCTTGTGTTGTTTTATTTATTTAAATAAATTAACAAAGCGGCCAGTAAGCGCCCCGGGTTGTGTGGTGATTGGCGCTTGTGTTATTTTATTTATTATTTTAGATATCAAAGCGTCCAGTAAGCGCCCCAAGTTGTGAGCGAATTGGCGCTTGCGTTATTTTATTTATATAATTAATAAACAAAGCAGCCAGTAAGCGCCCTGGGTTGTTTTGGGATTAGCGCTTGTGTTATTTTAATTATTATATTAAGTAACTAAGTGGCCAAGAAACACCCCTGGTTGTGTGGGGATTGGCGCTTGTGTTATTTTATTGATTATTTTGATTATCAAAGCTGCCAGTAAGCGCCCTAGGTTGTGTGGGGATTGGCGCTTGTGTTATTTTATTTTTTTATTAAAAAAACAAAGCTGCCAGTAAATGCTGCGGGTTGTGTGGGAATTGGTGCTTGTGTTATTTTATCTATTCAATTAATAAACAAAGCAGCGAGTAAGCGCCTTGGGTCGTGTGGTGATTGGCACTTGTGTTATATTATTTATTTAATTGAAAAACAAAGCGGATAGTAAGTGCCCCGGGTTGTGCAGGAATTGGCACTTGTGTTATTTTATTTATAATATTAAAAAAACAGAACGGCCAGTAAGCGCCCCAGTTTGTGTAGAAATTGGCGCTTGTGTTATTTTATTTATTTAATTAAAAAACAAAGCGGCCAGTCAGCACCCCGGGTTGTGTATCAATTGGCGCTTGTGTTATTTTATTTACTTAATTTTTAAACAAAGCGGCCAGTAATTGCCTTGGGTTGTTCTGGGATTGGCGACTGTGCTATTTTATTTATTTAATTAATAAACAAAGCGGCCAGTCAGCACCCCGGGTTATGTGGGGATTGGTGCTTGTGTTATTTTATTTATTCAATTAATAATCAAAGTTGCCAGTAAGCGCCCTACGTTGTGTGTCAATTGGCACTTGTGTTATTTTAATGATTCTATTGATAAACAAAGCGGCCAGTAATCGCCCTGGGTTGTGTGGGGATTGGCGCTTGTGTTATTTAATTTATTAAGTTAAGAATCAAAGCGGCCAGTAAGTGCTCCGGGTTGTGTGAAGATTGGCGCTTGTGCTATTTTATTTATTAAATTAAAAAACAAAGCGGCCAGTAAGCGCCCCGGTTTTTATGGGGATTGGCGCTTGTGCTATTTTATTTATTATATTGAGTAAAAAAGAGGCTGGTAAGCGCCTTGAATTGTGTGGTGATTGGCCCTTGTATTATTTAATTTATTAAGTTAAGAATCAAAGCGGCCAGTAAGTGCTCCGGGTTGTGTGGTGATTGGCGCTTGTGTTTTTTTTTTCCATCATTTTAATTAGTAAAACGACCAGTAAACGCCCTGGGTTTCGTGGATATTAGCGCTTGTGTTATTTCATTTAATCAATTAATAAACAAAGCTGCCAGTAAGTGCTGCGGGATGTGTGGGGATTAGCGCTTGTGTTATTTTATTTATTTAATTAATAAACAAAGCGGCCAGTAAGTGCCCCGGGATGTGTGGGGATTGGCGCTTGTGTTATTTTATTTAATATATTTAAAAACGAAGCGGCCAGTAAGATCCTCGGGTTGTGTGGGTATTACTGCTTGTGTTATTTTATTTATTAAATTAATCAACAAATCAGCCAGTAAGCGCCTTGGGTTGTGTGGTGGTTAGCACTTGTGTTATTTTATTTATTATTTTCATTATCAAAGCAGCCAGTAAGCGCCCCGGGTTGTGTAGTAATTGGCGCTTGTGTTTTTTTATTTATAATATTAAAAATCATAGCGGCCAGTAAGTGCTCCGGGTTGTGTGGTGATTTGCGCTTGTGTCATTTTATTTATTATTTCAATTTTCAAAGTGACCAGTAGGCGCCCCAGGTTGTGTGGGGATTGGCGCTTGTGTTATTTTATTTATTTAATTGATAAACAAAGCGGCCAGTAATCACCTCGGGTTGTGTGGGGATTGGCGCTTGTGTTATATTATTTATTTAATTAGAAATCAAAGGGGCCAGTAAGTGCCCCAGGTTGTGCAGGAATTGGCACTTCTGTTATTTTATTTATTTAATTAAAAAACAAAGCTGCCAGTAACCGCCCCGGGTTGTGTGGGAATTGGTGCTTGTAGTATTTTATTCATTCAATTAATAAACAAAGCCGCAAGTAAGCGCCTTGGGTCGTGTGGGGATTGGCGCTTGTGTTATATTATTTATTTAATTAAAAAACAAAGCGGATAGTAAGTGCCCCTGGTTGTGCAGGAATTGGCGCTTGTGTTATTTTATTTATAATATTAAAAAAACAGAACGGCCAGTAAGCGCCCCAGTTTGTGGAGGAATTGGCGCTTGTGTTATTTTATTTATTTAATTAAAAAACAAAGCGGCCAGTCAGCGCCCCGGGTTGTGTGAGGATTGGTGCTTGTGTTATTTTATTTATTTTATTAATCAACAATTTTGCCAGTAAGCGCCCCTTGTTGTATGTCAATTGGCGCTTGTGTTATTTTATTTATTTAATTGATGAAAAAAGCGGCCAGTAATCGCCCTGGGTTGTGTGGTAATTGGCACTTGTGTCATTTTATTTATTATTTTAATTATAAAAGCAACCAGTGGGCGCCCTGGGTTGTGTGGGTATTGGCGCTTGTGTTATTTTATTTATTTAATTGATAAACAAAGCGGCCAGTAATCACGCCGGGTTGTGTGGGTATTGGCGCTTGTGTTATATTATTTATTTAATTGAAAAACAGAGCGGCCAGTCAGAGCCCCGGGTTGTGTGTCAATTGGCGCTTGTGTTATTTTATTTATTCAATTTTTAAACAAAGCGGCCAGTAATCGCCTTAAATTGGTTTGGGATTGGCAACTGTGCTATTTTATTTATTTAATTAATAAACAAAGCGGCCAGTAAGCGCTTTAAGTTGTGTGGATGTTGGCGCTTGTGCTATTTTATTTATTTAATTTAAAAACAAAGCGGCCAGTAAGCGCCCCGGTTTTTGTGGGGATTGGCGCTTGTGCTATTTTATTTATTATATTGAGAAACATAGCGGCTGGTAAGCGCCCTGGATTGTGTGGTGATTGGCGCTTGTGTTACTTTATTTATTAAGTTAAGGATCAAAGCGGCCAGTAAATGCTCCGGGTTGTGTGGTGATTGGCACTTGTGTTATTTTATTTATTATTTTAATCATCAAAACGACCAGTAAACGCCCTGGGTTTTGTGGATATTGGCACTTGTGTTATTCTATTTATTTAATTGATAAGCAAAGCGGCCAGTAAGTGCCCTGGGATGTGTGGGGATTGGCGCTTGTGTTATTTTATTTATTATATTTAAAATCGAAGTGGCCAGTAAGTGCCTTGGGTTGTTTGGGTATTGGCGCTTGTGTTATTTTATTTATTTGATTAATCAACAAATCGGCCAGTAAGCGCCCCGGGGTGTGGTGGTTGGCGCTTGTGTTATTTTATTTATCATTTTCGTTATTAAAGCGGCTAGTAAGCGCCCCGGGTTGTGTGGGGATTGGTGCTTTTGTTATTTTATTTATTTGATTAATTAACAATTCGGCCAGTAATCGCCCCGGGCTGTGTAGGGATTGGCGCTTGTGCTATTTTATTTATTATATTGAGAAACAAAGCAGCTAGTAAGCGCCCCGTGTTGTGTGGTGATTGGCGCTTGTGTTATTTTATTTATTATGTTAAGAATTAAAGCGGCCAGTAAGTGCTCTGGGTTGTAGGGTGATTGGCGTTTGTGTTATTTTATTTATTATTTTTATTCTCAAAGCGACTAGTAAGTGCCCTGGGTTTTGTGGAGATTGGCGCTTGTGTTATTTTATTTATTTAATTAATAAACAAAGCGGCCAGTAAGCGCCCTGGGTTGTGTTGGGATTGGCACTTGTGTTATTTTATTTATCATTTTAATTATCAAAGCGTCCAGTAAGCGCCCCAAGTTGTGAGCGAATTGGCGCTTGCGTTATTTTATTTATATAAAATATAAACAAAGCGGCCAGTAAGCGCCCTGGGTTGTGTTGAGATTAGCGCTTGTGTTATTTTAATTATTATATTAAGTAACTAAGTGGCCAAGAAGCGCCCCTGGTTGTTTGGGGATTGGCGCTTGTGTTATTTTATTGATTATTTCAATTATCAAAGGGGCCAGTAAGCGCCCTAGGTTGTGTAGGGGTTGGCGCTTGTGTTATTTTATTTATTTAATCAAAAAACAAAGCTGCCAGTAACCGCCCCGGGTTGTGTGGGAATTGGTGCTTGTGTTATTTTATTTATTCAATTAATAAACAAAGCGGCGAGTAAGTGCCTTGGGTTGTGTGGGTATTGGCGCTTGTAATATTTTATTTATTTAATTAATCAACAAATAGGCCAGTAAGCGCCCCGGGGTGTGGTGGTTGGCGCTTGTGTTATTTTATTTATCATTTTCATTATCAAAGCGGCCAGTAAGCGCCCCGGGTTGTGTGGGGATTGGCGCTTGTGTTATTTTATTTATTTAATTAATCAACAAATTGGCCAGTAATCGCCCCGGGTTGTGTAGGGTTTGGCGCTTGTGCTATTTTATTTATTATATTGAGAAACAAAGCGGCTAGTAAGCGCCCCGTGTTGTGTGGTGATTGGCGCTTGTGTTATTTTATTTATTATGTTAAGAATCAAAGCGGCCAGTAAGTGCTCTGGGTTGTGTGGTGATTGGCGCTTGTGTTATTTTATTTATTATTTGTATTATCAAACCGTCCAGTAAAAGCCCCAAGTTGTGAGCGAATTGGCGCTTGCGTTATTTTATTTATATAAAAAATAAACAAATCAGCCAGTAAGCGCCCCGGGTTGTGTGGTGGTTGGCGCTTGTGTTATTTTATTTATCATTTTAATTATTAAAGCGGCCAGTAAGCGCCCCGGGTTGTGTAGTAATTGGCGCTTGTGTTTTTTTATTTATTATATTAAAATCAAAGCGGCCAGTCAGCAACCCGGGTTGTGTGGGGATTAGTGCTTGTGTTATTTTATTTATTTAATTAATAAACAAAGTGGCCAGTAAGCGCCTCGGGTTGTGTGTCAATTGGCGCTTGTGTTATTTTATTGATTCTATTGATAAACAAAGCGGCCAGTAATCGCCCTGGGTTGTAAGGGGATTGGCGCTTGTGCTATTTTATTTATTCGATTAAAAAACAAAGCGGCCAGTAAGCGCACAGGGTTGTGTGGGGATTAGCGCTTGTGTTATTTTCTTTATTTAATTAATAAACAAAGTGGCCAGTAAGCGCCTCGGGTTGTGTGGGGATTGGCGCTTGTGTTATTTTATTTATTTAATTAATAAACAAGGCGGCCAGTAAGCTTCCCGGGTTGTGTGGTGATTGGTGCTTGTGTTATTTTATTTATCATTTTCATTATCAAAGCGGCCAGTATGCGCCCCTGGTTGTGTGGGGATTGGCGCTTGTGTTATTTTATTTATTTAACTAATAAACAAAGCGGCCAGTAAGCGCCCCGGGTTGATTGATGATTGACGGTTGTGTTATTTTATTTATCATTTCAATTATTAAAGCAGCCAGTAAGCACCCTAGGTTGTGTGGGGACTGGCGCTTGTGTTATTTTATTCATTCAATTAAAAAACAAAGCAGCCGATAAGTGCCCCGGGTTGTGTGGGGATTGTTGCTTGTGTTATTTTATTTAGTTGATTAATCAACAAATCGGCCAGTAAGCGCCCCAGTTTGTGTGGTGGTTGGCACTTGTGTTACTTTATTTATCATTTTTATTATCAAAGCGGTCAGTAAGCGCCACGGGTTGTATGGGGATTGGCGCTCGTGTTATTTTATTTATTTAATTAATCAACAAATCAGCTAGTAAGCGCTTCGGGTTGTGTGGTGGTTGGCGCTTGTGTTATTTTATTTATCATTTTCATTTTAAAAGCGGCCAGTAAGCGCCCCGGGTTGTGTAGTAATTGGTGCTTGTGTTTTTTTATTTATTATATTAAAAATCAAAGCGGCCAGTAAGTGCTCCGGGTTGTGTGGTGATTTGCGCTTGTGTCATTTTATTTATTATTTTAATTATCAAAGTGACCAGTAGGCGCCCCAGGTTGTGTGGGGATTAGCGCTTGTGTTATTTTATTTATTTAATTAAAAAACAAAGCGGCCAGTAAGTGCCCCGGGTTGTGCAGGAATTGGCACTTCTGTTTTCTAATTTATTATATTAAAAAACAGAACGGCCAGTAAGCGCCCCAGGTTGTGTGGGAATTGGCGCTTGTTTTTCTTTATTTATTCAATTTAAAAACAAAGCGGCCAGTCAGCACCCCGGGTTATGAGGGGATTGGTGCTTGTGTTATTTTATTTATTCAATTTATAAACAATGTTGCCAGTAAGCGCCCTACGTTGTGTGTCAATTGGCGCTTGTGTTATTTTAATGATTCTATTGATAAAAAAAGCGGTCAGTAATCGCCCTGGGTTGTGTGGGGATTGGCGCTTGTGCTATTTTATTTATTCAATTAAAAAACAAAGCGGCCAGTAAGCGTACCGGGTTGTGTGGGTATTGGCGCTTGTGTTATTTTATTTATTCAATTAATAAACGAAGCGGCCAGTAAGCGCCCCGGGTTGTGTGGTAATTGGCGCTTGTGTTATTTTATTTATTTAATTAATATACAAAGCGGCCAGTAATAACCCCGGCTTGTTTGGGGATTGGCGCTTGTCTTATTTTATTTATTTAATTAATAAACAAAGTGGCCAGTAATAACCCCAAGTTTTTTTGAGATTGGCGCTTGTGCTATATGCTTATTTAATTAATAAACAAAGCGGCCAGTAAGCGCACTGGGTCGTGTGGGGATTTGCGCTTGTGCTATTTTATTTATTAAATTAAAAAACAAAGCAGCCAGTAAGCGCCCTGGTTCGTATGAGAATTGGCGCTTGTGCTATTTTATTTATCATATTGAGAAACAAAGTTGCTGGTAAGCGCCTCGAATTGTGTGGTGATTGGCCCTTGTGTTATTTAATTTATTAAGTTAAGAATCAAAGCGGCCAGTAAGTGCTCCGGGTTGTGTGGTGATTGGCGCTTGTGTTTTTTTTTTCCATTATTTTAATTTTCAAAACGACCACTAAACGCCCTGGGTTTCGTGGATATTAGCGCTTGTGTTATTTTATTTATTCAGCTAATAAACAAAGCGGCCAGTAAGTGCCCCGGGATGTGTGGAGATTAGCGCTTGTGTTATTTTATTACTTTAATTAATAAACAAAGCGGCCAGTAAGTGCCTCGGGATGTGTGGGGATTGGCGCTTGTGTTATTTTATTTAATATATTTAAAAACGGAGCGGCCAGTAAGTGCCTCGGGTTGTGTGGGTATTACTGCTTGTGTTATTTTATTTATTCAATTAATCAACAAATTAGCCAGTAAGCGCCTTACGTTGTGTAGTTATTGGCGCTTGTGTTTTTTTATTTATAATATTAAAAATCATAGCGGCCAGTAAGTGCTCCGGGTTGTGTAGTAATTGGCGCTTGTGTTTCTTTATTTATAATATTAAAAATTATAGCGGCCAGTAAGTGCTCCGGGTTGTGTAGTGATTTGCGCTTGTGTCATTTCATTTATTATTTTAATTATTAAAGTGACCAGTGGGCGCCCCAGGTTGTGTGGGGATTGGCGCTTGTGTTATTTTATTTATTAAATTGATAAACAAAGCGGCCAGTAATCACCTCGGGTTGTGTGGGTATTGGCGCTTGTGTTATATTATTTATTTTATTAAAAAACAAAGCAGCCAGTAAGTGCCCCGGGTTGTGCAGGAATTGGCACTTCTGTTATTTAATTTATTATATTAAAATACAGAACGGCCAGTAAGCGCCCCAGGTTGTGTGGGAAATGGCGCTTGTGTTTTTTTTATTTATTCAATTAAAAAACAAAGCGGCCAGTAAGCGCCCCGGGTTGTGTAGTAATTGGTGCTTGTGTTTTTTTATTTATTATATTAAAAATCAAAGCGGCCAGTAAGTGCTCCGGGTTGTGTGGTGATTTGCGCTTGTGTCATTTTATTTATTATTTTAATTATCAAAGTGACCAGTAGGCGCCCCAGGTTGTGTGGGGATTAGCGCTTGTGTTATTTTATTTATTTAATTAAAAAACAAAGCGGCCAGTAAGTGCCCCGGGTTGTGCAGGAATTGGCACTTCTGTTTTCTAATTTATTATATTAAAAAACAGAACGGCCAGTAAGCGCCCCAGGTTGTGTGGGAATTGGCGCTTGTTTTTCTTTATTTATTCAATTTAAAAACAAAGCGGCCAGTCAGCACCCCGGGTTATGAGGGGATTGGTGCTTGTGTTATTTTATTTATTCAATTTATAAACAATGTTGCCAGTAAGCGCCCTACGTTGTGTGTCAATTGGCGCTTGTGTTATTTTAATGATTCTATTGATAAAAAAAGCGGTCAGTAATCGCCCTGGGTTGTGTGGGGATTGGCGCTTGTGCTATTTTATTTATTCAATTAAAAAACAAAGCGGCCAGTAAGCGTACCGGGTTGTGTGGGTATTGGCGCTTGTGTTATTTTATTTATTCAATTAATAAACGAAGCGGCCAGTAAGCGCCCCGGGTTGTGTGGTAATTGGCGCTTGTGTTATTTTATTTATTTAATTAATATACAAAGCGGCCAGTAATAACCCCGGCTTGTTTGGGGATTGGCGCTTGTGTTATTTTATTTATTTAATTAATAAACAAAGTGGCCAGTAATAACCCCAAGTTTTTTTGAGATTGGCGCTTGTGCTATATGCTTATTTAATTAATAAACAAAGCGGCCAGTAAGCGCACTGGGTCGTGTGGGGATTTGCGCTTGTGCTATTTTATTTATTAAATTAAAAAACAAAGCAGCCAGTAAGCGCCCTGGTTCGTATGAGAATTGGCGCTTGTGCTATTTTATTTATCATATTGAGAAACAAAGTTGCTGGTAAGCGCCTCGAATTGTGTGGTGATTGGCCCTTGTGTTATTTAATTTATTAAGTTAAGAATCAAAGCGGCCAGTAAGTGCTCCGGGTTGTGTGGTGATTGGCGCTTGTGTTTTTTTTTTCCATTATTTTAATTTTCAAAACGACCACTAAACGCCCTGGGTTTCGTGGATATTAGCGCTTGTGTTATTTTATTTATTCAGCTAATAAACAAAGCGGCCAGTAAGTGCCCCGGGATGTGTGGAGATTAGCGCTTGTGTTATTTTATTACTTTAATTAATAAACAAAGCGGCCAGTAAGTGCCTCGGGATGTGTGGGGATTGGCGCTTGTGTTATTTTATTTAATATATTTAAAAACGGAGCGGCCAGTAAGTGCCTCGGGTTGTGTGGGTATTACTGCTTGTGTTATTTTATTTATTCAATTAATCAACAAATTAGCCAGTAAGCGCCTTACGTTGTGTAGTTATTGGCGCTTGTGTTTTTTTATTTATAATATTAAAAATCATAGCGGCCAGTAAGTGCTCCGGGTTGTGTAGTAATTGGCGCTTGTGTTTCTTTATTTATAATATTAAAAATTATAGCGGCCAGTAAGTGCTCCGGGTTGTGTAGTGATTTGCGCTTGTGTCATTTCATTTATTATTTTAATTATTAAAGTGACCAGTGGGCGCCCCAGGTTGTGTGGGGATTGGCGCTTGTGTTATTTTATTTATTAAATTGATAAACAAAGCGGCCAGTAATCACCTCGGGTTGTGTGGGTATTGGCGCTTGTGTTATATTATTTATTTTATTAAAAAACAAAGCAGCCAGTAAGTGCCCCGGGTTGTGCAGGAATTGGCACTTCTGTTATTTAATTTATTATATTAAAATACAGAACGGCCAGTAAGCGCCCAAGGTTGTGTGGGAAATGGCGCTTGTGTTTTTTTTATTTATTCAATTAAAAAACAAAGCGGCCAGTCAGCGTCCCGGGTTGTGTGGGGATTGGTGCTTGTGTTATTTTATTTATTCAATTAATAAACAAAGTTGCCAGTAAGCGCCCCACGTTGTGTGTCAATTGGCGCTTGTGTTATTTTATTGATTCTATTGATAAACAAAGCTGCTAGTAACCGCCCTGGGTTGTGTGGGGATTGGCGCTTGTGCTATTTTATTTATTCAATTAAAAAACAAAGCGGCCAGTAAGCGTACCGGGTTGTTCGGGTATTGGCGCTTGTGTTATTTTACTTATTAAATTAATAAACAAAGCGGCCAGTTAGCGCCCTGGGTTGTGTGATAATTGGCGCTTGTGTTATTTTATTTATTTAATTAATATACAAAGCGGCCAGTTATAATCCCGGCTTGTTTGGGGATTGGCGCTTGTGTTATTTAATTAATTTAATTATTAAACAATGTGGCCAGTAATAACCCCGGGATGTTTTGAGATTGGCACTTGTGCTATTTTATTTATTTAATTAATAAACAAAGCGGCCAGTGAGCGCCCCGGGTTGTGTGGGGATTGGCGCTTGTGCTATATTATTTATTTAATTAAAAAACAAAGCGGCCAGTAAGCGCCCCGGTTTGTATGGGGATTGGCGCTTGTGCTATTTTATTTATTATATTGAGAAACAAAAAGGCTGGTAAGCGCCTTGAATTGTGTGGTGATTGGCCCTTGTGTTATTTAATTTATTAAGTTAAGAATCAAAGCGGCCAGTAAGTGCTCTGGGTTGTGTGGTGATTGGCGCTTGTGTTTTTTTTTCTATTATTTTAATTATCAAAACGACCAGTAAACAACCTGGGTTTCGTGGATATTAGCGCTTGTGTTATTTTATTTATTCAATTAATAAACAAAGCGGCCAGTAATTGCCCCGGGATGTGTGGGGATTAGCGCTTGTGTTGTTTTATTTATTTAAATAAATTAACAAAGCGGCCAGTAAGCGCCCCGGGTTGTGTGGTGATTAGCGCTTGTGTTATTTTATTTATTATTTTAGATATCAAAGCGTCCAGTAAGCGCCCCAAGTTGTGAGCGAATTGGCGCTTGCGTTATTTTATTTATATAATTAATAAACAAAGCGGCCAGTAAGCGCCCTGGGTTAATTTGGGATTAGCGCTTGTGTTATTTTAATTATTATATTAAGTAACTAAGTGGCCAAGAAGCACCCCTGGTTGTGTGGGGATTGGCGCTTGTGTTATTTTATTGATTATTTTAATTATCAAAGCGGCCAGTAAGCGCCCTAGGTTGTGTGGGGATTGGCGCTTGTGTTATTTTATTTATTTAATTAAAAAACAAAGCTGCCAGTAACCGCTGCGGGTTGTGTGGGAATTGGTGCTTGAGTTATTTTATCTATTCAATTAATAAAAAAAGCGGCGAGTAAGCGCCTTGGGTCGTGTGGTGATTGGCACTTGTGTTATATTATTTATTTAATTAAAAAACAAAGCGGATAGTAAGTGCCCTGGGTTGTGCAGGAATTGGCACTTGTGTTATTTTATTTATAATATTAAAAAAACAGAACGGCCAGTAAGCGCCCCAGTTCGTGTAGGAATTGGCGCTTGTGTTATTTTATTTATTTAATTAAAAAACAAAGCGGCCAGTCAGCACCCTGGGTTGTGTGTCAATTGGCGCTTGTGTTATTTTATTTACTTAATTTTTAAACAAAGCGGCCAGTAATCGCCTTGGGTTGTTTTGGGATTGGCGACTGTGCTATTTTATTTATTTAATTAATAAACAAAGCGGCCAGTCAGCACCTCGGGTTATGTGGGGATTGGTGCTTGTGTTATTTTATTTATTCAATTAATAAACAAAGTTGCCAGTAAGCGCCCTACGTTGTGTGTCAATTGGCACTTGTGTTATTTTAATGATTCTATTGATAAACAAAGCGGCCAGTAATCGCCCTGGGTTGTGTGGGGATTGGCGCTTGTGTTATTTAATTTATTAAGTTAAGAATCAAAGCGGCCAGTAAGTGCTCCGGGTTGTGTGAAGATTGGCGCTTGTGCTATTTTATTTATTGAATTAAAAAACAAAGCGGCCAGTAAGCGCCCCGGTTTTTATGGGGATTGGCGCTTGTGCTATTTTATTTATTATATTGAGTAAAAAAGAGGCTGGTAAGCGCCTTGAATTGTGTGGTGATTGGCCCTTGTATTATTTAATTTATTAAGTTAAGAATCAAAGCGGCCAGTAAGTGCTCCGGGTTGTGTGGTGATTGGCGCTTGTGTTTTTTTTTTCCATCATTTTAATTAGTAAAACGACCAGTAAACGCCCTGGGTTTCGTGGATATTAGCGCTTGTGTTATTTCATTTAATCAATTAATAAACAAAGCTGCCAGTAAGTGCTTCGGGATGTGTGGGGATTAGCGCTTGTGTTATTTTATTTATTTAATTGATAAACAAAGCGGCCAGTAAGTGCCCCGGGATGTGTGGGGATTGGCGCTTGTGTTATTTTATTTAATATATTTAAAAACGAAGCGGCCAGTAAGATCCTCGGGTTGTGTGAGTATTACTGCTTGTGTTATTTTATTTATTCAATTAATCAACAAATCAGCCAGTAAGCGCCTTGGGTTGTGTGGTGGTTAGCGCTTGTGTTATTTTATTTATTAGTTTCATTATCAAAGCAGCCAGTAAGCGCCCCGGGTTGTGTAGTAATTGGCGCTTGTGTTTTTTTATTTACAATATTAAAAATCATAGCGGCCAGTAAGTGCTCCGGGTTGTGTGGTGATTTGCGCTTGTGTCATTTTATTTATTATTTCAATTTTTAAAGTGACCAGTAGGCGCCCCAGGTTGTGTGGGGATTGGCGCTTGTGTTATTTTATTTATTTAATTGATAAACAAAGCGGCCAGTAATCACCTCGGGTTGTGCAGGAATTGGCGCTTGTGTTATTTTATTTATAATATTAAAAAAACAAAACGGCCAGTAAGCGCCCCAGTTTGTGGAGGAATTGGCGCTTGTGTTATTTTATTTATTTAATTAAAAAACAAAGCGGCCAGTCAGCGCCCCGGGTTGTGTGAGGATTGGTGCTTGTGTTATTTTATTTATTTTATTAATCAACAATTTTGCCAGTAAGCGCCCCTTGTTGTATGTCAATTGGCGCTTGTGTTATTTTATTTATTCAATTGATGAAAAAAGCGGCCAGTAATCGCCCTGGGTTGTGTGGTAATTGGCACTTGTGTCATTTTATTTATTATTTTAATTATAAAAGCAACCAGTGGGCGCGCTGGGTTGTGTGGGTATTGGCGATTGTGTTATTTTATTTATTTAATTGATAAACAAAGCGGCCAGTAATCACGCCGGGTTGTGTGGGTATTGGCGCTTGTGTTATATTATTTATTAAAATGAAAAACAGAGCGGCCAGTCAGAGCCCCGGGTTGTTCGGGTATTGGCGCTTGTGTTATTTTACTTATTCAATTAATAAACAAAGCGGCCAGTTAGCGCCCTGGGTTGTGTGATAATTGGCGCTTGTGTTATTTTATTTATTTAATTAATATACAAAGCGGCCAGTTATAATCCCGGCTTGTTTGGGGATTGGCGCTTGTGTTATTTTATTAATTTAATTATTAAACAATGTGGCCAGTAATAACCCCGGGATGTTTTGAGATTGGCACTTGTGCTATTTTATTTATTTAATTAATAAACAAAGCGGCCAGTGAGCGCCCCGGGTTGTGTGGGGATTGGCGCTTGTGCTATATTATTTATTTAATTAAAAAACAAAGCGGCCAGTAAGCGCCCCGGTTTGTATGGGGATTGGCGCTTGTGCTATTTTATTTATTATATTGAGAAACAAAAAGGCTGGTAAGCGCCTTGAATTGTGTGGTGATTGGCCCTTGTGTTATTTAATTTATTAAGTTAAGAATCAAAGCGGCCAGTAAGTGCTCCGGGTTGTGTGGTGATTGGCGCTTGTGTTTTTTTTTCTATTATTTTAATTATCAAAACGACCAGTAAACAACCTGGGTTTCGTGGATATTAGCTCTTGTGTTATTTTATTTATTCAATTAATAAACAAAGCGGCCAGTAATTGCCCCGGGATGTGTGGGGATTAGCGCTTGTGTTGTTTTATTTATTTAAATAAATTAACAAAGCGGCCAGTAAGCGCCCTGGGTTGTGTGGTGATTAGCGCTTGTGTTATTTTATTTATTATTTTAGATATCAAAGCGTCCAGTAAGCGCCCCAAGTTGTGAGCGAATTGGCGCTTGCGTTATTTTATTTATATAATTAATAAACAAAGCGGCCTGTAAGCGCCCTGGGTTAATTTGGGATTAGCGCTTGTGTTATTTTAATTATTATATTAAGTAACTAAGTGGCCAAGAAGCACCCCTGGTTGTGTGGGGATTGGCGCTTGTGTTATTTTATTGATTATTTTAATTATCAAAGCGGCCAGTAAGCGCCCTAGGTTGTGTGGGGATTGGCGCTTGTGTTATTTTATTTATTTAATTAAAAAACAAAGCTGCCAGTAGCCGCTGCGGGTTGTGTGGGAATTGGTGCTTGAGTTATTTTATCTATTCAATTAATAAACAAAGCGGCGAGTAAGCGCCTTGGGTCGTGTGGTGATTGGCACTTGTGTTATATTATTTATTTAATTAAAAAACAAAGCGGATAGTATATGCCCTGGGTTGTGCAGGAATTGGCACTTGTGTTATTTTATTTATAATATTAAAAAAACAGAACGGCCAGTAAGCGCCCCAGTTCGTGTAGGAATTGGCGCTTGTGTTATTTTATTTATTTAATTAAAAAACAAAGCGGCCAGTCAGCACCCCGGGTTGTGTGTCAATTGGCGCTTGTGTTATTTTATTTACTTAATTTTTAAACAAAGCGGCCAGTAATCGCCTTGGGTTGTTTTGGGATTGGCGACTGTGCTATTTTATTTATTTAATTAATAAACAAAGCGGCCAGTCAGCACCCCGGGTTATGTGGAAATTGGTGCTTGTGTTATTTTATTTATTCAATTAATAAACAAAGTTGCCAGTAAGCGCCCTACGTTGTGTGTCAATTGGCACTTGTGTTATTTTAATGATTCTATTGATAAACAAAGCGGCCAGTAATCGCCCTGGGTTGTGTGGGGATTGGCGCTTGTGTTATTTAATTTATTAAGTTAAGAATCAAAGCGGCCAGTAAGTGCTCCGGGTTGTGTGAAGATTGGCGCTTGTGCTATTTTATTTATTTAATTAAAAAACAAAGCTGCCAGTAACCGCCCCGGGTTGTGTGGGAATTGGTGCTTGTGTTATTTTATTTATTCAATTAATAAACAAAGCGGCGAGTAAGCGCCTTGGGTCGTGTGGGGATTAGGGCTTGTGTTATTTTATTTATTTAATTAATAAGCAAAGCGGCCAGTAAGTGTCCCGGTATGTGTGGGGATTGGCGCTTGTGTTATTTTATTTATTATATTTAAAAACGAAGCGGCCAGTAAGTGCCTTGGGTTGTGTGGGTATTGGCGCTTGTAATATTTTATTTATTTAATTAATCAAAAAATCGGCCAGTAAGCGCCCCGGGGTGTGGTGGTTGGCGCTTGTGTTATTTTATTTATCATTTTCATTATCAAAGCGGCCAGTAATCGCCTTGGGTTGTTTTGGGATTGGCGACTGTGCTATTTTATTTATTTAATTAATAAACAAAGCGGCCAGTCAGCACCCCAGGTTATGTGGGAATTGGTGCTTGTGTTATTTTATTTATTCAATTAATAAACAAAGTTGCCAGTAAGCGCCCTACGTTGTGTGTCAATTGGCACTTGTGTTATTTTAATGATTCTATTGATAAACAAAGCGGCCAGTAATCGCCCTGGGTTGTGTGGGGATTGGCGCTTGTGTTATTTAATTTATTAAGTTAAGAATCAAAGCGGCCAGTAAGTGCTCCGGGTTGTGTGAAGATTGGCGCTTGTGCTATTTTATTTATTAAATTAAAAAACAAAGCGGCCAGTAAGCGCCCCGGTTTTTATGGGGATTGGCGCTTGTGCTATTTTATTTATTATATTGAGTAAAAAAGAGGCTGGTAAGCGCCTTGAATTGTGTGGTGATTGGCCCTTGTATTATTTAATTTATTAAGTTAAGAATCAAAGCTGCCAGTAACCGCCCCGGGTTGTGTGGGAATTGGTGCTTGTGTTATTTTATTTATTCAATTAATAAACAAAGCGGCGAGTAAGCGCCTTGGGTCGTGTGGGGATTAGGGCTTGTGTTATTTTATTTATTTAATTAATAAGCAAAGCGGCCAGTAAGTGTCCCGGTATGTGTGGGGATTGGCGCTTGTGTTATTTTATTTATTATATTTAAAAACGAAGCGGCCAGTAAGTGCCTTGGGTTGTGTGGGTATGTGCGCTTGTAATATTTTATTTATTTAATTAATCAAAAAATCGGCCAGTAAGCGCCCCGGGGTGTGGTGGTTGGCGCTTGTGTTATTTTATTTATCATTTTCATTATCAAAGCGGCCAGTAATCGCCTTGGGTTGTTTTGGGATTGGCGACTGTGCTATTTTATTTATTTAATTAATAAACAAAGCGGCCAGTCAGCACCCCGGGTTATGTGGGAATTGGTGCTTGTGTTATTTTATTTATTCAATTAATAAACAAAGTTGCCAGTAAGCGCCCTACGTTGTGTGTCAATTGGCACTTGTGTTATTTTAATGATTCTATTGATAAACAAAGCAGCCAGTAATCGCCCTAGGTTGTGTGGGGATTGGCGCTTGTGTTATTTAATTTATTAAGTTAAGAATCAAAGCGGCCAGTAAGTGCTCCGGGTTGTGTGAAGATTGGCGCTTGTGCTATTTTATTTATTAAATTAAAAAACAAAGCGGCCAGTAAGCGCCCCGGTTTTTATGGGGATTGGCGCTTGTGCTATTTTATTTATTATATTGAGTAAAAAAGAGGCTGGTAAGCGCCTTGAATTGTGTGGTGATTGGCCCTTGTATTATTTAATTTATTAAGTTAAGAATCAAAGCGGCCAGTAAGTGCTCCGGGTTGTGTGGTGATTGGCGCTTGTGTTTTTTTTTTCCATCATTTTAATTAGTAAAACGACCAGTAAACGCCCTGGGTTTCGTGGATATTAGCGCTTGTGTTATTTCATTTAATCAATTAATAAACAAAGCTGCCAGTAAGTGCTTCGGGATGTGTGGGGATTAGCGCTTGTGTTATTTTATTTATTTAATTAATAAACAAAGCGGCCAGTAAGTGCCCCGGGATGTGTGGGGATTGGCGCTTGTGTTATTTTATTTAATATATTTAAAAACGAAGCGGCCAGTAAGATCCTCGGGTTGTGTGGATATTACTGCTTGTGTTATTTTATTTATTCAATTAATCAACAAATCAGCCAGTAAGCGCCTTGGGTTGTGTGGTGGTTAGCGCTTGTGTTATTTTATTTATTATTTTCATTATCAAAGCAGCCAGTAAGCGCCCCGGGTTGTGTAGTAATTGGCGCTTGTGTTTTTTTATTTAAAATATTAAAAATCATAGCGGCCAGTAAGTGCTCCGGGTTGTGTGGTGATTTGCGCTTGTGTCATTTTATTTATTATTTCAATTTTTAAAGTGACCAGTAGGCGCCCCAGGTTGTGTGGGGATTGGCGCTTGTGTTATTTTATTTATTTAATTGATAAACAAAGCGGCCAGTAATCACCTCGGGTTGTGTGGGGATTGGCGCTTGTGTTATATTATTTATTTAATTAGAAATCAAAGGGGCCAGTAAGTGCCCCAGGTTGTGCAGGAATTGGCACTTCTGTTATTTTATTTATTTAATTAAAAAACAAAGCTGCCAGTAACCGCCCCGGGTTGTGTGGGAATTGGTGCTTGTAGTATTTTATTTATTCAATTAATAAACAAAGCCGCAAGTAAGCGCTTTGGGTCGTGTGGGGATTGGCGCTTGTGTTATATTATTTATTTAATTAAAAAACAAAGCGGATAGTAAGTGCCCCTGGTTGTGCAGGAATTGGCGCTTGTGTTATTTTATTTATAATATTAAAAAAACAGAACGGCCAGTAAGCGCCCCAGTTTGTGGAGGAATTGGCGCTTGTGTTATTTTATTTATTTAAGTAAAAAACAAAGCGGCCAGTCAGCGCCCCGGGTTGTGTGAGGATTGGTGCTTGTGTTATTTTTTTTATTTTATTAATCAACAATTTTGCCAGTAAGCGCCCCTTGTTGTATGTCAATTGGCGCTTGTGTTATTTTATTTATTCAATTGATGAAAAAAGCGGCCAGTAATCGCCCTGGGTTGTGTGGTAATTGGCACTTGTGTCATTTTATTTATTATTTTAATTATAAAAGCAACCAGTGGGCGCCCTGGGTTGTGTGGGTATTGGCGCTTGTGTTATATTATTTATTTAATTGAAAAACAGAGCGGCCAGTCAGAGCCCCAGGTTGTGTGTCAATTGGCGCTTGTGTTATTTTATTTATTCAATTTTTAAACAAAGCGGCCAGTAATCGCCTTAAATTGGTTTGGGATTGGCAACTGTGCTATTTTATTTATTTAATTAATAAACAAAGCGGCCAGTAAGCGCTTTAAGTTGTGTGGGGATTGGCGCTTGTGCTATTTTATTTATTTAAGTTAAAAACAAAGCGGCCAGTAAGCGCCCCGGTTTTTGTGGGGATTGGCGCTTGTGCTATTTTATTTATTATATTGAAAAACATAGCGGCTGGTAAGCGCCCTGGATTGTGTGGTGATTGGCGCTTGTGTTACTTTATTTATTAAGTTAAGGATCAAAGCGGCCAGTAAATGCTCCGGGTTGTGTGGTGATTGGCACTTGTGTTATTTTATTTATTATTTTAATCATTAAAACGACCAGTAAACGCCCTGGGTTTTGTGGATATTGGCGCTTGTGTTATTTTATTTATTTAATTGATAAGCAAAGCGGCCAGTAAGTGCCCTGGGATGTGTGGGGATTGGCGCTTGTGTTATTTTATTTATTATATTTAAAATCGAAGCGGCCAGTAAGTGCCTTGGGTTGTTTGGGTATTGGCGCTTGTGTTATTTTATTTATTTGATTAATCAACAAATCGGCCAGTAAGCGCCCCGGGGTGTGGTGGTTGGCGCTTGTGTTATTTTATTTATCATTTTCGTTATTAAAGCGGCTAGTAAGCGCCCCGGGTTGTGTGGGGATTGGCGCTTTTGTTATTTTATTTATTTGATTAATTAACAAATTTGCCAGTAATCGCCCCGGGTTGTGTAGGGATTGGCGCTTGTGCTATTTTATTTATTATATTGAGAAACAAAGCAGCTAGTAAGCGCCCCGTGTTGTGTGGTAATTGGCGTTTGTGTTATTTTATTTATTATGTTAAGAATTAAAGCGGCCAGTAAGTGCTCTGGGTTGTGTGGTGATTGGCGTTTGTGTTATTTTATTTATTATTTTTATTCTCAAAGCGACTAGTAAGTGCCCTGGGTTTAGTGGAGATTGGCGCTTGTGTTATTTTATTTATTTAATTAATAAACAAGGCGGCCAGTAAGCGCCCCGGGTTGTGTGGTGATTGGCGCTTGTGTTATTTTATTTAATATTTTAATTATCAAAGTGGCCAGTAAGCACCCTTGGTTGTGTAGAAATTGGCGCTTGTGTTATTTCATTCATTTAATTAAAAAACAGAGCGGCCGATAAGCGCCCCGGGTTGTGTAGGGATTGGCGCTTGTGTTATTTTATTAATTCAATTAATAAACAAAGCGGCCAGTAAGTGCCCTGGGATGTGTGGGGATTAGCGCTTGTGTTATTTTATTTATCATTTTAACTATCAAAGCGTCCAGTAAGCGCCCCAAGTTGTGAGCGAGTTGGCGCTTGCGTTAGTTTATTTATATAATTAATAAACAAAGCGGCCAGTAAGCGCCCTGGGTTGTGTTGGGATTGGCACTTGTGTTATTTTATTTATCATTTTAATTATCAAAGCGTCCAGTAAGCGCCCCAAGTTGTGAGCGAATTGGCGCTTGCGTTATTTTATTTATATAAAATATAAACAAAGCGGCCAGTAAGCGCCCTGGGTTGTGTTGGGATTAGCGCTTGTGTTATTTTAATTATTATATTAAGTAACTAAGTGGCCAAGAAGCGCCCCTGGTTGTGTGGGGATTGGCGCTTGTGTTATTTTATTGATTATTTCAATTATCAAAGCGGCCAGTAAGCGCCCTAGGTTGTGTAGAGGTTGGCGCTTGTGTTATTTTATTTATTTAATTAAAAAACAAAGCTGCCAGTAACCGCCCCGGGTTGTGTGGGAATTGGTGCTTGTGTTATTTTATTTATTCAATTAATAAACAAAGCGGCGAGTAAGCGCCTTGGGTCGTGTGGGGATTAGGGCTTGTGTTATTTTATTTATTTAATTAATAAGCAAAGCGGCCAGTAAGTGTCCCGGTATGTGTGGGGATTGGCGCTTGTGTTATTTTATTTATTATATTTAAAAACGAAGCGGCCAGTAAGTGCCTTGGGTTGTGTGGGTATTGGCGCTTGTAATATTTTATTTATTTAATTAATCAAAAAATCGGCCAGTAAGCGCCCCGGGGTGTGGTGGTTGGCGCTTGTGTTATTTTATTTATCATTTTCATTATCAAAGCGGCCAGTAAGCGCCCCGGGTTGTGTGGGGATTGGCGCTTGTGTTATTTTATTTATTTAATTAATCAACAAATTGGCCAGTAATCGCCCCGGGTTGTGTAGGGATTGGCGCTTGTGCTATTTTATTTATTATATTGAGAAACAAAGCGGCTAGTAAGCGCCCCGTGTTGTGTGGTGATTGGCGCTTGTGTTATTTTATTTATTATGTTAAGAATCAAAGCGGCCAGTAAGTGCTCTGGGTTGTGTGGTGATTGGCGCTTGTGTTATTTTATTTATTATTTGTATTATCAAAGCGTCCAGTAAGCGCCCCAAGTTGTGAGCGAATTGGCGCTTGCGTTATTTTATTTATATAAAAAATAAACAAATCAGCCAGTAAGCGCCCCGGGTTGTGTGGTGGTTGGCGCTTGTGTTATTTTATTTATCATTTTAATTATTAAAGCGGCCAGTAAGCGCCCCGGGTTGTGTAGTAATTGGCGCTTGTGTTTTTTTATTTATTATATTAAAATCAAAGCGGCGAGTCAGCAACCCGGGTTGTGTGGGGATTAGTGCTTGTGTTATTTCATTTTTTTTAATTAATAAACAAAGTGGCCAGTAAGCGCCTCGGGTTGTGTGTCAATTGGCGCTTGTGTTATTTTATTGATTCTATTGATAAACAAAGCGGCCAGTAATCGCCCTGGGTTGTAAGGGGATTGGCGCTTGTGCTATTTTATTTATTCGATTAAAAAACAAAGCGGCCAGTAAGCGCACAGGGTTGTGTGGGGATTAGCGCTTGTGTTATTTTCTTCATTTAATTAATAAACAAAGTGGCCAGTAAGCGCCCCTGGTTGTGTGGGGATTGGCGCTTGTGTTATTTTATTGATTATTTCAATTATCAAAGCGGCCAGTAAGCGCCCTAGGTTGTGTAGAGGTTGGCGCTTGTGTTATTTTATTCATTTAATTAATAAACAAAGCAGCCGATAAGTGCCCCGGGTTGTGTGGGGATTTTTGCTTGTGTTATTTTATTTATTTGATTAATCAACAAATCGGCCAGTAAGCGCCCCAGTTTGTGTGGTGGTTGGCGCTTGTGTTACTTTATTTATCATTTTTATTATCAAAGCGGTCAGTAAGCGCCCCGGGTTGTATGGGGATTGGCGCTCGTGTTATTTTATTTATTTAATTAATCAACAAATCAGCTAGTAAGCGCTTCGGGTTGTGTGGTGATTTGCGCTTGTGTCATTTTATTTATTATTTTAATTATCAAAGTGACCAGTAGGCGCCCCAGGTTGTGTGGGGATTAGCGCTTGTGTTATGTTATTTATTTAATTAAAAAACAAAGCGGCCAGTAAGTGCCCCGGGTTGTGCAGGAATTGGCACTTCTGTTTTCTAATTTATTATATTAAAAAACAGAACGGCCAGTAAGCGCCCCAGGTTGTGTGGGAATTGGCGCTTGTTTTTCTTTATTTATTCAATTAAAAAACAAAGCGGCCAGTCAGCACCCCGGGTTATGAGGGGATTGGTGCTTGTGTTATTTTATTTATTCAATTTATAAACAATGTTGCCAGTAAGCGCCCTACGTTGTGTGTCAATTGGCGCTTGTGTTATTTTAATGATTCTATTGATAAAAAAAGCGGTCAGTAATCGCCCTGGGTTGTTTGGGTATTGGCGCTTGTGTTATTTTATTTATTTGATTAATCAACAAATCGGCCAGTAAGCGCCCCGGGGTGTGGTGGTTGGCGCTTGTGTTATTTTATTTATCATTTTCGTTATTAAAGCGGCTAGTAAGCGCCCCGGGTTGTGTGGGGATTGGCGCTTTTGTTATTTTATTTATTTGATTAATTAACAAATTTGCCAGTAATCGCCCCGGGTTGTGTAGGGATTGGCGCTTGTGCTATTTTATTTATTATATTGAGAAACAAAGCAGCTAGTAAGCGCCCCGTGTTGTGTGGTAATTGGCGTTTGTGTTATTTTATTTATTATGTTAAGAATTAAAGCGGCCAGTAAGTGCTCTGGGTTGTGTGGTGATTGGCGTTTGTGTTATTTTATTTATTATTTTTATTCTCAAAGCGACTAGTAAGTGCCCTGGGTTTTGTGGAGATTGGCGCTTGTGTTATTTTATTTATTTAATTAATAAACAAGGCGGCCAGTAAGCGCCCCGGGTTGTGTGGTGATTGGCGCTTGTGTTATTTTATTTAATATTTTAATTATCAAAGCGGCCAGTAAGCACCCTAGGTTGTGTAGAAATTGGCGCTTGTGTTATTTCATTCATTTAATTAAAAAACAGAGCGGCCGATAAGCGCCCCGGGTTGTGTAGGGATTGGCGCTTGTGTTATTTTATTAATTCAATTAATAAACAAAGCGGCCAGTAAGTGCCCTGGGATGTGTGGGGATTAGCGCTTGTGTTATTTTATTTATCATTTTAACTATCAAAGCGTCCAGTAAGCGCCCCAAGTTGTGAGCGAGTTGGCGCTTGCGTTAGTTTATTTATATAATTAATAAACAAAGCGGCCAGTAAGCGCCCTGGGTTGTGTTGGGATTGGCACTTGTGTTATTTTATTTATCATTTTAATTATCAAAGCGTCCAGTAAGCGCCCCAAGTTGTGAGCGAATTGGCGCTTGCGTTATTTTATTTATATAAAATATAAACAAAGCGGCCAGTAAGCGCCCTGGGTTGTGTTGGGATTAGCGCTTGTGTTATTTTAATTATTATATTAAGTAACTAAGTGGCCAAGAAGCGCCCCTGGTTGTGTGGGGATTGGCGCTTGTGTTATTTTATTGATTATTTCAATTATCAAAGCGGCCAGTAAGCGCCCTAGGTTGTGTAGGGGTTGGCGCTTGTGTTATTTTATTTATTTAATCAAAAAACAAAGCTGCCAGTAACCGCCCCGGGTTGTGTGGGAATTGGTGCTTGTGTTATTTTATTTATTCAATTAATAAACAAAGCGGCGAGTAAGCGCCTTGGGTCGTGTGGGGATTAGGGCTTGTGTTATTTTATTTATTTAATTAATAAGCAAAGCGGCCAGTAAGTGTCCCGGTATGTGTGGGGATTGGTGCTTGTGTTATTTTATTTATTATATTTAAAAACGAAGCGGCCAGTAAGTGCCTTGGGTTGTGTGGGTATTGGCGCTTGTAATATTTTATTTATTTAATTAATCAACAAATCGGCCAGTAAGCGCCCCGGGGTGTGGTGGTTGGCGCTTGTGTTATTTTATTTATCATTTTCATTATCAAAGCGGCCAGTAAGCGCCCCGGGTTGTGTGGGGATTGGCGCTTGTGTTATTTTATTCATTTAATTAATAAACAAAGCAGCCGATAAGTGCCCCGGGTTGTGTGGGGATTGTTGCTTGTGTTATTTTATTTATTTGATTAATCAACAAATCGGCCAGTAAGCGCCCCAGTTTGTGTGGTGGTTGGCGCTTGTGTTACTTTATTTATCATTTTTATTATCAAAGCGGTCAGTAAGCGCCCCGGGTTGTATGGGGATTGGTGCTCGTGTTATTTTATTTATTTAATTAATCAACAAATCAGCTAGTAAGCGCTTCGGGTTGTGTGGTGATTTGCGCTTGTGTCATTTTATTTATTATTTTAATTATCAAAGTGACCAGTAGGCGCCCCAGGTTGTGTGGGGATTAGCGCTTGTGTTATTTTATTTATTTAATTAAAAAACAAAGCGGCCAGTAAGTGCCCCGGGTTGTGCAGGAATTGGCACTTCTGTTTTCTAATTTATTATATTAAAAAACAGAACGGCCAGTAAGCGCCCCAGGTTGTGTGGGAATTGGCGCTTGTTTTTCTTTATTTATTCAATTAAAAAACAAAGCGGCCAGTCAGCACCCCGGGTTATGAGGGGATTGGTGCTTGTGTTATTTTATTTATTCAATTTATAAACAATGTTGCCAGTAAGCGCCCTACGTTGTGTGTCAATTGGCGCTTGTGTTATTTTAATGATTCTATTGATAAAAAAAGCGGTCAGTAATCGCCCTGGGTTGTGTGGGGATTGGCGCTTGTGCTATTTTATTTATTCAATTAAAAAACAAAGCGGCCAGTAAGCGTACCGGGTTGTGTGGGTATTGGCGCTTGTGTTATTTTATTTATTCAATTAATAAACGAAGCGGCCAGTAAGCGCCCCGGGTTTTGTGGTAATTGGCGCTTGTGTTATTTTATTTATTTAATTAATATACAAAGCGGCCAGTAATAACCCCGGCTTGTTTGGGGATTGGCGCTTGTGTTATTTTATTTATTTAATTAATAAACAAAGTGGCCAGTAATAACCCCAAGTTTTTTTGAGATTGGCGCTTGTGCTATATGCTTATTTAATTAATAAACAAAGCGGCCAGTAAGCGCACCGGGTCGTGTGGGGATTTGCGCTTGTGCTATTTTATTTATTAAATTAAAAAACAAAGCAGCCAGTAAGCGCCCTGGTTTGTATGAGAATTGGCGCTTGTGCTATTTTATTTATCATATTGAGAAACAAAGTGGCTGGTAAGCGCTTCGAATTGTGTGGTGATTGGCCCTTGTGTTATTTAATTTATTAAGTTAAGAATCAAAGCGGCCAGTAAGTGCTCCGGGTTGTGTGGTGATTGGCGCTTGTGTTTTTTTTTTCCATTATTTTAATTATCAAAACGACCAGTAAACGCCCTGGGTTTCGTGGATATTAGCGCTTGTGTTATTTTATTTATTCAGCTAATAAACAAAGCGGCCAGTAAGTGCCCCGGGATGTGTGGAGATTAGCGCTTGTGTTATTTTATTTCTTTAATTAATAAACAAAGTGGCCAGTAAGTGCCTCGGGATGTGTGGGGATTGGCGCTTGTGTTATTTTTATTAATATATTTAAAAACGGAGCGGCCAGTAAGTGCCTCGGGTTGTGTGGGTATTACTGCTTGTGTTATTTTATTTATTCAATTAATCAACAAATCAGCCAGTAAGCGCCTTACGTTGTGTAGTAATTGGCGCTTGTGTTTTTTTATTTATAATATTAAAAATCATAGCGGCCAGTAAGTGCTCCGGGTTGTGTAGTAATTGGCGCTTGTGTTTTTTTATTTATAATATTAAAAATTATAGCGGCCAGTAAGTGCTCTGGGTTGTGTGGTGATTTGCGCTTGTGTCATTTCATTTATTATTTTAATTATTAAAGTGACCAGTGGGCGCCCCAGGTTGTGTGAGGATTGGCGCTTGTGTTATTTTATTTATTTAATTGATAAACAAAGCGGCCAGTAATCACCTTGGGTTGTGTGGGTATTGGCGCTTGTGTTATATTATTTATTTTATTAAAAAACAAAGCAGCCAGTAAGTGCCCCGGGTTGTGCAGGAATTGGCACTTCTGTTATTTAATTTATTATATTAAAATACAGAACGGCCAGTAAGCGCCCCAGGTTGTGTGGGAAATGGCGCTTGTGTTTTTTTTATTTATTCAATTAAAAAACAAAGCGGCCAGTCAGCGTCCCGGGTTGTGTGGGGATTGGTGCTTGTGTTATTTTATTTATTCAATTAATAAACAAAGTTGCCGGTAAGCGCCCCACGTTGTGTGTCAATTGGCGCTTGTGTTATTTTATTGATTCTATTGATAAACAAAGCTGCTAGTAACCGCCCTGGGTTGTGTGGGGATTGGCGCTTGTGTTATTTTACTTATTCAATTAATAAACAAAGCGGCCAGTTAGCGCCCTGGGTTGTGTGATAATTGGCGCTTGTGTTATTTCATTTATTTAATTAATATACAAAGCGGCCAGTTATAATCCCGGCTTGTTTGGGGATTGGCGCTTGTGTTATTTTATTAATTTAATTATTAAACAATGTGGCCAGTAATAACCCCGGGATGTTTTGAGATTGGCACTTGTGCTATTTTATTTATTCAATTAAAAAACAAAGCGGCCAGTAAGCGTACCGGTTTGTTCGGGTATTGGCGCTTGTGTTATTTTACTTATTCAATTAATAAACAAAGCGGCCAGTAAGTGCTCCGGGTTGTGTGGTGATTGGCGCTTGTGTTTTTTTTTCTATTATTTTAATTATCAAAACGACCAGTAAACAACCTGGGTTTCGTGGATATTAGCGCTTGTGTTATTTTATTTATTCAATTAATAAACAAAGCGGCCAGTAATTGCCCCGGGATGTGTGGGGATTAGCGCTTGTGTTGTTTTATTTATTTAAATAAATTAACAAAGCGGCCAGTAAGCGCCCCGGGTTGTGTGGTGATTAGCGCTTGTGTTATTTTATTTATTATTTTAGATATCAAAGCGTCCAGTAAGCGCCCCAAGTTGTGAGCGAATTGGCGCTTGCGTTATTTTATTTATATAATTAATAAACAAAGCGGCCAGTAAGCGCCCTGGGTTAATTTGGGATTAGCGCTTGTGTTATTTTAATTATTATATTAAGTAACTAAGTGGCCAAGAAGCACCCCTGGTTGTGTGGGGATTGGCGCTTGTGTTATTTTATTGATTATTTTAATTATCAAAGCGGCCAGTAAGCGCCCTAGGTTGTGTGGGGATTGGCGCTTGTGTTATTTTATTTATTTAATTAAAAAACAAAGCTGCCAGTAACCGCTGCGGGTTGTGTGGGAATTGGTGCTTGAGTTATTTTATCTATTCAATTAATAAACAAAGCGGCGAGTAAGCGCCTTGGGTCGTGTGGTGATTGGCACTTGTGTTATATTATTTATTTAATTAAAAAACAAAGCGGATAGTAAGTGCCCTGGGTTGTGCAGGAATTGGCACTTGTGTTATTTTATTTATAATATTCAAAAAACAAAACGGCCAGTAAGCGCCCCAGTTCGTGTAGGAATTGGCGCTTGTGTTATTTTATTTATTTAATTAAAAAACAAAGCGGCCAGTCAGCACCCCGGGTTGTGTGTCAATTGGCGCTTGTGTTATTTTATTTACTTAATTTTTAAACAAAGCGGCCAGTAATCGCCTTGGGTTGTTTTGGGATTGGCGACTGTGCTATTTTATTTATTTAATTAATAAACAAAGCGGCCAGTCAGCACCCCGGGTTATGTGGGGATTGGTGCTTGTGTTATTTTATTTATTCAATTAATAAACAAAGTTGCCAGTAAGCGCCCTACGTTGTGTGTCAATTGGCACTTGTGTTATTTTAATGATTCTATTGATAAACAAAGCGGACAGTAATCGCCCTGGGTTGTGTGGGGATTGGCGCTTGTGTTATTTAATTTATTAAGTTAAGAATCAAAGCGGCCAGTAAGTGCTCCGGGTTGTGTGAAGATTGGCGCTTGTGCTATTTTATTTATTAAATTAAAAAACAAAGCGGCCAGTAAGCGCCCCGGTTTTTATGGGGATTGGCGCTTGTGCTATTTTATTTATTATATTGAGTAAAAAAGAGGCTGGTAAGCGCCTCGAATTGTGTGGTGATTGGCCCTTGTATTATTTAATTTATTAAGTTAAGAATCAAAGCGGCCAGTAAGTGCTCCGGGTTGTGTGGTGATTGGCGCTTGTGTTTTTTTTTTCCATTATTTTAATTAGTAAAACGACCAGTAAACGCCCTGGGTTTCGTGGATATTAGCGCTTGTGTTATTTCATTTAATCAATTAATAAACAAAGCTGCCAGTAAGTGCTTCGGGATGTGTGGGGATTAGCGCTTGTGTTATTTTATTTATTTAATTAATAAACAAAGCGGCCAGTAAGTGCCCCGGGATGTGTGGGGATTGGCGCTTGTGTTATTTTATTTAATATATTTAAAAACGAAGCGGCCAGTAAGATCCTCGGGTTGTGTGGGTATTACTGCTTGTGTTATTTTATTTATTTAATTAATCAACAAATCAGCCAGTAAGCGCCTTGGGTTGTGTGGTGGTTAGCGCTTGTGTTATTTTATTTATCATTTTCATTATCAAAGCAGCCAGTAAGCGCCCCGGGTTGTGTAGTAATTGGCGCTTGTTTTTTTTTATTTATAATATTAAAAATCATAGCGGCCAGTAAGTGCTCCAGGTTGTGTGGTGATTTGCGCTTGTGTCATTTTATTTATTATTTCAATTTTTAAAGTGACCAGTAGGCGCCCCAGGTTGTGTGGGGATTGGCGTTTGTGTTTTTTTATTTATTTAATTGATAAACAAAGCGGCCAGTAATCACCTCGGGTTGTGTGGGGATTGGCGCTTGTGTTATATTATTTATTTAATTAGAAATCAAAGCGGCCAGTAAGTGCCCCAGGTTGTGCAGGAATTGGCACTTCTGTTATTTTATTTATTTAATTAAAAAACAAAGCTGCCAGTAACCGCCCCGGGTTGTGTGGGAATTGGTGCTTGTAGTATTTTATTTATTCAATTTATAAACAAAGCGGCAAGTAAGCGCCTTGGGTCGTCTGGGGATTGGCGCTTGTGTTATATTATTTATTTAATTAAAAAACAAAGCGGATAGTAAGTGCCCCTGGTTGTGCAGGAATTGGCGCTTGTGTTATTTTATTTATAATATTAAAAAAACAGAACGGCCAGTAAGCGCCCCAGTTTGTGGAGGAATTGGCGCTTGTGTTATTTTATTTATTTAATTAAAAAACAAAGCGGCCAGTCAGCGCCCCGGGTTGTGTGAGGATTGGTGCTTGTGTTATTTTATTTATTCAATTAATAAACAAAGTTGCCAGTAAGCGCCCTACGTTGTGTGTCAATTGGCACTTGTGTTATTTTAATGATTCTATTGATAAACAAAGCGGCCAGTAATCGCCCTGGGTTGTGTGGGGATTGGCGCTTGTGTTATTTAATTTATTAAGTTAAGAATCAAAGCGGCCAGTAAGTGCTCCGGGTTGTGTGAAGATTGGCGCTTGTGCTATTTTATTTATTAAATTAAAAAACAAAGCGGCCAGTAAGCGCCCCGGTTTTTATGGGGATTGGCGCTTGTGCTATTTTATTTGTTATATTGAGTAAAAGAGAGGCTGGTAAGCGCCTCGAATTGTGTGGTGATTGGCCCTTGTATTATTTAATTTATTAAGTTAAGAATCAAAGCGGCCAGTAAGTGCTCCGGGTTGTGTGGTGATTGGCGCTTGTGTTTTTTTTTTCCATTATTTTAATTAGTAAAACGACCAGTAAACGCCCTGGGTTTCGTGGATATTAGCGCTTGTGTTATTTCATTTAATCAATTAATAAACAAAGCTGCCAGTAAGTGCTTCGGGATGTGTGGGGATTAGCGCTTGTGTTATTTTATTTATTTAATTAATAAACAAAGCGGCCAGTAAGTGCCCCGGGATGTGTGGGGATTGGCGCTTGTGTTATTTTATTTAATATATTTAAAAACGAAGCGGCCAGTAAGATCCTCGGGTTGTGTGGGTATTACTGCTTGTGTTATTTTATTTATTTAATTAATCAACAAATCAGCCAGTAAGCGCCTTGGGTTGTGTGGTGGTTAGCGCTTGTGTTATTTTATTTATCATTTTCATTATCAAAGCAGCCAGTAAGCGCCCCGGGTTGTGTAGTAATTGGCGCTTGTGTTTTTTTATTTATAATATTAAAAATCATAGCGGCCAGTAAGTGCTCCAGGTTGTGTGGTGATTTGCGCTTGTGTCATTTTATTTATTATTTCAATTTTTAAAGTGACCAGTAGGCGCCCCAGGTTGTGTGGGGATTGGCGTTTGTGTTTTTTTATTTATTTAATTGATAAACAAAGCGGCCAGTAATCACCTCGGGTTGTGTGGGGATTGGCGCTTGTGTTATATTATTTATTTAATTAGAAATCAAAGCGGCCAGTAAGTGCCCCAGGTTGTGCAGAAATTGGCACTTCTGTTATTTTATTTATTTAATTAAAAAACAAAGCTGCCAGTAACCGCCCCGGGTTGTGTGGGAATTGGTGCTTGTAGTATTTTATTTATTCAATTAATAAACAAAGCGGCAAGTAAGCGCCTTGGGTCGTCTGGGGATTGGCGCTTGTGTTATATTATTTATTTAATTAAAAAACAAAGCGGATAGTAAGTGCCCCTGGTTGTGCAGGAATTGGCGCTTGTGTTATTTTATTTATAATATTAAAAAAACAGAACGGCCAGTAAGCGCCCCAGTTTGTGGAGGAATTGGCGCTTGTGTTATTTTATTTATTTAATTAAAAAACAAAGCGTCCAGTCAGCGCCCCGGGTTGTGTGAGGATTGGTGCTTGTGTTATTTTATTTATTTTATTAATCAACAATTTTGCCAGTAAGCGCCCCTCGTTGTATGTCAATTGGCGCTTGTGTTATTTTATTTATTCAATTGATAAAAAAAGCGGCCAGTAATCGCCCTGGGTTGTGTGGTAATTGGCACTTGTGTCATTTTATTTATTATTTTAATTATAAAAGCAACCAGTGGGCGCCCTGGATTGTGTGGGTATTGGCGCTTGTGTTATTTTATTTATTTAATTGATAAACAAAGCGGCCAGTAATCACTCCGGGTTGTGTGGGTATTGGCGCTTGTGTTATATTATTTATTCAATTGAAAAACAGAGCGGCCAGTCAGAGCCCCGGGTTGTGTGTCAATTGGCACTTGTGTTATTTTATTTATTCAATTTTTAAACAAAGTGGCCAGTAATCGCCTTGAGTTGGTTTGGGATTGGCAACTGTGCTTTTTTATTTATTTAATTAATAAACAAAGCGGCCAGTAAGCGCTTTAAGTTGTGTGGGGATTGGCGCTTGTCTTATTTTATTTATTTAATTTAAAAACAAAGCGGCCAGTAAGCGCCCCGGTTTTTGTGGGGATTGGCGCTTGTGCTATTTTGGTTATTATATTGAGAAACATAGCGGCTGGTAAGCGCCCTGGATTGTGTGGTGATTGACGCTTGTGTTACTTTATTTATTAAGTTAAGGATCAAAGCGGCCAGTAAATGCTCCGGGTTGTGTGGTCATTGGCACTTGTGTTATTTTATTTATTATTTTAATCATCAAAACGACCAGTAAACGCCCTGGGTTTTGTGGATATTAGCGCTTGTGTTATTTTATTTATTTAATTGATAAGCGAAGCGGCCAGTAAGTGCCCTGGGATGTGTGGGAATTGGCGCTTGTGTTATTTTATTTATTATATTTAAAATCGAAGCGGCCAGTAAGTGCCTTGGGTTGTTTGGGTATTGGCGCTTGTGTTATTTTATTTATTTGATTAATCAACAAATCGGCCAGTAAGCGCCCCGGGTTGTGTGAGGATTGGCGCTTTTGTTATTTTATTTATTTGATTAATCAACAAATTGGCCAGTAATCGCCCCGGGTTATGTAGGGATTGGCGCTTGTGCTATTTTATTTATTATATTGAGAAACAAAGCAGCTAGTAAGCGCCCCGTGTTGTGTGGTGATTGGCGCTTGTGTTATTTTATTTATTATGTTAAGAATTAAAGCGGCCAGTAAGTGCTCTGGGTTGTGTGGTGATTGGCGTTTGTGTTATTTTATTTATTATTTTTATTCTCAAAGCGACTAGTAAGTGCCCTGGGTTTTGTGGAGATTGGCGCTTGTGTTATTTTATTTATTTAATTAATAAACAACGCGGCCAGTAAGCGCCCTGGGTTGTGTGGTGATTGGCGCTTGTGTTATTTTATTTATCATTTTAATTATCAAAGCGGCCAGTAAGCACCCTAGGTTGTGTAGAAATTGGCGCTTGTGTTATTTCATTCATTCAATTAAAAAACAGAGCGGCCGATAAGCGCCCCGGGTTGTGTAGGGATTGGCGCTTGTGTTATTTTATTAATTCAATTAACAAACAAAGCGGCCAGTAAGTGCCTTGGGTTGTGTTGGGATTGGCGCTTGTGTTATTTCATTTATCATTTTAATTATCAAAGCGTCCAGTAAGCGCCCCAAGTTGTGAGCGAATTGGCGCTTGCGTTATTTTATTTATATAAAATATAAACAAAGCGGCCAGTAAGCGCCCTAGGTTGTGTTGGGATTAGCGCTTGTGTTATTTTAATTATTATATTAAGTAACTAAGTGGCCAAGAAGCGCCCCTGGTTGTGTGGGGATTGGCGCTTGTGTTATTTTATTGATTATTTCAATTATCAAAGCGGCCAGTAAGCGCCCTAGGTTGTGTAGGGGTTGGCGCTTGTGTTATTTTATTTATTTAATTAAAAAACAAAGCTGCCAGTAACCGCCCCGGGTTGTGTGGGAATTGGTGCTTGTGTTATTTTATTTATTCAATTAATAAACAAAGTGGCGAGTAAGCGCCTTGGGTCGTGTGGGGATTAGGGCTTGTGTTATTTTATTTATTTAATTAATAAGCAAAGCGGCCAGTAAGTGCCCCGGGATGTGTGGGGATTGGCGCTTGTGTTATTTTATTTATTATAGTTAAAAAAGAAGCGGCCAGTAAGTGCCTTGGGTTGTGTGGGTATTGGCGCTTGTAATATTTTATTCATTTAATTAATCAACAAATCGGCCAGTAAGCGCCCCGGGGTGTGGTGGTTGGCGCTTGTGTTATTTTATTTATCATTTTCATTATCAAAGCGGCCAGTAAGCGCCCCGGGTTGTGTGGGGATTGGCGCTTGTGTTATTTTATTTATTTGATTAATCAACAAATTGGCCAGTAATCGCCCCGGGTTGTGTAGGGATTGGCGCTTGTGCTATTTTATTTATTATATTGAGAAACAAAGCGGCTAGTAAGCGCCCCGTGTTGTGTGGTGATTGGCGCTTGTGTTATTTTATTTATTATGTTAAGAATCAAAGCGGCCAAAAAGTGCTCTGGGTTGTGTGGTGATTGGCGCTTGTGTTATTTTATTTATTATTTGTATTATCAAAGCGACTAGTAAGTGCCCTGGGTTTTGTGGGGATTGGCGCTTGTGTTATTTTATTTATTTAATGAATAAACAAAGCGGCCAGTAAGCACCCCAGGTTGTGTGCTGATTGGCGCTTGCGTTATTTCATTTATTCAATTATTAAACAAAGCGGCCAGTAAGCGGCCCGGGTTGTGTGGGGATTGGCGCTTGTTTTATTTTATTTATTATATTTAGAAACGAAGCGGCCAGTAAGTGCCTCGGGTTGTGTGGGTATTGGCGCTTGTGTTATTTTATTTATTTGATTAATCAACAAATTGGCCAGTAAGCGCCCCGGGTTGTGTGGTGGTTGGAGCTTGTGATATTTTATTTATCATTTTTATTATCAAAGCGGCCAGTAAGCGACCCGGGTTGTATGGGGATTGGCGCTTGTGTTATCATATTTATTTGATTAATCAACAAATCAGCCAGTAAGCGCCCCAGGTTGTGTGGTGGTTGGCGCTTGTGTTATTTTATTTATCACTTCCATTATCAAAGTGGCCAGTAAAAGCCCCGGGTTGTGCAGGAATTGGCACTTCTGTTATTTAATTTATTATATTAAAAAACAGAACGGCCAGTAAGTGCCCCAGGTTGTGTGGAAATTGGCGCTTGTGTTTTTTTATTTATTCAATTAAAAAACAAAGCGGCCAGGCAGTACCCCAGGTTGTGTGGGGATTGGTGTTTGTGTTATTTTTTTTATTCAATTAATAAGCAAAGTTGCCAGTAAGCGCCCCGGGTTGTAAGGTAATTGAAGCTTGTGTTATTTTATTTATTTAATTAATATACAAAGCGGCCAGTAATAACCCCGGCTTGTTTGGAAATTGGCGCTTGTGTTATTTTATTTATTTAATTAATAAACAATGTTGCCAGTAAGCGCCCCTCGTTGTATGTCAATTGGCGCTTGTGTTATTTTATTTATTTAATTGACAAAAAAAGCGGCCAGTAATCGCCCTGGGTTGTGTGAGAATTAGCACTTGTGTCATTTTATTTATTATTTTAATTATGAAAGCAACCAGTGGGCGCCCTGGGTTGTGTGAATATTGGCACTTGTGTTATTTTATTTATATAATTGATAAACAAAGCGGCCAGTAATCACCCCGGGTTGTGTGGGGATTGGCGCTTGTGTTATATTATTTATTTACTTGAAAAACAGAGCAGCCAGTCAGCGCCCCGGGTTGTGTGTCGATTGGCGCTTGTGTTATTTTATTTATCATTTTAATCATTAAAACGACTAGTAAACGCCCTGGGTTTCGTGGATATTAGCGCTTGTGTTATTTTATTCATTTAATTAATAAACAAAGCGGCCAGTAAGTGCCCCAGGATGTGTGGGGATTAGCGCTTGTGTTATTTTATTTATTTAATTAATAAACAAAGCGGCCAGTAAGTGCCCTGGGTTGTGTGAAGATTGGCGCTTGTGTTATTTTATTTATCATTTTAATTATCAAAGCGTCCAGTAAGCGCCCCAAGTTGTGAGCGAATTGGCGCTTGCGTAATTTTTATTATATCATTAATAAACAAAGCGGCCAGTAAGCGCCCTGGGTTGTGTGACAATTGGTGCTTGTGTTATTTTATTTATTTAATTAATAAACAAAGCGGTGAGTAAGCGCTTTGGGTCGTTTTAGGATTGGCGCTTGTGTTATATTATTTATTTAATTAAAAAACTAAGCGGATAGTAAGTGCCCCAGGTTGTGCAGGAATTGGCGCTTGTGTTATTTTATTTATAATATTTAAAAAACAGAACGGCCAGTAAGCGCCCCAGGTTGTGTAGGAATTGGTGCTTGTGTTGTTTTATTTATTCAATTGTTAAACAAAGCGGCCAGTAATCGCCTTGAGTTGTTTTGGGATTGGCGCTTGTGCTATTATATTTATTTAATTAATAAACAAAGCGGCCAGTAAGCGCTTCAAGTTGTGTGGGGATTAGCGCTTGTGCTATTTTATTTATTTTATTTGAAAACAAAGCGGCCAGTAAGCGCCCCGGTTTTTTTGGGGATTGGCGCTTGTGATATTTTATTTATTATATTGAGAAACAAAGCGGCTGGTAAGCGCCCCGGATTGTGTGGTGATTGGCGCTTGTGTTACTTTATTTATTGAGTTATGAATCAAAGCGGCCAGTAAATGCTCCGGGTTGTGTGGTGATTGGCTTTTGTGTTATTTTATTTATCATTTTAATCATCAAAACGACCAGTAAACGCCCTGGGTTTTGTGGATATTGGCGCTTGTGTTATTTTATTTATTTAATTAATAAACAAAGCGGCCAGTAAGTGCCCCGGGATGTGTGGGGATTGGCGCTTGTGTTATTTTATTTATTATATTTAAAAACGAAGCGGCCAGTAAGTGCATCGGGTTGTGTGGGTATTGGCGCTTGTGTTATTTTATTTATTTGATTAATCAACAAATCAGCCAGTAAGCACCCCGGGTTGTGTGGTGGTTGCCGCTTGTGTTATTTTATTCATTTAATTGATAAACAAAGCGGCCAGTAATCACCCCGGGTTGTGTGGGGATTGGCGCTTGTGTTATATTATTTATTTAATTGAAAAACAGAGCGGCCAGTCAGCGCCTCGGGTTGTGTGTCGATTGGCGCTTGTGTTATTTTATTTATTCAATTGTTAAACAAAGCGGCCAGTAATCGCCTTGGGTTGTTTTGGGATTGGCGCTTGTGCTATTTTATTTATTTAATTAATAAACAAAGCGGCCAGTAAGCGCTTCAAGTTGTGTGGGGATTGGCGCTTGTGCTATTTTATTTATTTAATTTAAAAACAAAGTGGCCAGTAAGCGCTCCGGTTTTTGTGGGGATTGGCGCTTGTGCTATTTTATTTATTATATTGAGAAACAAAGCGGCCAGTAAATGCTCCGGGTTGTGTAGTGATTGGCACTTGTGTTATTTTATTTATCATTTTAATCATTAAAACGACCAGTAAACGCCCTGGGTTTTGTGGATATTGGCACTTGTGTTATTTCATTTATTTAATTAATAAACAAAGCGGCCAGTAAGAGCCCGGGGATGTGTGGGGATTGGCGCTTGTGTTATTTTATTTATTTGATTAATTAACAAATCGGCCAGTAAGCGCCCCGGGTTGTGTGGTGGTTGGCGCTTGTGCTATTTTATTCATTTAATTTAAAAACAAAGCGGCCAGTAAGCGCCCCGGTTTGTGTGGGGATTGGCGCTTGTGCTATTTTATTTATTATATTGCGAAACAAAGCGGCTGGTAAGCGCGCCGGATTGTGTGGTGATTTGCGCTTGTGTTATTTTATTTATTCAATTGAATAACAAAGTGGCCAGTAAGCTTCTGGGGTTGTGTGGGGCTTAGTGCTAGTGTTATTTTATTTATTCTATTAATAAAAAAAGCGGCCAGTAAGTACTCCAGATTGTGTGGTGATTGGCACTTGTGTTATTTTATTTATTATTTTAATCATCAAAACGACCAGTAAGCGCCCTGGGTATTGTTGATATTGGCACTTGTGTTATTTTATTTATTTGATTAATCAACAAATCGGCCAGTAAGCGCCCCGGGTTGTGTGGTGGTTGGCGCTTGTGTTATTTTATTTATTTAATTGATAAACAAAGCGGCCAGTAATCACCCCGGGTTGTGTGGGGATTGGCGCTTGTGTTATATTATTTATTTAATTGAAAAACAGAGCGGCTAGTCAGCGCCCCGGGTTTTTTGTCGATTGGCACTTGTGTTATTTTATTTATTCAATTGTTAAAAAAAGCGGCCAGTAATTGCCTTGGGTTGTTTTGGGATGAGCGCTTGTGCTATTTTATTTATTTAATTATTGAACAAAGCAGCCAGTAAGCGCTTCAAGTTGTGTGGGGATTGGCGCTTGTGCTATTTAATTTATTCAATTTAAAAACAAAGCAGCCAGTAAGCGCCCCGGTTTTTGTGGGGATTTGCGCTTGTGCTATTTTATTTATTATATTGAGAAACAAAGCGGCTGGTAAGCGCCCCGGATTGTGTGGTGATTGGCGCTTGTGTTACTTTATTTATTAAGTTAAGAATCAAAGCGGCCAGTTAATGCTCCGGGTTGTGTAGTCATTGGCACTTTTGTTATTTTATTTATCATTTTAATCATCAAAACGACCAGTAAACGCCCTGGGTTTTGTGGATATTGGCGCTTGTGTTATTTTATTTATTTAATTAATAAACAAAGCGGCAAGTAAGTGCCCCGGGATGTGTGGAAATTGGCGCTTGTGTTATTTTATTTATTATATTTTAAAACGAAGCGGCCAGTAAGTGCCTTGGGTTGTGTGGGTATTGGCGCTTATGTTATTTTATTTATTTGATTAATCAACAAATTGGCCAGTAAGCGCCCCGGGTTGTGTGGTGGTTGGTGCTTGTGTTATTTTATTTATCATTTTTATTATCAAAGCGGCCAGTAAGCGCCCCGGGTTGTGTGGGGATTGGCACTTGTGTTATTTTATTTATTTGATTAATCAACAAATCGGCCAGTAATCGCCCCGGGTTGTGTGGGGATTGGCGCTTGTGCTATTTTATTTATTATATTGAGAAACAAAGCGGCTAGTAAGCGACCCGTGTTGTGTGGTGATTGGCGCTTGTGTTATTTTATTTATTATGTTAAGAATCAAAGTGGCCAGTAAGTGCTTTGGGTTGTGTGGTGATTGGCGCTTGTGTTATTTTATTTATTATTTTTATTATCAAAGCGACCAGTAAGTGCCCTGGGTTTTGTGGTAATTGGCGCTTGTGTTATTTTATTTATTTAATTAATAAACAAGGCGGCCAGTAAGCGCCCCGGGTTGTGTTGTGCTTGGTTCTTGTGTTATTTTATTTATCATTTTAATTATCAAAGCGGCCAGTAAGCACCCTAGGTTGTGTAGGGATCGGCGCTTGTGTTATTTTATTCATTCAATTAAAAAACAGAGCGGCCGATAAGCGGCCCGGGTTGTGTGGGGATTGGTGTTTGTGTTATTTTATTTATTCAATGAATAAACAAATCGGCCAGTTAGCGCTTCTGGTTGTGTGGTGGTTGGCGCTTGTGATATTTTATTTATCATTTTCATTATCAAAGCGGCCAGTAAGCGCCCCAGGTTGTATAGGGATTGGCGCTTGTGTTATTGTATTTATTTGATTAATCAACAAATCAGCCAGTAAGCGCCCCGGGTTGTGTGGTGGTTGACGCTTGTGTTATTTTATTTATCATTTTCATTATCAAAGCGGCCAGTAAGCGCCCCAGGTTGTATAGGTATTGGCGCTTGTGTTATTTTATTTATTTGATTAATCAACAAATCAGCCAGTAAGCACCCCGGGTTGTGTGGTGGTTGCCGCTTGTGTTATTTTATTCATTTAATTGATAAACAAAGCGGCCAGTAATCACCCCGGGTTGTGTGGGGATTGGCGCTTGTGTTATATTATTTATTTAATTGAAAAACAGAGCGGCCAGTCAGCGCCTCGGGTTGTGTGTCGATTGGCGCTTGTGTTATTTTATTTATTCAATTGTTAAACAAAGCGGCCAGTAATCGCCTTGGGTTGTTTTGGGATTGGCGCTTGTGCTATTTTATTTATTTAATTAATAAACAAAGCGGCCAGTAAGCGCTTCAAGTTGTGTGGGGATTGGCGCTTGTGCTATTTTATTTATTTAATTTAAAAACAAAGTGGCCAGTAAGCGCTCCGGTTTTTGTGGGGATTGGCGCTTGTGCTATTTTATTTATTATATTGAGAAACAAAGCGGCCAGTAAATGCTCCGGGTTGTGTAGTGATTGGCACTTGTGTTATTTTATTTATCATTTTAATCATTAAAACGACCAGTAAACGCCCTGGGTTTTGTGGATATTGGCACTTGTGTTATTTCATTTATTTAATTAATAAACAAAGCGGCCAGTAAGAGCCCGGGGATGTGTGGGGATTGGCGCTTGTGTTATTTTATTTATTTGATTAATTAACAAATCGGCCAGTAAGCGCCCCGGGTTGTGTGGTGGTTGGCGCTTGTGCTATTTTATTCATTTAATTTAAAAACAAAGCGGCCAGTAAGCGCCCCGGTTTGTGTGGGGATTGGCGCTTGTGCTATTTTATTTATTATATTGCGAAACAAAGCGGCTGGTAAGCGCGCCGGATTGTGTGGTGATTTGCGCTTGTGTTATTTTATTTATTCAATTGAATAACAAAGTGGCCAGTAAGCTTCTGGGGTTGTGTGGGGCTTAGTGCTAGTGTTATTTTATTTATTCTATTAATAAAAAAAGCGGCCAGTAAGTACTCCAGATTGTGTGGTGATTGGCACTTGTGTTATTTTATTTATTATTTTAATCATCAAAACGACCAGTAAGCGCCCTGGGTATTGTTGATATTGGCACTTGTGTTATTTTATTTATTTGATTAATCAACAAATCGGCCAGTAAGCGCCCCGGGTTGTGTGGTGGTTGGCGCTTGTGTTATTTTATTTATTTAATTGATAAACAAAGCGGCCAGTAATCACCCCGGGTTGTGTGGGGATTGGCGCTTGTGTTATATTATTTATTTAATTGAAAAACAGAGCGGCTAGTCAGCGCCCCGGGTTTTTTGTCGATTGGCACTTGTGTTATTTTATTTATTCAATTGTTAAAAAAAGTGGCCAGTAATTGCCTTGGGTTGTTTTGGGATGAGCGCTTGTGCTATTTTATTTATTTAATTATTGAACAAAGCAGCCAGTAAGCGCTTCAAGTTGTGTGGGGATTGGCGCTTGTGCTATTTAATTTATTCAATTTAAAAACAAAGCAGCCAGTAAGCGCCCCGGTTTTTGTGGGGATTGGCGCTTGTGCTATTTTATTTATTATATTGAGAAACAAAGCGGCTGGTAAGCGCCCCGGATTGTGTGGTGATTGGCGCTTGTGTTACTTTATTTATTAAGTTAAGAATCGAAGCGGCCAGTTAATGCTCCGGGTTGTGTAGTCATTGGCACTTTTGTTATTTTATTTATCATTTTAATCATCAAAACGACCAGTAAACGCCCTGGGTTTTGTGGATATTGGCGCTTGTGTTATTTTATTTATTTAATTAATAAACAAAGCGGCAAGTAAGTGCCCCGGGATGTGTGGAAATTGGCGCTTGTGTTATTTTATTTATTATATTTTAAAACGAAGCGGCCAGTAAGTGCCTTGGGTTGTGTGGGTATTGGCGCTTATGTTATTTTATTTATTTGATTAATCAACAAATTGGCCAGTAAGCGCCCCGGGTTGTGTGGTGGTTGGCGCTTGTGTTATTTTATTTATCATTTTTATTATCAAAGCGGCCAGTAAGCGCCCCGGGTTGTGTGGGGATTGGCACTTGTGTTATTTTATTTATTTGATTAATCAACAAATCGGCCAGTAATCGCCCCGGGTTGTGTGGGGATTGGCGCTTGTGCTATTTTATTTATTATATTGAGAAACAAAGCGGCTAGTAAGCGACCCGTGTTGTGTGGTGATTGGCGCTTGTGTTATTTTATTTATTATGTTAAGAATCAAAGTGGCCAGTAAGTGCTTTGGGTTGTGTGGTGATTGGCGCTTGTGTTATTTTATTTATTATTTTTATTATCAAAGCGACCAGTAAGTGCCTTGGGTTTTGTGGTAATTGGCGCTTGTGTTATTTTATTTATTTAATTAATAAACAAGGCGGCCAGTAAGCGCCCCGGGTTGTGTTGTGCTTGGTTCTTGTGTTATTTTATTTATCATTTTAATTATCAAAGCGGCCAGTAAGCACCCTAGGTTGTGTAGGGATCGGCGCTTGTGTTATTTTATTCATTCAATTAAAAAACAGAGCGGCCGATAAGCGGCCCGGGTTGTGTGGGGATTGGTGTTTGTGTTATTTTATTTATTCAATGAATAAACAAATCGGCCAGTTAGCGCCCCTGGTTGTGTGGTGGTTGGCGCTTGTGATATTTTATTTATCATTTTCATTATCAAAGCGGCCAGTAAGCGCCCCAGGTTGTATAGGGATTGGCGCTTGTGTTATTGTATTTATTTGATTAATCAACAAATCAGCCAGTAAGCGCCCCGGGTTGTGTGGTGGTTGACGCTTGTGTTATTTTATTTATCATTTTCATTATCAAAGCGGCCAGTAAGCGCCCCGGGTTGTGTAGTAATTGGACCTTGTGTTTTTTTATTTATTATATTAAAAATAAAATAACAGTAAGTGCTCCGGGTTGTGTGGTGATTTGCGCTTGTGTCATTTTATTTATTATTTTAATTATCAAAGTGACCAGTAGGCGCCCCAGGTTGTGTGGGGATTGGCGCTTGTGTTATTTTATTTATTTAATTGATAAACAAAGTGGCCAGTAATCACCTCGGGTTGTGTTGGAATTGGCGCTTGTGTTATATTATTTATTTAATAAAAAAACAAAGCGGCCAGTAAGTGCCCCGGGTTGTGCAGGAATTGGCACTTCTGTTATTCAATTTATTATATTAAAAACAGAACAGCCAGTAAGCGCCCCAGGTTGTGTGGAAATTGGCGCTTGTGTTTTTTTATTTATTCAATTAAAAAACAAAGCGGCCAGTCAGCACCTTGGGTTGTGTGAGGATTGCTGCTTGTGTTATTTTTTTTATTCAATTAATAAACAAAGTTGCCAGAAAGCGCCCCACGTTGTGTGTCAATTGGCGCTTGTGTTATTTTAGTGATTCTATTGATAAACAAAGCGGCCAGTAATCGCCTTGGGTTGTGCAGGAATTGGCGCTTGTGTTATTTTATTTATTTAATTAATAAACAAAGTGCCCAGTAATAACCCCGGGTTGTTAGATCGGCGCTTGTGCTATTTTATTTATTTAATTAATAAACAAAGCGGCCAGTAAGCGCCCCAGGTTGTGTGGGGATTGGCGCTTATGCTATTTTATTTATTCAATGAATAAACAAATCGGCCAGTTAGCGCCCCTGGTTGTGTGGTGGTTGGCGCTTGTGATATTTTATTTATCATTTTCATTATCAAAGCGGCCAGTAAGCGCCCCAGGTTGTATAGGGATTGGCGCTTGTGTTATTGTATTTATTTGATTGATCAACAAATCAGCCAGTAAGCGCCCCGGGTTGTGTGGTGGTTGACGCTTGTGTTATTTTATTTATCATTTTCATTATCAAAGCGGCCAGTAAGCGCCCCGGGTTGTGTAGTAATTGGACCTTGTGTTTTTTTATTTATTATATTAAAAATAAAATAACAGTAAGTGCTCCGGGTTGTGTGGTGATTGGCGCTTGTGTTATTTTATTTATTATTTTTATTATCAAAGCGACCAGTAAGTGCCCTGGGTTTTGTGGTAATTGGCGCTTGTGTTATTTTATTTATTTAATTAATAAACAAGGCGGCCAGTAAGCACCCCGGGTTGTGTTGTGCTTGGTTCTTGTGTTATTTTATTTATCATTTTAATTATCAAAGCGGCCAGTAAGCACCCTAGGTTGTGTAGGGATCGGCGCTTGTGTTATTTTATTCATTCAATTAATAAACAGAGCGGCCGATAAGCGGCCCGGGTTGTGTGGGGATTGGTGTTTGTGTTATTTTATTTATTCAATGAATAAACAAATCGGCCAGTAAGCGCCCCTGGTTGTGTGGTGGTTGGCGCTTGTGATATTTTATTTATCATTTTCATTATCAAAGCGGCCAGTAAGCGCCCCAGGTTGTATAGGGATTGGCGCTTGTGTTATTGTATTTATTTGATTAATCAACAAATCAGCCAGTAAGCGCCCCGGGTTGTGTGGTGGTTGACGCTTGTGTTATTTTATTTATCATTTTCATTATCAAAGCGGCCAGTAAGCGCCCCGGGTTGTGTAGTAATTGGACCTTGTGTTTTTTTATTTATTATATTAAAAATAAAATAACAGTTAGTGCTCCGGGTTGTGTGGTGATTTGCGCTTGTGTCATTTTATTTATTATTTTAATTATCAAAGTGACCAGTAGGCGCCCCAGGTTGTGTGGGGATTGGCGCTTGTGTTATTTTATTTATTTAATTGATAAACAAAGTGGCCAGTAATCACCTCGGGTTGTGTTGGAATTGGCGGTTGTGTTATATTATTTATTTAATAAAAAAACAAAGCGGCCAGTAAGTGCCCAGGGTTGTGCAGGAATTGGCACTTCTGTTATTCAATTTATTATATTAAAAACAGAACGGCCAGTAAGCGCCCCAGGTTGTGTGGAAATTGGCGCTTGTGTTTTTTTATTTATTCAATTAAAAAACAAAGCGGCCAGTCAGCACCTTGGGTTGTGTGAGGATTGCTGCTTGTGTTATTTTATTTATTCAATTAATAAACAAAGTTGCCAGAAAGCGCCCCACGTTGTGTGTCAATTGGCGCTTGTGTTATTTTAGTGATTCTATTGATAAACAAAGCGGCCAGTAATCGCCTTGGGTTGTGCAGGAATTGGCGCTTGTGTTATTTTATTTATTTAATTAATAAACAAAGTGCCCAGTAATAACCCCGGGTTGTTAGATCGGCGCTTGTGCTATTTTATTTATTTAATTAATAAACAAAGCGGCCAGTAAGCGCCCCAGGTTGTGTGGGGATTGGCGCTTATGCTATTTTATTTATTTAATTAAAAAACAAAGTGGCCAGTAAGCGCCCCGGTTTGTATTGGGATTGGCGCTTGTGCTATTTTATTTATTATATTGAGAAACAAAGAGGCTGGTAAGCGCCTCGAATTGTATGGTGATTGGCCCTTGTGTTATTTAATTTATTAAGTTAAGAATCAAAGCGGCCAGTAAGTGCTCCGGGTTGTGTGGTGATTGGCGCTTGTGTTATTTCATTTATTATTTTAATTATCAAAACGACCAGTAAACGCCCTAAGTTGTGAGCGAATTGGCGCTTGCGTTATTTTATTTATATATTTAATCAACAAAGCGGCCAGTAAGCGCCCTGGGTTGTGCTGGGATTAGCTCTTGTGTTATATTATTTATTTAATTGAAAAACAGAGCGGCCAGTCAGCGCCCCGGGTTGTGTGTCGATTGAGGCTTGTGTTATTTTATTTATTTAATTGTTAAACAAAGTGGCCAGTAATCGCCCTGGGTTGTTCTGGAATTGGCTCTTGTGCTATTTTATTTATTTAATTAATAAACAAAGCGGCCAGTAAGCGCTTCAAATTGTGTGGGGATTAGCACTTGTGCTATTTTATTTATTTAATTTAAGAACAAAGCGGCCAGTAAGCGCCCCGGTTTGTGTGGGGATTGGCGCTTGTGCTATTTTGTTTATTATATTGAGAAACAAAGCGGCTGGTAAGCGCGCTGTATTGTGTGGGGCTTAGTGCTTGTGTTATTTCATTTATTCTATTTAAAAACGAAGCGGCCAGTTAGTGCCTCGGGTTGTGTGGGTATTGGCACTTGTGTTATTTTATTTATTTGATCAATCAACAAATCGGCCAGTAAGCGCCCCGGGTTGTGATGTGGTTGGCGCTTGTGTTATTTTATTTATCATTTTTATTATCAAAGCGGCCAGTTACCGCCCCGGGTTGTGTGGATATTAGTGCTTGTGTTATTTTATTTATTTGATTAATCAACAAATCGGCCAGTAATAGCCCTGGGTTGTGTGGGGATTGGCGCTTGGGCTATTTTATTTATTATATTGAGAAACGAAGCGGCTAGTAAGCGCCCCGTGTTGTGTGGTAATTGGCGCTTGTGTTATTTTATTCATTCAATTAATAAACAAAGCGGTGAGTTAGCGCCTTGAATCGTTTGGGGATTAGCACTTGTGTTATATTATTTATTTAATTAAAAAACAAAGCGGATAGTAAGTGCCCCAGGTTGTGCAGGAATTGGCGCTTGTGTTATTTTATTGATAATATTAAAAAAACAGAACAGCCAGTAAGCGCCCCAGGTTGTGTGGGAATTAGCGCTTGTGTTATTTTATTTTTTTAATTAAAAAACAAATCTGCCAGTCAGCGCCCCGGGTTGTGTGAGAATTGGTGCTTGTGTTATTTTATTTATTTAATTAATAAACAATGTTGCGGGTAAGCGCCCCTCGTTGTATGTCGATTGGCGCTTGTGTTATTTTATTTATTCAATTGATAAAAAAAGCGGCCAGTAATCGCCCTGGGTTGTGTAGGGATTGGCACTTGTGTCATTTTATTTATTATTTTAATTATGAAAGCGAACAGTGGGCGCCCTGGGTTGTGTGGGTATTGGCGCTTGTGTTATTTTATTTATAAAATTGATAAACAAAGCGGCCAGTAATCACCCCGGGTTGTGTAGGGATTGGCGCTTGTGTTATATTATTTATTTAATTGAAAAACAGAGCGGCCAGTCAGCGCCCCGAGTTGTGTGTCGATTGGCGCTTGTGATATTTTATTTATTTAATTGTTTAACAAAGTGGCCAGTAATCGCCCTGGGTTGTTCTGGGATTGGCGCTTGTGTTATTTTATTTATTATATTAAGAAACAAAGCGGCTAGTAAGCGCCTCGGGTCGTGTGGGTATTGGCGCTTGTGTTATTTTATTTATTTGATGAATCAACAAATGGGCCAGTAAGCACCTCGGGTTGCGTGGTGGTTGGCGCTTGTGTTATTTTATTTATTATATTCAAAAACGAAGCGGCCAGTAAGTGCCTCGGGTTGTGTGGGTATTGGCGCTTGTGTTAATTTATTTATTTAATTAATCACCAAATCGGCCAGTAAGCGCCCCGGGTTGTGTGGTTGTTGGCGCTTGTGTTATTTTATTTATCATTTTCATTATCAAGGCAGCCAGTAAGCGCCCCGGGTTGTGTGGGGATTGGCGCTTGTGTTATTTTATTTATTTGATTAATTAACAAATCGGCCAGTAATCGCCCCGGGTTGTGTGGGGATTGGCGTTTGTGTTATATTATTTATTTAATTAAAAAACAGAGCGGCCAGTCCGCGCCCCGAGTTGTGTGTCGATTGGCGCTTGTGTTATTTTATTTATTTAATTGATAAACAAAGCGGCCAGTAATCACCCCGGGTTGTGTAGGGATTGGCGCTTGTGTTATATTATTTATTTAATTGAAAAACAGAGCGGCCAGTCAGCGCCCCGAGTTGTGTGTCGATTGGCGCTTGTGATATTTTATTTATTTAATTGTTTAACAAAGTGGCCAGTAATCGCCCTGGGTTGTTCTGGGATTGGCGCTTGTGTTATTTTATTTATTATATTTAGAAACAAAGTGGCTAGTAAGCGCCTCGGGTCGTGTGGGTATTGGCGCTTGTGTTATTTTATTTATTTGATGAATCAACAAATGGGCCAGTAAGCACCTCGGGTTGCGTGGTGGTTGGCGCTTGTGTTATTTTATTTATTATATTTAAAACGAAGCGGCCAGTAAGTGCCTCGGGTTGTGTGGGTATTGGCGCTTGTGTTAATTTATTTATTTAATTAATCACCAAATCGGCCAGTTAGCGCCCGGGTTGTGTGGTGGTTGGCGCTTGTGTTATTTTATTTATCATTTTCATTATCAAGGCAGCCAGTAATTGCCCCGGGTTGTGTGGGGATTGGCGCTTGTGTTATATTATTTATTTAATTGAAAAACAGAGCGGCCAGTCCGCACCCCGAGTTGTGTGTCGATTGGCGCTTGTGTTATTTTATTTATTTAATTGTTAAACAAAGTGGCCAGTAATCGCCCTGGGATGTTCTGGGATTGGCGCTTGTGCTATTTTATTGATTTAATTAATAAACATAGCGGCCAGTAAGCGCTTCAAGTTGTGTGGGGATTGGCGCTTGTGCTATTTTATTCATTTAATTTAAAAACAAAGCGGCCAGTAAGCAACCGGTTTGTGTGGGGCTTAGTGCTTGTGTTATTTTATTTATTTTATTAATAAACGAAGCGGCCAGTAAGTGCTCCGGGTTGTGTGGTGATTGGCACTTGTGTTATTTAATTCATCATTTTAATCATCAAAACGACCAGTAAACGCCCTGGGTTTCGTGGATATTGGCGCTTGTAATATTTTATTTATTTTATTATTAAACATAGCGGCCAGTAAGAGCCCCGGGATGTGTGGGGATTGGCGCTTGTGTTATTTTATTTATTATATTAAAAAACGAAGCGGCCAGTAAGTGCCTCGGGTTGTGTGGGTATTGGCACTTGTGTTATTTTATTTATTTGAATAATCAACAAATCGGCCGGTAAGCGCCCCGGGTTGTGTGGTGGTTGGCGCTTGTGTTATTTTATTTATCATTTTCATTATCAAAGCGGCAAGTAACCGCCCCGGGTCGTGTTGGGATAGGCGCTTGTGTTATTTTATTTATTTAATTATTTAACAAATCGGCCAGTAATCGCCCTGGGTTGTGTGGGGATCGGCGCTTGTGCTATTTTATTTATTATATCGAGAAACAAAGCGGCTAGTAAGCGCCCCGTGTTGTGTGCTGATTGGCACTTGTGTTATTTTATTTATTATGTTAAGAATCAAAGCGTCCAGTTAGCGCTTCAAGTTGTGTGCTGATTAGCGCTTGCGTTATTTTATTTATTTAATTAATAAACTAAGCGGCCAGTAAGCGCCCCTGGTTGTGTGGGGATTGGCGCTTGTATTATTTTATTCATTATTTTAATTATCAAAGCGGCCAGTAAGCGCCCTAGGTTGTGAAGGGATTGGCACTTGTGTTATTTTATTTATTCAATTAAAAAACAAAGCGGCCAGTAAGCGCCCCGGGTTGTGTGGGGATTGGCGCTTGTGTTATTTTGTTTATCAATTTAATTATTAAAGCGGCCAGTAAGTGCCCTAGGTTGTGTGGAGATTGGCGCTTGTGTTATTTTATTTATTCAATTAAAAAACAAAGCGGCCAATAAGCGCCCCGGGTTGTGTGGGGATTGGTGCTTGTGTTATTTTATTTATTTAATAATTAAACAAAGCGGCCAGTAAGCTTCCCGGGTTATGTTCTGAGTGGAGCTTGCGTTATTTTATTTATTCAATTAATAAACAAAGCGGCCAGTAAGCGCCCCGGGTTTTGTGGGGATTGGCGCTTGTGTTATTTTATTTATTATATTTAGAAACAAAGCGACTAGTAAGCGCCTTGGGTCGTGTGGGTATTGGCGCTTGTGTTATTTTATTTATTTGATGAATCAACAAATGGGCCAGTAAGCACCTCGAGTTGCGTGGTGGTTGGCGCTTGTGTTATTCTATTTATTATTTTCATTATCAAAGCGGCCAGTAAGCGCCCCGGGTTGTATGGTGATTGGCGCTTGTGTTATTTTATTTATCCAATTAATAAACAAAGCAGCCAGTAATCGTCCCGGGTTGTGTGGGGCTTGGCGCTTGCGTTATTTTATTTATTTAATTAATAAACAAAGTGTCCAGTAAGCGCCCCGGGTTAAGTTGGGATTGGCGCTTGTGTTATTTTAATTATTATATCAAGAAACTAAGCGGCCAGTAAGCACCCCTGGTTGTGTGGGGATTGGCGCTTGTGTAATTTTATCTATCATTTTAATTATGAAAACGTCCAGTAAGCGACCCAAGTTGTGTGCTGATTGGCGCTTGCGTTATTTTATTTATTTAATTAATAAACAAAGTGTCCAGTAGGCGCCCCGGGTTAAGTTGGGATTAGCGCTTGTGTTATTTTAATTATTATATTAAAAAACTAAGCGGCCAGTAATCACCCCGGGTTGTGTGGGGATTGGCGCTTGTGTTATATTATTTATTTAAATGAAAAACAGAGCAGACAGTCAGCGCCCCGGGTTGTGTGTCGATTAGCGCTTGTGTTATTTTATTTATTTAATTGTTAAACAAAGCGGCCAGTAAGCGCTTTAAGTTGTGTGGGGATTGGCGCTTGTACTATTTTATTTATTTAATTTAAAAACAAAGCGGCCAGTAAGCGCCCCGGTTTTTGTGGGGATTGGCGCTTGTGCTATTTTATTTATTATATTGAGAAACAAAGCGGCTGGTAAGCGCCCCGGATTGTGTGGTGATTGGCGCTTGTGTTACTTTATTTATTAAGTTAAGAATCAAAGCGGCCAGTAAATGCTCCGTGTTGTGTAGTGATTGGCACTTGAGTTATTTTATTTATCATTTTTATCATCAAAACGACCAGTAAACGCCCTGGGTTTTGTGGATATTGGCGCTTGTGTTATTTTATTTATTTAATTAATAAACAAAGTGGCCAGTAAGTGCCCCGGGATGTGTGAGGATTGGCGCTTGTGTTATTTTATTTATTATATTTAAAAACATAGCGGCCAGTAAGTGCCTCGGGTTGTGTGGGTATTGGCGCTTGTGTTATTTTATTTATTTAATTAATCAACAAATCGGCCAGTTATCGCCCCGGAGTTTGTAGAGATTGGCGCTTGTGCTATTTTATCTATTATATTGAGAAACAAAGCGGCTAGTAAGCGCCCCGTGTTGTGTGGTGATTGGCGCTTGTGTTATTTTATTTATTATGTTAAGAATCAAAGCGGCCAGTAAGTGCTCTGGGTTGTGTGGTGATTGGCGCTTAAGTTATTTTATTTATTTTTTTTATTATCAAAGCGACCAGTAAGTGCCCTGGGTTTTGTGGGGATTGGCGCTTGTGTTATTTTATTTATTTTATAAATAAACAAGGCGACCAGTAAGCGCCCCGGGTTGTGTGGTGATTAGCTCTTGTGTTATTTTAATTATCATTTTAATTATCAAAGCGGCCAGTAAGCACCCTAGGTTGTGTGGGGATCGGCGCTCGTGTTATTTTATTTATTTGATTAATCAACAAATCGGCCAGTAATCGCCCCGGAGTGTGTAGAGATTGGCGCTTGTGCTATTTTATCTATTATATTAAGAAACAAAGCGGCTAGTAAGCGCCCCGTGATGTGTGGTGATTGGCGCTTGTGTTATTTTATTAATTATGTTAAGAATCAAAGCGGCCAGTAAGTGCTCTGGGTTGTGTGGTGATTGGCGCTTAAGTTATTTTATTTATTTTTTTTATTATCAAAGCGACCAGTAAGTGCCCTGGGTTTTGTGGGGATTAGCGCTTGTGTTATTTTATTTATTTTATAAATAAACAAGGCGACCAGTAAGCGCCCCGGGTTGTGTGGTGATTAGCTCTTGTGTTATTTTAATTATCATTATAATTATCAAAGCGGCCAGTAAGCACCCTAGGTTGTGTGGGGATCGGCGCTTGTGTTATTTTATTCATTTAATTGAAAAACAGAGCGGCCGATAAGCGCCCCGGGTTGTGTGGGGACTGGTGTTTGTGTTATTTTATTTATTCAATGAATAACCAAAGCGGCCAGTAGCGCCCCGGGTTGTGTGCTGATTGGCGCTTACGTTATTTTGTTTATTTAATTATTAAACAAAGCGGCCAGTAAGCGCCCCGGGTTGTGTGAGGATTGGCGCTTGTTTTATTTTATTTATTAAATTAATTAACAAAGCGGCCAGTAAGTGCCTTGGGTTGTGTGGGTATTGGCGCTTGTGATATTTTATTTATTTGATTAATCAACAAATTGGCCAGTAAGCGCCCCGGGTTGTGTGGTGGTTGGCGCTTGTGATATTTTATTTATCATTTTCATTATCAAAGCGGCCAGTATGAGCTCCAGGTTGTATGAAAATGGACGCTTGTTATATTTTATTTATTTAATTAATTAACAAATCAGCCAGTAAGCGCCTTAGGTCGTGTGGTGGTTGGCGCTTGTGTTATTTTATTTATTATTTTTTTTATCAAAGCGACCAGTAAGTGCCCTGGGTTTTGTAGGAATTGGTGCTTGTGTTATATTATTTATTCAATTAATAAACAAAGTGGCCAGTAAGTGCCCTGGGTTCTGTGGGAATCGGCGCTTATGTTATTTTATTTATCATTTTAATTATCAAAGCGTCCAGTAAGCGCTTTGAGTTTTGTAGGAATTGGCGCTTGCGTTATTTTATTTATTTAATTAATAAACTAAGCAGCCAGTAAGTGCCCCTGGTTGTGTGGGGATTGGCGCTTGTACTATTTTATTCATTATTTTAATAATCAAAGCGGCCAGTAAGCGCCCTAGGTTGTAAAGGGATTGGCACTTGTGTTATTTTATTTATTTAATTAAAAAACAAAGCGGCCAGTAAGCGCCCCGAGTTGTGTGGTGATTGGCGCGTGTGTTATTTTGTTTATCAATTTAATTATTAAAGCGGCCAGTAAGCGCCCTAGGTTGTGTGGAGATTGGCGCTTGTGTTATTTTATTCATTCAATTTAAAAACAAAGCGGCCAGTAAGCGCCCCGGGTTGTGTAGGGATTGGTGCTTGTGTTATTATATTTATTTGATAAATAAACAAAGCGGCCAGTAAGCTTCCCGGGTTATGTTCTGATTGGAGCTTGCGTTATTTTATTTATTCAATTAATAAACAAAGCGGCCAGTAAGCGCCCCGGGTTTTGTGGGGATTTGCGCTTGTGTTATTTTATTTATTATATTTAAAAACAAAGCGGCTAGTAAGCGCCTCGGGTCGTGTGGGTATTGGCGCTTGTGTTATTTTATTTATTTGATGAATCAACAAATGGGCCAGTAAGCACCCCGGGTTGCGTGGTGGTTGGCGCTTGTGTTATTCTATTTATCATTTTCATTATCAAAGCGGCTAGTAAGCGCCCCGGGTTGTATGGTGATTGGCGCTTGTGTTATTTTATTTATCCAATTAATAAACAAAGCAGCCAGTAATCGCTTTGGGTTGTGTGGGGATTATCGCTTGTGTTATTTTAATTATTATACTAAGAAACTAAGCGGCCAGTAAGCACCCCTGGTTGTGTGGGAATTGGCGCTTGTGTTATTTTGTTTATTATGTTGAGAATCAGAGCGGCCAGTAAGTGCCCCGGGTTGTGTGGGAATTGGCGCTTATGTTATTTTATCTATCATTTTAATTATCAAAACGTCCAGTAAGTGCCCCAAGTTGTGTGCTGATTGGCGCTTGCGTTATTTTATTTATTTAATTAATAAACAAAGTTTCCAGTAAGCGCCCCGGGTTAAGTTGGGATTAGCGCTTGTGTTATTTTAATTATTATATTAAGAAACTAAGCGGCCAGTAATCACCCCGGGTTGTGTGGGGATTGGCGCTTGTGTTATATTATTTATTTAAATGAAAAACAGAGCAGCCAGTCAGCGCCCCGGGTTGTGTGTCGATTAGCGCTTGTGTTATTTTATTTATTCAATTGTTAAACAAAGCGGCCAGTAATCGCCTTGGGTTGTTTTGGGATTGGCGCTTGTGCTATTTTATTTATTTAATTAATAAACAAAGCGGCCAGTAAGCGCTTTAAGTTGTGTGGGGATCGGCGCTTGTGCTATTCTATTTATTTAATTTGAAAACAAAGCGGCCAGTAAGCACCCCGGTTTTTGTGGGGATTGGCGCTTGTGCTATTTTATTTATTATATTGAGAAACAAAGCGGCTGGTAAGCGCCCCGGTTTGTGTGGTGATTGGCGCTTGTGTTACTTTATTTATTAAGTTAAGAATCAAAGCGGCCAGTAAATGCTCCGTGTTGTGTAGTGATTGGCACTTGAGTTATTTTATTTATCATTTTAATCATCAAAACGACCAGTAAACGCCCTGGGTTTTGTGGATATTGGCGCTTGTGTTATTTTATTTATTTAATTAATAAACAAAGTGGCCAGTAAGTGCCCCGGGATGTGTGAGGATTGGCGCTTGTGTTATTTTATTTATTATATTTAAAAACATAGCGGCCAGTAAGTGCCTCGGGTTGTGTGGGTATTGGCGCTTGTGCTATTTTATCTATTATATTGAGAAACAAAGCGGCTAGTAAGCGCCCCGTGTTGTGTGGTGATTGGCGCTTGTGTTATTTTATTTATTATGTTAAGAATCAAAGCGGCCAGTAAGTGCTCTGGGTTGTGTGGTGATTGGCGCTTAAGTTATTTTATTTATTTTTTTTATTATCAAAGCGACCAGTAAGTGCCCTGGGTTTTGTGGGGATTGGCGCTTGTGTTATTTTATTTATTTTATAAATAAACAAGGCGACCAGTAAGCGCCCCGGGTTGTGTGGTGATTAGCTCTTGTGTTACTTTAATTATCATTTTATTTATCAAAGCGGCCAGTAAGCACCCTAGGTTGTGTGGGGATCGGCGCTCGTGTTATTTTATTTATTTGATTAATCAACAAATCGGCCAGTAATCGCCCCGGAGTGTGTAGAGATTGGCGCTTGTGCTATTTTATCTATTATATTGAAAAACAAAGCGGCTAGTAAGCGCCCCGTGTTGTGTGGTGATTGGCGCTTGTGTTATTTTATTTATTATGTTAAGAATCAAAGCGGCCAGTAAGTGCACTGGGTTGTGTGGTGATTGGCGCTTAAGTTATTTTATTTATTTTTTTTATTATCAAAGCGACCAGTAAGTGCCCTGGGTTTTGTGGGGATTAGCGCTTGTGTTATTTTATTTATTTTATAAATAAACAAGGCGACCAGTAAGCGCCCCGGGTTGTGTGGTGATTAGCTCTTGTGTTATTTTAATTATCATTTTAATTATCAAAGCGACCAGTAAGCACCCTAGGTTGTGAGGGGATCGGCGCTTGTGTTATTTTATTCATTTAATTGAAAAACAGAGCGGCCGATAAGCGCCCCGGGTTGTGTGGGGATTGGTGTTTGTGTTATTTTATCTATTCAATGAATAACCAAAGCGGCCAGTAAGCGCCCCGGGTTGTGTGCTGATTGGCGCTTACGTTATTTTGTTTATTTAATTATTAAACAAAGCGGCCAGTAAGCGCCCTGGGTTGTGTGAGGATTGGCGCTTGTTTTATTTTATTTATTAAATTAATTAACAAAGCGGCCAGTAAGTGCCTTGGGTTGTGTGGGTATTGGCGCTTGTGATATTTTATTTATTTGATTAATCAACAAATCGGCCAGTAAGCGCCCCGGGTTGTGTGGTGGTTGGCGCTTGTGATATTTTATTTATCATTTTCATTATCAAAGCGGCCAGTAAGCGCCCCAGGTTGTATGAAAATGGACGCTTGTTATATTTTATTTATTTAATTAATTAACAAATCAGCCAGTAAGCGCCCTAGGTCGTGTGGTGGTTGGCGCTTGTGTTATTTTATTTATTATTTTTTTTATCAAAGCGACCAGTAATTGCCCTGGGTTTTGTGGGAATTGGCGCTTGTGTTATATTATTTATTCAATTAATAAACAAAGTGGCCAGTAAGTGCCCTGGGTTGTGTGGGGATTGGCGCTTGTATTATTTTATTCATTATTTTAATAATCAAAGCGGCCAGTAAGCGCCCTAGGTTGTAAAGGGATTGGCACTTGTGTTATTTTATTTATTTAATTGAAAAACAAAGCGGCCAGTAAGCGCTTCAAGTTGTGTGCTGATTAGCGCTTGCGTTATTTTATTTATTTAATTAATAAACTAAGCGGCCAGTAAGCGCCCCTGGTTGTGTGGGGATTGGCGCTTGTATTATTTTATTCATTATTTTAATAATCAAAGCGGCCAGTAAGCGCCCTAGGTTGTAAAGGGATTGGCACTTGTGTTATTTTATTTATTTAATTGAAAAACAAAGCGGCCAGTAAGCGCCCCGAGTTGTGTGGTGATTGGCGCGTGTGTTATTTTGTTTATCATTTTAATTATTAAAGCGGCCAGTAAGAGCCCTAGGTTGTGTGGAGATTTACGCTTGTGTTATTTTATTCATTCAATTTAAAAACAAAGCGGCCAGTAAGCGCCCCGGGTTGTGTGGGGATTGGTGCTTGTGTTATTTTATTTATTTAATAAATAAACAAAGCGGCCAGTAAGCTTCCCGGGTTATGTTCTGATTGGAGCTTAGGTTATTTTATTTATTTAATTAATAAACAAAGCGGCCAGTAAGCGCCCCGGGTTTTGTGGGGATTGGCGCTTGTGTTATTTTATTTATTATATTTAGAAACAAAGCGGCTAGTAAGCGCCTCGGGTCGTGTGGGTATTGGCGCTTGTGTTATTTTTTTTATTTGATAAATCAACAAATGGGCTAGTAAGCACCCCGGGTTGCGAGGTGGTTGGCGCTTGTGTTATTCTATTTATCATTTTCATTATCAAAGCGGCCAGTAAGCGCCCCGGGTTGTATGGTGATTGGCGCTTGTGTTATTTTATTTATCCAATTAATAAACAAAGCAGCCAGTAATCGCTTTGGGTTGTGTGGGGATTAGCGCTTGCGTTATTTTATTTATTTAATTAATAAACAAAGTGTCCAGTATGCGCCCCGGGTTAAGTTGGGATTATCGCTTGTGTTATTTTAATTATTATACTAAGAAACTAAGCGGCCAGTAAGCACCCCTGGTTGTGTGGGAATTGGCGCTTGTGTTATTTTGTTTATTATGTTGAGAATCAGAGCGGCCAGTAAGCGCCCCGGGTTGTGTGGGAATTGGCGCTTATGTTGTTTTATCTATCATTTTAATTATCAAAACGTCCAGTAAGCGCCCCAAGTTGTGTGCTGATTGGCGCTTGCGTTATTTTATTTATTTAATTAATAAACAAAGTTTCCAGTAAGCGCCCCGGGTTAAGTTGGGATTAGCGCTTGTGTTATTATAATTATTATATTAAGAAACTAAGCGGCCAGTAATCACCCCGGGTTGTGTGGGGATTGGCGCTTGTGTTATATTATTTATTCAAATGAAAAACAGAGCAGCCAGTCAGCGCCCCGGGTTGTGTGTCGATTAGCGCTTGTGTTATTTTATTTATTCAATTGTTAAACAAAGCGGCCAGTAATCGCCTTGGGTTGTTTTGGGATTGGCGCTTGTGCTATTTTATTTATTTAATTAATAAACAAAGCGGCCAGTAAGCGCTTTAAGTTGTGTGGGGATTGGCGCTTGTGCTATTTTATTTATTTAATTTAAAAACAAAGCGGCCAGTAGGCGCCCCGGTTTTTGTGGGGATTGGCGCTTGTGCTATTTTATTTATTATATTGAGAAACAAAGCGGCTGGTAAGCGCCCCGGATTGTGTGGTGATTGGCGCTTGTGTTACTTTATTTATTAAGCTTAGAATCAAAGCGGCCAGTAAATGCTCCGTGTTGTGTAGTGATTGGCACTTGAGTTATTTTATTTATCATTTTAATCATCAAAACGACCAGTAAACGCCCTGGGTTTTGTGGATATTGGCGCTTGTGTTATTTTATTTATTATATTTAAAAACATAGCGGCCAGTAAGTGCCTCGGGTTGTGTGGGTATTGGCACTTGTGTTATTTTATTTATTTAATTAAATAACAAATCGGCCAGTAATCGCCCCGGAGTGTGTAGAGATTGGCGCTTGTGCTATTTTATCTATTATATTGAGAAACAAAGCGGCTAGTAAGCGCCCCGTGTTGTGTGGTGATTGGCGCTTGTGTTATTTTATTTATTATGTTGAGAATCAAAGCGGCCAGTAAGTGCTCTGGGTTGTGTGGTGATTGGCGCTTAAGTTATTTTATTTATTTTTTTTATTATCAAAGCGACTAGTAAGTGCCCTGGGTTTTGTGGGGATTGGCGCTTGTGTTATTTTATTTATTTTATAAATAAACAAGGCGACCAGTAAGCGCCCCGGGTTGTGTGGTTATTAGCTCTTGTGTTATTTTAATTATCATTTTAATTATCAAAGCGGCCAGTAAGCACCCTAGGTTGTGTGGGGATCGGCGCTCGTGTTATTTTATTTATTTGATTAATCAACAAATCGGCCAGTAATCGCCCCGGAGTGTGTAGAGATTGGCGCTTGTGCTATTTTATTTATTATGTTAAGAATCAAAGCGGCCAGTAAGTGCTTTGGGTTGTGTGGTGATTGGCGCTTAAGTTATTTTATTTATTTTTTTTATTATCAAAGCGACCAGTAAGTGCCCTGGGTTTTGTGGGGATTAGCGCTTGTGTTATTTTATTTATTTTATAAATAAACAAGGCGACCAGTAAGCGCCCCGGGTTGTGTGGTGATTAGCTCTTGTGTTATTTTAATTATCATTTTAATTATCAAAGCGGCCAGTAAGCACCCTAGGTTGTGTGGGGATCGGCGCTTGTGTTATTTTATTCATTTAATTGAAAAACAGAGCGGCCGATAAGCGCCCCGGGTTGTGTGGGGATTGGTGTTTGTGTTATTTTATTTATTCAATGAATAACCAAAGCGGCCAGTAAGCGCCCCGGGTTGTGTGCTGATTGGCGCTTACGTTATTTTGTTTATTTAATTATTAAACAAAGCGGCCAGTAAGCGCCCTGGGTTGTGTGAGGATTGGCGCTTGTTTTATTTTATTTATTAAATTAATTAACAAAGCGGCCAGTAAGTGCCTTGGGTTGTGTGGGTATTGGCGCTTGTGATATTTTATTTATTTGATTAATCAACAAATCGGCCAGTAAGCGCCCCGGGTTGTGTGGTGGTTGGCGCTTGTGATATTTTATTTATCATTTTCATTATCAAAGCGGCCAGTGAGCGCCCCAGGTTGTATGAAAATGGACGCTTGTTATATTTTATTTATTTAATTAATTAACAAATCAGCCAGTAAGCGCCCCAGGTCGTGTGGTGGTTGGCGATTGTGTTATTTTATTTATTATTTTTTTTATCAAAGCGACTAGTAAGTGCCCTGGGTTTTGTGGGAATTGGCGCTTGTGTTATATTATTTATTCAATTAATAAACAAAGTGGCCAGTAAGTGCCCTGGGTTCTGTGGGAATCGGCGCTTATGTTATTTTATTTATTATTTTAATTATCAAAGCGTCCAGTAAGCGCTTCAAGTTGTGTGCTGATTGGCGCTTGCGTTATTTAATTTATTTAATTAATAAACTAAGCGGCCAGTAAGCGCCCCTGGTTGTGTGGGGATTGGCGCTTGTATTATTTTATTTATTATTTTAATAATTAAAGCGGCCAGTAAGCGCCCTAGGTTGTAAAGGGATTGGCACTTGTGGTATTTTATTTATTTAATTGAAAAACAAAGCGGCCAGTAAGCGCCCCGAGTTGTGTGGTGATTGGCGCGTGTGCTATTTTGTTTATCAATTTAATTATTAAAGCGGCCAGTAAGCGCCCTAGGTTGTGTGGAGATTGGCGCTTGTGTTATTTTATTCATTCAATTTAAAAACAAAGCGGCCAGTAAGCGCCCCGGGTTGTGTGGGGATTGGTGCTTGTGTTATTTTATTTATTTAATAAATAAACAAAGCGGCCAGTAAGCTTCCCGGGTTATGTTCTGATTGGAGCTTGCGTTATTTTATTTATTTAATTAATAAACAAAGCGGCCAGTAAGCACCCTAGGTTGTGTGGGGATCGGCGCTTGTGTTATTTTATTCATTTAATTAAAAAACAGAGCTGCTGATAAGCGCCCCGGGTTGTGTGGGGATTGGTGTTTGTGTTATTTTATTTATTCAATGAATAAACAAAGCGGCCAGTAAGCGCCCCGGGTTGCGTGGGGATTGGCGCTTGTGTTATTTTATTTATTATGTTAAGAATCAAAGCGGCCAGTAAGTTCTCTGGGTTGTGTGGTGATTGGCGCTTAAGTTATTTTATTTATTTTTTTTATTATCAAAGCGACCAGTAAGTGCCCTGGGTTTTGTGGGGATTGGCGCTTGTGTTATTTTATTTATTTTATTAATAAACAAGGCGGCCAGTAAGCGCCCCGGGTTGTGTGGTGATTGGCTCTTGTGTTATTTTAATTATCATTTTAATTATCAAAGCGGCCAGTAAGCACCCTAGGTTGTGTGGGGATCGGCGCTTGTGTTATTTTATTCATTTAATTAAAGAACAGAGCTGCCGATAAGCGCCCCAGGTTGTGTGGGGATTGGTGTTTGTGTTATTTTATTTATTCAATGAATAAACAAAGCGGCCAGTAAGCGCCCTAGGTTGTATGGGAATGGACGCTTGTTTTATTTTATTTATTTGATTAATTAACAAATCAGCCAGTAAGCACCCCAGGTTGTGTGGTGGTTGGCGCTTGTGTTATTTTATTTATTATTTTTTTTATCAAAGCGACCAGTAAGTGCCCTAGGTTTTGTGGGAATTAGCGCTTGTGTTATATTATTTATTCAATTAATAAACAAAGTGGCCAGTAAGTGCCCTGGGTTCTGTGGGAATCGTCGCTTATGTTATTTTATTTATTATTTTAATTTTTAAAGCGTCCAGTAAGCGCTTCAAGTTGTGTGCTGATTGGCGCTTGCGTTATTTTATTTATTTAATTAATAAACTAAGCGGCCAGTAAGCGCCCCTGGTTGTGTGGAGATTGGCGCTTGTATTATTTTATTCATTATTTTTATTATCAAAGCGGCCAGTAAGCGCCCTAGGTTGTGAAGGGATTGGCACTTGTGTTATTTTATTTATTTAATTAAAAAACAAAGCAACCAGTAAGCGCCTCGAGTTGTGTGGTGATTGGCGCGTGTGTTATTTTGTTTATCAATTTAATTATTAAAGCGGCCAGTAAGCGCCCAAGGTTGTGTGGAGATTGGCGCTTGTGTTATTTTATTCATTCAATTAAAAAACAAAGCGGCCAGTAAGCGCCCCGGGTTGTGTGGGGATTGGTGCTTGTGTTATTTTATTTATTTGATAAATAAACAAAGCGGCCAGTAAGCTTCCTGGGTTATGTTCTGATTGGAGCTTGCGTTATTTTATTTATTCAATTAATAAACAAAGCGGCTAGTAAGCGCCCCGGGTTTTGTGGGGATTGGCGCTTGTGTTATTTTATTTATTATATTTAGAAACAAAGCGGCTAGTAAGCGCCTCGGGTCGTGTGGGTATTGGCGCTTGTGTTATTTTATTTATTTGATGAATCAACAAATGGGCCAGTAAGCACCCCAGGTTGCGTGGTGGTTGGCGCTTGTGTTATTCTATTTATCGCTTTCATTATCAAAACGGCCAGTAGGCGCCCCGGGTTGTATGGTGATTGGCGCTTGTGTTATTTTATTTATTTAATTAATAAACAAAGCAGCCAGTAATCCTCCCCTTGTTGTGTGGGGATTGGCGCTTGCGTTATTTTATTTATTCAATTAATAAACAAAGTGTCCAGTAAGCGCCCTGGGTTAAGTTGGGATTGGCGCTTGTGTTATTTTAATTATTATGTTAAGAAACTAAGCGGCCAGTAAGCGCCCCAAGTTGTGTGGTTATTGGCGCTTGTGTTATTTTATTTATTTAATTAATAAACAAAGCAGCCAGTAAGCGTCCCGGGTTGTGTGGTGATTAGTGCTGGTGTTATTTTATTTATTATAATAATAAACTGAGCGGCCAGTAAGCGCCCCAAGTTGTGTGGTGATTAACGCTTGAGTTATTTTATTTATTCAATTAATAAACAAAGCGGCCGGTAAGTGCCCAGGGTTATGTGGGGATTGGCGCTTGTGTTATTTTATTTATTATATTAAGAAACAAAGCGGCCAGTAAGTGCCCCAGGTTGTGTGGTAATTGGCGCTTGTGTTATTTTATTTATTATATTAAAAATCAAAGCGGCCAGTAAGTGCTCTAAATTGTGTGGTGATTGGCGCTTGTGTTATTTTATTTATCATTTTAATTATCAAAGCAACCAGTAAGCGCCCTGGGTTGTGTGGTGATTGGCGCTTGTGTTATTTCATTTATTAAATTAAAAAACAAAGCGGCCAGTAAGCGCCCCAAATTGTGTGGCGATTGGCGCTTGTGTTATTTTATTTATTCAAATAATAAACAAAGCAGCCAGTAAGCGTCCCGGGTTGTGTGGTGATTAGTGCTGGTGTTATTTTATTTATTATTTTAAAAAACAAAGCGGCCAGTAAGTGCCAATATAGTAATATAATAAATAAAATAACACAAGCGCCAATCCCTACACAACCCGGGGCGCTTACTTATTCATTAAATAAATAAAATATAGTAATATAATAAATAAAATAACACAAGCGCCAATCCCTACACAACCCGGGGCGCTTACTGGGCGCTTTGTTTATTAATTAAATAAGTAAAATAACGCAAGCGCCAATTAGCACACCAACCGGGGCGCTTACTGGACGCTTTGATAATTAAAATGATAAATAAAACAACACAAACGCCAATCACCACACAACACGGGGCGCTTACTGGCCGCTTTGTTTATTAATAGAATAAATAAAATAACACAAGCACTAAGCCCCACCTAACCCCGGGCGCTTACTGGCCGCTTTGTTATTTAATTAAATAAATAAAATAACACAAGCGCTAATCCCCACACCACCCAGAGTGCTTACTGGCCGCTTCGTTTTTTGATTTAATAAATAAAATAACACAAATACCTACTGGCCGCTTTGTTTATTAATTGACTAAACAAAATAACACAAGCGCCAATTCCTACGCAACCTGGGATAATTACAAGTTGCATTATTTGTTATAAGAAAGCATTAAATAAGAAAAAAGTCAATCGCAACTGAAACGTGCTTTTCATAGTTTGGTGATGGGCATTCGTGTTATTACTTTATAAAATTTTATCAATTTATAAAATCATTATCTAGCGCTCCAGAATGTGTGGTGATTGAAGCTTGTGTTATTTAATTTATTCAATTAATAAACAAAGCGGCCAGTAACTACCCCGAGTTGTGTGGTGATTGGTGCTTGTGTTATTTTATTTATTTAATTAATAAACAAAGCGGCCAGTAAGTGCCGCGGGTTGTGTAAGGATTGGCGATTGTAATATTTTAATTATTATATTAATAAACTAAGTGGCCAGTAAGCGCTCCGGGTTGTGTGGTGATTGGCGCTTGTGTTATTTTATTCATTCAATTAATAAACGAAGAAGCTAGTAAGTGCCCAGGGTCGTGTGGAGATTACCACTTGTGTTAGTTTATTTATTATATTAAAACACAAAGCGGCCAGTAAGCGCCCCGGGTTGTGTGGGGATTGGCGCTTGTGTTATCTTATTTATTCGATTAATAAACAAAGCGGTCAGTAAGCACCCGAGGTTGTGTGGGGATTGGCGCTTGTGTTATTTTATTCATTCAATTAAAAAACAAAATTGCCAGTAAGCGCCCCAGGTTGTGTGGGGATTAGCGCTTGTGTAATTTTATTTATCCAATTACTAAACAAAGCGGCCAGTAAGCACCCCAAGTTGTGTAGTGATTGGCGCTTGTGTTATTTTATTTATTCAATTATTAAACAAAACGGCCAGTAATCGCCCCGGGTTTTGTTGGGTTCGGCGCTTGTGTTACTTTAATTATTATATTAAAAAACTAAGCGGCCAGTAAGCGCCCCTGGTTGTGTTAGGATTGGTGCTTGTGTAATTTTATTTATTATGTTAAGAATCAAGGCGGCCAGTAAGTGCTCTTGGTTGTGTAGTGATTGGCGCTTGTGTTATTTTATTTAATTATTTTATTATCAAAGCGACCAGTAAGTGCCCTGGGCTTTGTGGGGATTAGCTCTTGTGTTATATTATTGTTCAATTAATAAACAAAGCGGCCAGTAAGTGCCCCGGTTTGTGTAGGAATTGGCGCTTATGTTATTTTATTTATCATTTTAATTATCAAAGCGTCCAGTAAGCGCTTCAAGTTGTGTGCTGATTGGCGCTTGCGTTATTTTATTTATTTAATTAATGAACAAAGCGGCCAGTAAGCGCCCCGGGTTTTGTTGGGTTCGGCGCTTGTGTTACTTTAATTATTATATTAAAAAACTAAGCGGCCAGTAAGCGCCCCTGGTTGTGTTAGGATTGGTGCTTGTGTTATTTTATTTATTATTTTAATTATCAAAGCGGCCAGTAAGCGCCCTAGGTTGTGTGAGGATTGCCACTTGTGTTAATTTATTAATTTAAATAAAAATACAAAGCGGCCAGTAAGCGCCCCGGGTTGTGTAGATATTGGTGCTTGAGTGATTTTTTTTATTCGATTAATAAACAAAGCGGCCAGTAAGCGCCCTGGGTTGTGTGGTGATTGGCGCTTGTATTATTTTTTTTATCATTTTAATTAATAAAGCGGCCAGTAAGCAACCTAGGTTGTGTGGGGATTAGCGCTTGTGTTATTTTATTCATTTAATTAAAAAACAAAGCGGCCAGTAAGCGCCCTGGGTTGTGTGGGGATTGGCGCTTGTGTTATCTTATTTATTCGATTAATAAACAAAGCGGTCAGTAAGCGCCCGAGGTTGTGTGGGGATTGGCGCTTGTGTTATTTTATTCATTCAATTAAAAAACAAAATTGCCAGTAAGCGCCCCAGGTTGTGTGGGGATTAGCGCTTGTGTAATTTTATTTATCCAATTAATAAACAAAGCGGCCAGTAAGCGCCCCAGGTCGTGTAGTGAATGGCGCTTGTGTTATTTTATTTATTCAATTATTAATTAAAACGGCCGGTAATTGCCCCGGGTTGTGTGGGGATTGGCGCTTGTGCTATTTTATTTATTATATTGAAAAACAAAGCGGCTAGTAAGCGCCCCGTGTTGTGTGATGATTGGCGCTTGTGTAATTTTATTTATTATGTTAAGAATCAAGGCGGCCAGTAAGTGCTCTGGGTTGTGTAGTGATTGGCGCTTGTGTTATTTTATTTAATTATTTTATATTCAAAGCGACCAGTAAGTGCCCTGGGCTTTGTGATAATTAGCGCTTGTGTTATATTATTGTTCAATTAATAAACAAAGCGGCCAGTAAGTGCCCCGGTTTGTGTGGGAATTGGCGCTTATGTTATTTTATTTATCATTTTAATTATCAAAGCGTCCAGTAAGCGCTTCAAGTTGTGTGCTGATTGGCGCTTGCGTTATTTTATTCATTTAATTGATAAACAAAACGGCCAGTAAGCGCCCCGGGTTTTGTTGGGTTCGGCGCTTGTGTAACTTTAATTATTACATTAAGAAACTAAGCGGCCCTGGTTGTGTGGGGATTGGCGCTTGTGTTATTTTATTCATTCAATTAAAAAACAAAGCGGCCAGTAAGAGCCCCGGGTTGTGTGGTTATTGGCGCTTGTGTTATTTTGTTTGTCATTTTAATTATTAAAGCGGCCAGTAAGTGCCCTAGGTTGTGTGGAGATTGGCGCTTGTGTTATTTTATTCATTCAATTAAAAAACAAAGCGGCCAGTAAGCGCCCTGGGTTGTGTGGGGATTGGTGCTTGTGTTATTTTATTTATTTAATGAATAAACAAAGCGGCCAGTAAGCTTCCCGGGTTGTGTTCCAATTGGCGCTTGCGTTATTTTATTTATTCAATTAAATAACAAAGCGGGCAGTAAGCGCCTCGGGTTGTGTGCGGATTGGCGCTTGTGTTATTTTATTTATTATATTTAGAAACAAAGCAGCTAGTGAGCGCCTCGGGTTGTGTGGGTATTGGCGCTTGTGTTATTTTATTTATTTGATGAATCAACAAATGGGCCAGTAAGCACCCCGGGTTGTTTGGTGGTTGGCGCTTGTGTTGTTCTATTTATCATTTTCGTTATCAAAGCAGCCAGTAAGCGCACCGGGTTGTGTGGTGATTGGCGCTTGTGTTATTTTATTCATCCAATTAATAAACAAAGCAGCCAGTAATCGCCCCAGGTTAAGTAGGCATCGGCGCTTGTGCTATTCAATTCATTATTTCAAGAAACAAGGCGGCCAGTAAGCGCCCTGGGTTGTGTGGTGATTGGCTCTTGTGTTATTTTAATTATCATTTTAATTATCAAAGCGGCCAGTAAGCACCCTAGGTTGTGTGGGGATCGGCGCTTGTGTTATTTTATTCATTTAATTAAAAAACAGAGCTGCCGATAAGCGCCCCGGGTTGTGTGGGGATTGGTGTTTGTATTATTTTATTTATTCAATGAATAAACAAAGCGGCCAGTAAGCGCCCCGGGTCGTGTGCTGATTGGCGTTTACGTTATTTTGTTTATTTAATTATTGAACAAAGCGGCCAAAAAGCGCCCCGGGTTGTGTGAGGATTGGCGCTTGTGATATTATATTTATCATTTTCATTATCAAAGCGGCCAGTAAGCGCCCTAGGTTGTATGGGAATGGACGCTTGTTTTAGTTTATTTATTTGATTAATTAACAAATCAGCCAGTAAGCGCCCCAGGTTGTGTGGTGGTTGGAGCTTGTGTTATTTTATTTATTATTTTTTTTATCAAAGCGACCAGTAAGTGCCCTGGGTTTTGTGGGAATTGGCGCTTGTGTTATATTATTTATTCAATTAATAAACAAAGTGGCCAGTAAGTGCCCTGGGTTCTGTGGGAATCGTCGCTTATGTTATTTTATTTATCATTTTAATTTTTAAAGCGTCCAGTAAGCGCTTCAAGTTGTGTGCTGATTGGCGCTTGCGTTATTTTATTTATTTAATTAATAAACTAAGCGGCCAGTAAGCACCCCTGGTTGTGTGGAGATTGGCGCTTGTATTAATTTATTCATTATTTTAATTATCAAAGCGGCCAGTAAGCGCCCTAGGTTGTGAAGGGATTGGCACTTGTGTTATTTTATTTATTTAATTAAAAAACAAAGCGGCCAGTAAGCGCCCCGAGTTGTGTGGTGATTGGCGCGTGTGTTATTTTGTTTATCAATTTAATTATTAAAGCGGCCAGTAAGCGCCCAAAGTTGTGTGGAGATTGGCGCTTGTGTTATTTTATTCATTCAATTAAAAAACAAAGCGGCCAGTAAGCGCCCCGGGTTGTGTGGGGATTGGTGCTTGTGTTATTTTATTTATTTAATAAATAAACAAAGCGGCCAGTAAGCTTCCCGGGTTATGTTCTGATTGGAGCTTGCGTTATTTTATTTATTCAATTAATAAACAAAGCGGCCAGTAAGCGCCCCGGGTTTTGTGGGGATTGGCGCTTGTGTTATTTTATTTATTAAATTTAGAAACAAAGCGGCTAGTAAGCGCCTCGGGTCGTGTGGGTATTGGCGATTGTGTTATTTTAATTATTTGATGAAACAACAAATGGGCCAGTAAGCAACCCGTGTTGCGTGGTGGTTGGCGCTTGTGTTATTCTATTTATCATTTTCATTATCGAAGCGGCCAGTAAGCGCCCCGGGTTGTATGGTGATTGGCGCTTGTGTTATTTTATTTATTTAATTAATAAACAAAGCAGCCAGTAATCGTCTCGGGTTGTGTAGGGATTGGCAGTTGCGTTATTTTATTTGTTTAATTAATAAACAAAGCGGCCGGTAAGCGCCGCGGGTTGTGTGGAGATTCACGCTTGTGTGATTTTATTTATTTTAATAATAAACTGAGCGGCCAGTAAGCGCCCCAAGTATGTGTGGTGATTAACGCTTGAGTTATTTTATTTATTCAATTAATAAACAAAGCGGCCGGGAAGTGCCCAGGGTTATGTGGGGATTGTCGCTTGTGTTATTTTATTTATTATATTAAGAAACAAAGCGGCCATTAAGTGCCCCGGATTGTGTGGTAATTGGCGCTTGTGTTATTTTATTTATTATATTAAAAATCAAAGCGGCCAGTAAGTGCTCTAAGTTGTGTGGTGATTGGCGCTTGTGTTATTTTATTTATCATTTTAATTATCAAAGCAACCAGTAAGCGCCCCGGGTTGTGTGGTGATTGGCGCTTGTGTTATTTCATTTATTAAATTAAAAAACAAAGCGGCTAGTAAGCGCCCCGAGTTGTGTGGCGTTTGGCGCTTGTGTTATTTTATTTATTCAAATAATAAACAAAGCAGCCAGTAAGCGTCCCGGGTTGTGTGGTGATTAGTGCTGGTGTTATTTTATTTATTATGTAAAGAATCAAAGCCGCCAGTAAGAGCTCCGGGTTGTATGGTGATTGGCGCTTGTGTTATTTTATTTATTATTTCAATTATCAAAGCGACCAGTAAGCGCCCTGGGTTTTGTGGGGATTGGCGCTTGCGTTATTTTATTTATTCAATTAATAAACAAAGTGGCCAGTAAGTCCCCCGGGTTGTGTGGGAATTGGCGCTTGTGTTATTTTATTCATTCAATTAATCAACAAAGCGTCCAGTAAGCGCCTCGGGTTGTGTGGGTATTGGCGCTTGTGTTATTTTATTTATTTGATTAATCAACAAATCGGCCGGTAAGCGCCCCGGGTTGTGTGGTAGTTGGCGCTTGTGTTATTTCATTTATCATTTTCATTATCAGAGCGGCCAGTAGGCGCCCGGGTTGTGTGGGGATTGGCGCTTGTGTTATTTTATTTATTCAATTGATAAACAAAGCGGCCAGTAAGCACCCAGGGTTGTGTTGGGATTGGCGCTTGTGCTATTTTATTTATTATATTGAGAAACAAAGCGGCAAGAAAGCGCCCCGGGTTGTGTGGGGATTGGCGCTTGTGCTATTTTATTTATTATATTGAGAAACAAAGCGGCAAGTAAACGCCCTGAGTTGTGTGGTGATTGGCAATTGTGTTATTTTATTTATTATGTTAAGAATCAAAGCCGCCAGTAAGTGCTCCGGGTTGTGTGGTGATAGGCGCTTGTGTTATTTTATTTATTATTTTAATCATCAAAGCGACAAGTAAGCGCCCCGGATTTTGTGGGGATTGGCGTTTGTGTTATTTTATTTACTCAATTAATGAAAAAAGCGGCCAGTAAGCGCCACAAGTTGTGTGCTGATTGGCACTTGCGTTATTTTATTTATTTAATAAATAAACAAAGTGGCCAGTAAGCGCCCCGGGTTTCGTTGGGATTGGCGCTTGTGTTATTTTATCTATTATTTTAATTATCAAAGCTGCCAGTAAGCGCCCTAGGTGTTGGAGGGATTGGCACTTGTGTTATTTTATTCTTTCAGTTAAAAAACAAAGCGGCCAGTAAGTGCCCTGGGTTGTGTGGAGATTGGTTCTTGTGTTATTTTATTTATTTAAATAATAAACAAAGCGGCCAGTTAGCGCCCCGGGTTGTGTGGTGATTGGCGCTTGTATTATTTTGTTTATCATTTTAATTATCAAAGTGGCCAGTGAGCGCCCTGGGTTGTGTGGGGATTAGCGCTTGTGTTATTTTATTCATATGATTGAAAAACAAAGCGGCAAATAAGCGCCCCGGGTTGTGTGAGGATTGGTGCTTGTGTTATTTTATTTATTTAATTAATAAACAAAGCAGCCAGTAAGCGCCCCGGGTTGTGTGGTAATTGGCGATTGTGTTATTTTATTTATCATTTTAATTATTAAAGTGGCCAGTAAGCGCCCTAGGTTGTGTGGGGTTTGGTGTTTGTGTTGTTTTATTCATTCAATTAAATAACAAGGCGGATGATAAGCGCCCCTAGTTAAGTGGGGATTGGTGCTTGTGTTATTTTATTTATTATATTAAGAAACAAAGCGGCAAGTAAGCGCCCTGAGTTGTGTGGTGATTGGCAATTGTGTTATTTTATTTATTATGTTAAGAATTAAAGCCGCCAGTAAGTGCTCCGGGTTGTGTGGTGATTGGCGCTTGTGTTATTTTATTTATTATTTTAATTATCAAAGCGACCAGTAAGCGCCCTGGGTTTTGTGGGGATTAGCGCTTGCGTTATTTTATTTATTCAATTAATAAACAAAGCGGCCAGTAAGTCCCCCGAGTTGTGTGGAAATTGGCGCTTGTGTTATTTTATTCATTCAATTAATCAACAAAGCGGCCAGTAAGCGCCTCGGGTTGTGTGGGTATTGGCGCTTGTGTTATTTTATTTATTTGATTAATCAACAAATCGGCCGGTAAGCGCCCCGGGTTGTGTGGTAGTTGGCGCTTGTGTTATTTTATTTATCATTTTCATTATCAGAGCGGCCAGTAAGCGCCCGGGTTGTGTGGGGATTGGCGCTTGTGTTATTTTATTTATTTAATTGATAAACAAAGCGGCCAGTAAGCACCCAGGGTTGTGTTGAGATTGGCGCTTGTGCTATTTTATTTATTATATTGAGAAACAAAGCGGCAAGAAAGCGCCCGGGGTTGTGTGGGGATTGGCGCTTGTGCTATTTTATTTATTATATTGAGAAACAAAGCGGCAAGTAAGCGCCCTGAGTTGTGTGGTGATTGGTGCTTGTGTTATTTTATTTATTTAATGAATAAACAAAGCGGCCAGTAAGCTTTCTGGGTTGTGTTCCAATTGGCGCTTGCGTTATTTTATTTATTCAATTAAATAACAAAGCGGCCAGTAAGCACCCAGGGTTGTGTTGAGATTGGCGCTTGTGCTATTTTATTTATTATATTGAGAAACAAAGCGGCAAGAAAGCGCCCGGGGTTGTGTGGGGATTGGCGCTTGTGCTATTTTATTTATTATATTGAGAAACAAAGCGGCCAGTAAGTGCCCTAGGTTGTGTGGAGATTGGCGCTTGTGTTATTTTATTCATTCAATTAAAAAACAAAGCGGCCAGTAAGCGCCCCGGGTTGTGTGGGGATTGGTGCTTGTGTTATTTTATTTATTTAATGAATAAACAAAGCGGCCAGTAAGCTTTCTGGGTTGTGTTCCAATTGGCGCTTGCGTTATTTTATTTATTCAATTAAATAACAAAGCGGGCAGTAAGCGCCCCGGGTTGTGTGCGGATTGGCGCTTGTGTTATTTTATTTATTATATCTAGAAACAAAGCAGCTAGTGAGCGCCTCGGGTTGTGTGGGTATTGGCGCTTGTGTTATTTTATTTATTTGATGAATCAACAAATGGGCCAGTTAGCACCCCAGGTTGTTTGGTGGTTGGCGCTTGTGTTGTTCTATTTATCATTTTCGTTATCAAAGCAGCCAGTAAGCGCACCGGGTTGTGTGGTGATTGGCGCTTGTGTTATTTTATTTATCCAATTAATAAACAAAGCAGCCAGTAATCGCCCCAGGTTGTGTAGGCATCGGCGCTTGTGCTATTCAATTCATTATTTCAAGAAACAAGGCGGCCAGTAAGCGCCCTGGGTTGTGTGGTGATTGGCTCTTGTGTTATTTTAATTATCATTTTAATAATAAAAGCGGCCAGTAAGCACCCTAGGTTGTGTGGGGATCGGCGCTTGTGTTATTTTATTCATTTAATTAAAAAACAGAGCTGCCGATAAGCGCCCCGGGTTGTGTGGGGATTGGTGTTTGTATTATTTTATTTATTCAATGAATAAACAAAGCGGCCAGTAAGCGCCCCGGGTCGTGTGCTGATTGGCGTTTACGTTATTTTGTTTATTTAATTATTGAACAAAGCGGCCAGAAAGCGCCCCTGGTTGTGTGAGGATTGGCGCTTGTGATATTATATTTATCATTTTCATTATCAAAGCGGCCAGTAAGCGCCCTAGGTTGTATGGGAATGGACGCTTGTTTTAGTTTATTTATTTGATTAATTAACAAATCAGCCAGTAAGCGCCCCAGGTTGTGTGGTGGTTGGAGCTTGTGTTATTTTATTTATTATTTTTTTTATCAAAGCGACCAGTAAGTGCCCTGGGTTTTGTGGGAATTGGCGCTTGTGTTATATTATTTATTCAATTAATAAACAAAGTGGCCAGTAAGTGCCCTGGGTTCTGTGGGAATCGTCGCTTATGTTATTTTATTTATCATTTTAATTTTTAAAGCGTCCAGTAAGCGCTTCAAGTTGTGTGCTGATTGGCGCTTGCGTTATTTTATTTATTTAATTAATAAACTAAGCGGCCAGTAAGCACCCCTGGTTGTGTGGAGATTGGCGCTTGTATTAATTTATTCATTATTTTAATTATCAAAGCGGCCAGTAAGCGCCCTAGGTTGTAAAGGGATTGGCACTTGTGTTATTTTATTTATTTAATTAAAAAACAAAGCGGCCAGTAAGCGCCCCGAGTTGTGTGGTGATTGGCGCGTGTGTTATTTTGTTTATCAATTTAATTATTAAAGCGGCCAGTAAGCGCCCAAGGTTGCGTGGAGATTGGCGCTTGTGTTATTTTATTCATTCAATTAAAAAACAAAGCGGCCAGTAAGCGCCCCGGGTTGTGTGGGGATTGGTGCTTGTGTTATTTTATTTATTTAATAAATAAACAAAGCGGCCAGTAAGCTTCCCGGGTTATGATCTGATTAGAGCTTGCGTTATTTTATTTATTCAATTAATAAACAAAGCGGCCAGTAAGCGCCCCGGGTTTTGTGGGGATTGGCGCTTGTGTTGTTTTATTTATTAAATTTAGAAACAAAGCGACTAGTAAGCGCCTCGGGTCGTGTGGGTATTGGCGCTTGTGTTATTTCATTTATTTGATGAAACAACAAATGGGCCAGTAAGCACCCCGTGTTGCGTGGTGGTTGGCGCTTGTGTTATTCTATTTATCATTTTCATTATCGAAGCGGCCAGTAAGCGCCCCGGGTTGTATGGTGATTGGCGCTTGTGTTATTTTATTTATTTAATTAATAAACAAAGCAGCCAGTAATCGTCTCGGGTTGTGTGGGGATTGGCGCTTGCGTTATTTTATTTATTATATTAAGAAACAAAGCGGCCAGTAAGTGCCCCGGATTGTGTGGTAATTGGCGCTTGTGTTATTTTATTTATTATATTAAAAATCAAAGCGGCCAGTAAGTGCTCTAAATTGTGTGGTGATTGGCGCTTGTGTTATTTCATTTATTAAATTAAAAAACAAAGCGGCCAGTAAGCGCCCCGAGTTGTGTGGCGTTTGGCGCTTGTGTTATTTTATTTATTCAAATAATAAACAAAGCAGCCAGTAAGCGTCCCGGGTTGTGTGGTGATTAGTGCTGAAGTTATTTTATTTATTATGTAAAGAATCAAAGCCGCCAGTAAGTGCTCCGGGTTGTGTGGTGATTGGCGCTTGTGTTATTTTATTTAATATTTCAATTATCAAAGCGACCAGTAAGCGCCCTGGGTTTTGTGGGGATTGGCGCTTGCGTTATTTTATTTATTCAATTAATAAACAAAGTGGCTAGTAAGTCCCCCGGGTTGTGTGGGAATTGGCGCTTGTGTTATTTTATTCATTCAATTAATCAACAAAGCGTCCAGTAAGTGCCTCGGGTTGTGTGGGTATTGGCGCTTGTGTTATTTTATTTATTTGATTAATCAACAAATCGGCCGGTAAGCGCCCCGGGTTGTGTGGTAGTTGGCGCTTGTGTTATTTTATTTATCATTTTCATTATCAGAGCGGCCAGTAGGCGCCCGGGTTGTGTGGGGATTGGCGCTTGTGTTATTTTATTTATTCAATTGATAAACAAAGCGGCCAGTAAGCACCCAGGGTTGTGTTGGGATTGGCGCTTGTGCTATTTTATTTATTATATTGAGAAACAAAGCGGCAAGAAAGCGCCCCGGATTTTGTGGGGATTGGCGTTTGTGTTATTTTATTTACTCAATTAATAAAAAAAGCGGCCAGTAAGCGCCACAAGTTGTGTGCTGATTGGCACTTGCGTTATTTTATTTATTTAATAAATAAACAAAGTGGCCAGTAAGCGCCCCGGGTTTTGTTGGGATTGGCGCTTGTGTTATTTTATCTATTATTTTAATTATCAAAGCTGCCAGTAAGCGCCCTAGGTGTTGGAGGGATTGGCACTTGTGTTATTTTATTCTTTCAGTTAAAAAACAAAGCGGCCAGTAAGTGCCCTGGGTTGTGTGGAGATTGGTTCTTGTGTTATTTTATTTATTTAATTAATAAACAAAGCGGCCAGTTAGCGCCCCGGGTTGTGTGGTGATTTGCGCTTGTATTATTTTGTTTATCATTTTAATTATCAAAGTGGCCAGTGAGCGCCCTAGGTTGTGTGGGGATTAGCGCTTGTGTTATTTTATTCATATGATTGAAAAACAAAGCGGCAAATAAGCGCCCCGGGTTGTGTGAGGATTGGTGCTTGTGTTATTTTATTTATTTAATTAATAAACAAAGCAGCCAGTAAGCGCCCCGGGTTGTGTGGTAATTGGCGATTGTGTTATTTTATTTATCATTTTAATTATTAAAGTGGCCAGTAAGCGCCCTAGGTTGTGTGGGGCTTGGTGTTTGTGTTATTTTATTCATTCAATTAAAAAACAAGGCGGATGATAAGCGCCCCTAGTTGTGTGGGGATTGGTGCTTGTGTTATTTTATTTATTATATTGAGAAACAAAGCGGCAAGTAAGCGCCCTGAGTTGTGTGGTGATTGGCAATTGTGTTATTTTATTTATTATGTTAAGAATTAAAGCCGCCAGTAAGTGCTCCGGGTTGTGTGGTGATTGGCGCTTGTGTTATTTTATTTATTATTTTAATTATCAAAGCGACCAGTAAGCGCCCTGGGTTTTGTGGGGATTGGCGCTTGCGTTATTTTATTTATTCAATTAATAAACAAAGCGGCCAGTAAGTCCCCCGAGTTGTGTGGAAATTGGCGCTTGTGTTATTTTATTCATTCAATTAATCAACAAAGCGGCCAGTAAGCGCCTCGGGTTGTGTGGGTATTGGCGCTTGTGTTATTTTATTTATTTGATTAATCAACAAATCGGCCGGTAAGCGCCCCGGGTTGTGTGGTAGTTGGCGCTTGTGTTATTTTATTTATCATTTTCATTATCAGAGCGGCCAGTAAGCGCCCGGGTTGTGTGGGGATTGGCGCTTGTGTTATTTTATTTATTTAATTGATAAACAGAGCGGCCAGTAAGCACCCAGGGTTGTGTTGAGATTGGCGCTTGTGCTATTTTATTTATTATATTGAGAAACAAAGCGGCAAGAAAGCGCCCGGGGTTGTGTGGGGATTGGCGCTTGTGCTATTTTATTTATTATATTGAGAAACAAAGCGGCAAGTAAGCGCCCTGAGTTGTGTGGTGATTGGCAATTGTGTTATTTTATTTATTATGTTAAGAATCAAAGCCGCCAGTAAGTGCTCCGGGTTGTGTGGTGATAGGCGCTTGTGTTATTTTATTTATTATTTTAATCATCAAAGCGACAAGTAAGCGCCCCGGATTTTGTGGGGATTGGCGTTTGTGTTATTTTATTCACTCAATTAATAAAAAAAGCGGCCAGTAAGCGCCACAAGTTGTGTGCTGATTGGCACTTGCGTTATTTTATTTATTTAATAAATAAACAAAGTGGCCAGTAAGCGCCCCAAGTTTCGTTGGGATTGGTGCTTGTGTTATTTTATCTATTATTTTAATTATCAAAGCTGCCAGTAAGCGCCCTAGGTGTTGGAGGGATTGGCACTTGTGTTATTTTATTCTTTCAGTTAAAAAACAAAGCGGCCAGTAAGTGCCCTGGGTTGTGTGGAGATTGGTTCTTGTGTTATTTTATTTATTTAATTAATAAACAAAGCGGCCAGTTAGCGCCCCGGGTTGTGTGGTGATTGGCGCTTGTATTATTTTGTTTATCATTTTAATTATCAAAGTGGCCAGTGAGCGCCCTAGGTTGTGTGGGGATTAGCGCTTGTGTTATTTTATTCATATGATTGAAAAACAAAGCGGCAAATAAGCGCCCCGGGTTGTGTGAGGATTGGTGCTTGCGTTATTTTATTTATTTAATTAATAAACAAAGCAGCCAGTAAGCGCCCCGGGTTGTGTGGTAATTGGCGATTGTGTTATTTTATTTATCATTTTAATTATTAAAGTGGCCAGTAAGCGCCCTAGGTTGTGTGGGGTTTGGTGTTTGTGTTATTTTATTCATTCAATTAAAAAACAAGGCGGATGATAAGCGCCCCTAGTTGTGTGGGGATTGGTGCTTGTGTTATTTTATTTATTATATTGAGAAACAAAGCGGCAAGTAAGCGCTCTGAGTTGTGTGGTGATTGGCAATTGTGTTATTTTATTTATTATGTTAAGAATTAAAGCCGCCAGTAAGTGCTCCGGGTTGTGTGGTGATTGGCGCTTGTGTTATTTTATTTATTATTTTAATTATCAAAGCGACCAGTAAGCGCCCTGGGTTTTGTGGGGATTGGCGCTTGCGTTATTTTATTTATTCAATTAATAAACAAAGCGGCCAGTAAGTCCCCCGAGTTGTGTGGAAATTGGCGCTTGTGTTATTTTATTCATTCAATTAATCAACAAAGCGGCCAGTAAGCGCCTCGGGTTGTGTGGGTATTGGCGCTTGTGTTATTTTATTTATTTGATTAATCAACAAATCAGCCGGTAAGCGCCCCGGGTTGTGTGGTAGTTGGCGCTTGTGTTATTTTATTTATCATTTTCATTATCAGAGCGGCCAGTAAGCGCCCGGGTTGTGTGGGGATTGGCGCTTGTGTTATTTTATTTATTTAATTGATAAACAAAGCGGCCAGTAAGCACCCAGGGTTGTGTTGAGATTGGCGCTTGTGCTATTTTATTTATTATATTGAGAAACAAAGCGGCAAGAAAGCGCCCGGGGTTGTGTGGGGATTGGCGCTTGTGCTATTTTATTTATTATATTGAGAAACAAAGCGGCAAGTAAGCGCCCTGAGTTGTGTGGTGATTGGCAATTGTGTTATTTTATTTATTATGTTAAGAATCAAAGCCGCCAGTAAGTGCTCCGGGTTGTGTGGTGATAGGCGCTTGTGTTATTTTATTTATTATTTTAATTATCAAAGCGACAAGTAAGCGCCCCGGGTTTTGTGGGGATTGGCGTTTGTGTTATTTTATTTACTCAATTAATAAAAAAAGCAGCCAATAAGTCCCCCGGGTTGTGTGAGAATTGGCGCTTGTGTTATTTTATTCATTCAATTAATCAACAAAGCGGCCAGTAAGCGCCACAAGTTGTGTGCTGATTGGCACTTGCGTTATTTTATTTATTTAATTATTAAACAAAGTGGCCAGTAAGCGCCCCGGGTTTCGTTGGGATTGGCGCTTGTGTTATTTTATCTATTATTTTAATTATCAAAGCGGCCAGTAAGCGCCCTAGGTGTTGGAGAGATTGGCACTTGTGTTATTTTATTCTTTTAATTAAAAAACAAAGCGGCCAGTAAGTGCCCCGAGTTGTGTGGAGATTGGTGCTTGTGTTATTTGATTTATTTAATTAATAAACAAAGCGGCCAGTTAGCGCCCCGGGTTGTGTGGTGATTGGCGCTTGTATTATTTTGTTTATCATTTTAATTATTAAAGTGGCCAGTAAGCGCCCTAGGTTGTGTGGGGATTAGCGCTTGTGTTATTTTATTCATATAATTGAAAAACAAAGCGGCCAATAAGCACCCCGGGTTGTGTGAGGATTGGTGCTTGTGTTATTTTATTTATTTAATTAATAAACAAAGCAGCCAGTAAGCGCCCCGGGTTGTGTGGTGATTGGCGCTTGTGTTATTTTATTTATCATTTTAATTATTAAAGTGGCCAGTAAGCGCCCTAGGTTGTGTGGGGTTTGGCGCTTGTGTTATTTTATTCATTAGATTAAAAAACAAGGCGGCCGATAAGCGCCCCTAGTTGTGTGGGGATTGGTGCTTGTGTTATTTTATTTATTATATTGAGAAACAAAGCGGCAAGTAAGCGCCCTGAGTTGTGTGGTGATTGGCAATTGTGTTATTCTATTTATTATGTTAAGAATCAAAGCCGCCAGTAAGTGCTCCGGGTTGTGTGGTGATTGGCGCTTGTGTTATTTTATTTATTATTTTAATTATCAAAGTGACCAATAAGCGCCCCGGGTTTTGTGGGGATTGGCGCTTGCGTTATTTTATTTATTCAATTCATTAACAAAGCAACCAGTAAGTCCCCCGGGTTGTGTGGGAGTTGGCGCTTGTGTTATTTTATTCATTCAATTAATCAACAAAGCGGCCAGTAAGCGCCTCGGGTTGTGTGGGTATTGGCGCTTGTGTTATTTTATTTACTTGATTAATCAACAAATCCGCCGGTAAGCGCGCCAGGTTGTGTGGTAGTTGGCGCTTGTGTTATTTTATTTATCATTTTCATTATCAAAGCGGCCAGTAAGCGCCCGGGTTGTGTGGGGATTGGTGCTTGTGTTATTTTATTTATTCAATTGATAAACAAAGCGGCCAGTAAGCACCCAGGGTTGTGTGGGGATTGGCGCTTGTGCTATTTTATTTATTATATTGAATAACAAAGCGGCAAGTAAGCGCCCTGAGTTGTGTGGTGATTGGCAATTGTGTTATTTTATTTATTATGTTACGAATCAAAGCCGCCAGTAAGTGCTCCGGGTTGTGTGGTGATAGGCGCTTGTGTTATTTTATTTATTATTTTAATTATCAAAGCGACCAGTAAGCGCCCCGGGTTTTGTGGGGATTGGCGCTTGTGTTATTTTATTGACTCAATTTATAAAAAAAGCAGCCAGTAAGTCCCCCGGGTTGTGTGAGAATTGGCGATTGTGTTATTTTATTCATTCAATTAATCAACAAAGCGGCCAGTTAGCGCCACAAGTTGTGTGCTGATTGGCACTTGCGTTATTTTATTTATTTAATAAATAAACAAAGTGGCCAGTAAGCGCCCCGGGTTTCGTTGGGATTGGCGCTTGTGTTATTTTATCTATTATTTTAATTATCAAAGCGGCCAGTAAGCGCCCTAGGTGTTGGAGGGATTGGCACTAGTGTTATTTTATTCCTTTAATTAAGAAACAAAGCGGCCAGTAAGTGCCCCGGGTTGTGTGGAGATTGGTGCTTGTGTTATTTTATTTATTTAATTAATAAACAAAGCGGCCAGTTAGCGCCCCGGGTTGTGTAGTGATTGGCGCTTGTATTATTTTGTTTATCATTTTAATTATTAAAGTGGCCAGTAATCGCCCTGGGTTGTGTGGGGATTAGCGCTTGTGTTATTTTATTCATATGATTAAAAAACAAAACGGCCAATAAGCGCCCCGGGTTGTGTGAGGATTGGTGCTTGTGTTATTTTATTTATTTAATTAATAAACAAAGCAGCCAGTAAGCGCCCCTGGTTGTGTGGTGATTGGCGCTTGTGTTATTTTATTTATCATTTTAATTATTAAAGTGGCCAGTAAGCGCCCTAGGTTGTGTGGGGTTTGGCGCTTGTGTTATTTTATTCATTCAATTAAAAAACAAGCCGGCCGATAAGCGCCCCTAGTTGTGTGGGGATTGGTGCTTGTGTTATTTTATTTATTATATTGAGAAACAAAGCGGCAAGTAAGCGCCCTGAGTTGTGTGGTGATTGGCAATTGTGTTATTTTATTTATTATGTTAAGAATCAAAGCCAACAGTAAGTGCTCCAGGTTGTGTGGTGATTGGCGCTTGTGTTATTTTATTTATTATTTTAATTATCAAAGCGACAAGTAAGCGCCCCGGGTTTTGTGGGCATTGGCGCTTGCGTTATTTTATTTATTCAATTAATAAACAAAGCGGCCAGTCAGTCCCCCGGGTTGTGTGGGAATTGGCGCTTGTGTTATTTTATTCGTTCAATTAATCAACAAAGCGGCCAGTAAGCGCCTCAAGTTGTGTGCTGATTGGCACTTGCGTTATTTTATTTATTTAATTAATAAACAAAGCGGCCAGTGAGCGCTTTGGGTTTCATTGGGATTGGCGCTTGTGTTATTTTATCTAATATATTAATTATCAAAGCGACCAGTAAGCGTCCCGGGTTTTGTGGGCATTGGCGCTTGCGTTATTTTATTTATTCAATTAATAAACAAAGCGGCCAGTCAGTCCCCCGGGTTGTGTGAAGATTAGTGCTTGTGTTATTTTATTTATTTAATTAATAAACAAAGCGGCCAGTAAGCGCCCCGGGTTGTGTTGTGATTGGCGCTTGTATTATTTTGTTTATCATTTTAATTATTAAAGTGGCCAGTAAGCGCCCTAGGTTGTGTGGGGATTAGCGCTTGTGAATTTTTATTCATTCAATTAAAAAACAAAGCGGCTAGTAAGCGCCCTGGGTTGTGTGGGGATTGGTGCTTGTGTTATATATTATTTATTCAATGAATAAACAGAGCGGCCAGTAAGCGCCCTGGGTTGTGTGGGGATTGGCGCTTGTGTTAATTTATTTATTATATTTAGAAACAAAGCGGGTAGTAAGCGCCTCGGGTTGTGTGGGTATTGGCGCTTGTGTTATTTTATTTATTTGATTAATCAACAAATCGGCCGGTAAGCGCCCCGGGTTGTGTGGTAGTTGGCGCTTGTGTTATTTTATTTATTATTTTCATTATCAAAGCGGCCAGTAAGCACCCAGGTTGTGTGGGGATTGGCGCTTGTGTTATTTTATTTATTCAATTGATATACAAAGCGGCCAGTAAGCGCCCCAGGTTCTGTGAAGGTTGGTGCTTGTGTTATTTAATTTATTTAATTGATAAACAAAGCGGTCATTAAGCGCCTCGGGTTGTGTGGTGATTGGCGCTTGTGTTATTTTATTTATTATTTTAATTATTAAAGCGGTCAGTAAGCGCCCCGGGTTGTATGGGCATCGGCGCTTGTGCTATTCAATTCATTATTTCAAGAAACAAAGCAGCTAGTAAGCGCCCCAAGTTGTGTGGTGATTGGCGCTTGTGTTATTATATTTATTTGATGAATCAACAAATGGGCCAGTAAGCACCCCGGGTTAAGTTAGGATAGGTGCTTGTGTTACTTTAATTATTATATTAAGAAACTAAGCGGCCAGTAAGCGCCCCTGGTTGTGTGGGGATTGGCGCTTGTGTTATTTTATTTATTGTTATAATTATTAAAGCGGCCAGTAAGCGCCCTAGGTTGTGTAGGGATTGGCACTTGTGTTATTTTATTCATTTAATTAAAAAACAAAGCGGCCAGTAAGAGACCCGGGTTGTGTGGTGATTGGCGCTTGTGTTATTTTGTTTGTCATTTTAATTATTAAAGCGGCCAGTAAGTGCCCTAGGTTGTGTGGAGATTGGCGCTTGTGTTATTTTATTCATTTAATTAATAAACAAAGTGGCCAGTAAGTGCTTCGGGATGTGTGAGGATTGGCGCTTGTGTTATTTTTTTTATTATATTTAAAAACGAAGCGGCCAGTAAGTGCCTCGGGTTGTGTGGGTATTGGCGCTTGTGTTATTTTATTTATTTGATTAATCAACAAATCGGCCAGTAAGCGCCCCGGGTTGTGTGGTGGTTGGCGCTTGTGTTATTTTATTTATCATTTTCATTATCAAAGCGGCCAGTAAGCGCCCCGGGTTGTGTGGGGATTGGCACTTGTGTTATTTTATTTATTTGATTAATCAACAAATCGGCCAGTTATCGCCCCGGGTTGTGTGGAGATTGGCGCTTGTGCTATTTTATCTATTATATTGAGAAACAAAGCGGCTAGTAAGCGCCCCGTGTTGTGTGGTGATTGGCGCTTGTGTTATTTTATTTATTATGTTAAGAATCAAAGCGGCCAGTAAGTGCTCTGGGTTGTGTGGTGATTGGCGCTTAAGTTATTTCATTTATTTTTTTTATTATCAAAGCAACCAGTAAGTGCCCTGGGTTTTGTGGGGATTGGCGCTTGTGTTATTTTATTTATTATATTTAGAAACAAAGCGGGTAGTAAGCGCCCCAGGTCGTGTGGGTATTGGCGCTTGTGTTATTTTATTTATTTGATTAATCAACAAATCGGCCGGTAAGCGCCCCGGGTTGTGTGGTAGTTGGCGCTTGTGTTATTTTATTTATTATTTTCATTATCAAAGCGGCCAGTAAGCACCCAGGTTGTGTGGGGATTGGCGCTTGTGTTATTTTATTTATTCAATTGATATACAAAGCGGCCAGTAAGCGCCCCAGGTTTTGTGAAGGTTGGTGCTTGTGTTATTTAATTTATTTAATTAATAAACAAAGTGGTCATTAAGCACCCCGGGTTGTGTGGTGATTGGCGCTTGTGTTATTTTATTTATTATTTTAACTATTAATGCGGTCAGTAAGCGCCCCGGGTTGTATGGGCATCGGCGCTTGTGCTATTCAATTCATTATTTCAAGAAACAAAGCGGCTAGTAAGCGCCCCAAGTTGTGTGGTGATTGGCGCTTGTGTTATTTTATTTATTTGATGAATCAACAAATGGGCCAGTAAGCACCCCGGGTTGTTTGGTGGTTGGCGCTTGTGTTATTCTATTTATCATTTTCGTTATCAAAGCAGCCAGTAAGCGCACCGGGTTGTGTGGTGATTGGCGCTTGTGTTATTTTATTTATCCAATTAATAAACAAAGCAGCCAGTAATCGCCTCAGGTTGTGTGGGCATCGGCGCTTGTGCTATTCAATTCATTATTTCAAGAAACAAAGCGGCTAGTAAGCGCCCCAAGTTGTGTGCTAATCGGCACTTGCGTTATTTTATTTATTTAATTAATAAACAAAGTGTCCAGTAAGCGCCCCGGGTTAAGTTAGGATAGGTGCTTGTGTTACTTTAATTATTATATTAAGAAACTAATCGGCCAGTAAGCGCCCCTGGTTGTGTGGAGATTGGCGCTTGTGTTATTTTATTTATTGTTTTAATTATTAAAGCGGCCAGTAAGCGCCCTAGGTTGTGTAGGGATTGGCTTTTGTGTTATTTTATTTATTCAATTAAAAAACAAAGCGGCCAGTAAGAGCCCCGGGTTGTGTGGTGATTGGCGCTTGTGTTATTTTGTTTTTCATTTCAATTATTAAAGCGGCCAGTAAGCGCCCTAGGTTGTGTAGGGATTGGCACTTGTGTTATTTTATTCATTCAATTAATAAACAAAGCGGCCAGTAAGAGCCCCGGGTTGTGTGGTCATTGGCGCTTGTGTTATTTTGTTTGTCATTTTAATTATTAAAGCGGCCAGTAAGTGCCCTAGGTTGTGTGGAGATTGGCGCTTGTGTTATTTTATTCATTTAATTAATAAACAAAGTGGCCAGTAAGTGCTTCGGGATGTGTGAGGATTGGCGCTTGTGTTATTTTATTTATTATATTTAAAAACGAAGCGGCCAGTAAGTGCCTCGGGTTGTGTGGGTATTGGCGCTTGTGTTATTTTATTTATTTGATTAATCAACAAATCGGCCAGTAAGCGCCCCGGGTTGTGTGGTGGTTGGCGCTTGTGTTATTTTATTTATCATTTTCATTATCAAAGCGGCCAGTAAGCGCCCCGGGTTGTGTGGGGATTGGCACTTGTGTTATTTTATTTATTTGATTAATCAACAAATCGGCCAGTAATCGCCCCGGGTTGTGTGGAGGTTGGCGCTTGTGCTATTTTATCTATTTTATTGAGAAACAAAGCGGCTAGTAAGCGCCCCGTGTTGTGTGGTGATTGGCGCTTGTGTTATTTTATTTATTATGTTAAGAATCAAAGCGGCCAGTAAGTGCTCTGGGTTGTGTGGTGATTGGCGCTTAAGTTATTTCATTTATTTTTTTTATTATCAAAGCGATCAGTAAGTGCCCTGGGTTTTGTGGGGATTGGCGCTTGTGTTATTTTATTTATTTTATTAATAAACAAGGCGGCCAGTAAGCACCCTAGGTTGTGTGGGGATTGGCGCTTGTGTTATTTTATTCATTTAATTAAAAAACAGAGCTGCCGATAAGCGCCCCGGGTTGTGTGGGGATTGGTGTTTGTATTATTTTATTTATTCAATGAATAAACAAAGCGGCCAGTAAGCGCCCCGGGTCGTGTGCTGATTGGCGTTTACGTTATTTTGTTTATTTAATTATTAAACAAAGCGGCCAGTAAGCGCCCCGGGTTGTGTGAGGATTGGCGCTTGTTTTATTTTATTTTTTTAATTGATTAACAAAGCGGCCAGTAAGTGCTCTGGGTTGTGTGGTGATTGGCGCTTAAGTTATTTCATTTATTTTTTTTATTATCAAAGCGATCAGTAAGTGCCCTGGGTTTTGTGGGGATTGGCGCTTGTGTTATTTTATTTATTTTATTAATAAACAAGGCGGCCAGTAAGCGCCCCGGGTCGTGTGCTGATTGGCGTTTACGTTATTTTGTTTATTTAATTATTAAACAAAGCGGCCAGTAAGCGCCCCGGGTTGTGTGAGGATTGGCGCTTGTTTTATTTTATTTATTTAATTGATTAACAAAGCGGCCAGTAAGTGCCTTGGGTTGTGTGGGTATTGGCGCTTGTGATATTTTATTTATTTGATTAATCAACAAATCAGCCAGTAAGCGCCCCAGGTTGTGTGGTGGTTGGCGCTTGTGTTATTTTATTTATTATTTTTTTTATCAAAGCGACCAGTAAGTGCCCTGGGTTTTGTGGAAATTGGCGCTTGTGTTATATTATTTATTTAATTAATAAACAAAGTGGCCAGTAAGTGCCCTGGGTTCTGTGGGAATCGTCGCTTATGTTATTTTATTTATCATTTTAATTTTCAAAGCGTCCAGTAAGCGCTTTAAGTTGTGTGCTGATTGGCGCTTGCGTTATTTTATTAATTTAATTAATAAACTAAGCGGCCAGTAAGCACCCCTGGTTGTCTGGAGATTGGCGCTTGTATTATTTTTTTCATTATTTTAATTATCAAAGCGGCCAGTAAGCGCCCTAGGTTGTGAAAGGATTGGCACTTGTGTTATTTTATTTATTTAATTAAAAAACAAAGCGGCCAGTAAGCGCCCCGAGTTGTGTGGTGATTGGCGCGTGTGTTATTTTGTTTATCAATTTAATTATTAAAGCGGCCAGTAAGCGCCCAAGGTTGTGTGGAGATTGGCGCTTGTGTTATTTTATTTATTCAATTAAAAAACAAAGCAGCCAGTAAGCGCCCCGGGTTGTGTGGGGATTGGTGCTTGTGTTATTTTATTTATTTAATAAATAAACAAAGCGGCCAGTAAGCTTTCCGGGTTATGTTCTGATTGGAGCTTGCGTTATTTTATTTATTCAATTAATAAACAAAGCGGCCAGTAAGCGCCCCGGTATTTGTGGGGATTGGCGCTTGTGTTATTTTATTTATTATATTTAGAAACAAAGCAGCCAGTAATCGTCCCGGGTTGTGTGGGGATTGGCGCTTGCGTTATTTTATTTATTTAATTAATAAACAAGCGGCCGGTAAGCGCCGCGGGTTGTGTGGGGATTCACGCTTGTGTGATTTTATTTATTATAATAATAAACTGAGCGGCAAGTAAGCGCCCCAAGTTGTGTGGTGATTAACGCTTGAGTTATTTTATTTATTCAATTAATAAACAAAGCGGCCGGTAAGTGCCCAGGGTTATGTGGGGATTGGCGCTTGTGTTATTTTATTTATTATATTAAGAAACAAAGCGGCCAGTAAGTGCCCCGAATTGTGTGGTAATTGGCGCTTGTGTTATTTTATTTATTATATTAAAAATCAAAGCGGCCAGTAAGTGCTCTAAATTGTGTGGTGATTGGCGCTTGTGTTATTTTATTTATCATTTTAATTATCAAAGCAACCAGTAAGCGCCCCGGGTTGTGTGGTGATTGGCGCTTGTGTTATTTCATTTATTAAATTAAAAAACAAAGCGGCCAGTAAGCGCCCCGAGTTGTGTGGCGTTTGGCGCTTGTGTTATTTTATTTATTCAAATAATAAACAAAGCAGCCAGTAAGCGTCCCGGGTTGTGTGGTGATTAGTGCTGGTGTTATTTTATTTATTATGTTAAGAATCAAAGCCGCCAGTAAGTGCTCCGGGTTGTGTGGTGATTGGCGCTTGTGTTATTTTATTTATTATTTTAATTATCGAAGCGACCAGTAAGCGCCCTGGGTTTTGTGGGGATTGGCGCTAACGTTATTTTATTTATTCAATTAATAAACAAAGTGGCCAGTAAGTCTTCCGGGTTGTGTGGGAATTGGCGCTTGTGTTATTTTATTCATTCAATTAATCAACAAAGCGTCCAGTAAGCACCTCGGGTTGTGTGGGTATTGGCGCTTGTGTTATTTTATTTATTTGATTAATCAACAAATCGGCCGGTAAGCGCCCCGGGTTGTGTGGTAGTTGGCGCTTGTGTTATTTTATTTATCATTTTCATTATCAGAGCGGCCAGTAGGCGCCCGGGTTGTGTGGGGATTGGCGCTTGTGTTATTTTATTTATTCAATTGATAAACAAAGCGGCCAGTAAGCACCCAGGGTTGTGTTGGGATTGGCGCTTGTACTATTTTATTTATTATATTTAGAAACAAAGCGGCAAGAAAGCGCCCCGGGTTGTGTGGTGATTGGCAATTGTGTTATTTTATTTATTATGTTAAGAATCAAAGCCGCCAGTAAGTGCTCCGGGTTGTGTGGTGATAGGCGCTTGTGTTATTTTATTTATTATTTTAATCATCAAAGCGACAAGTAAGCGCCCCGGATTTTGTGGGGATTGGCGTTTGTGTTATTTTATTTACTCAATTAATAAAAAAAGCGGCCAGTAAGCGCCACAAGTTGTGTGCTGATTGGCACTTGCGTTATTTTATTTATTTAATAAATAAACAAAGTGGCCAGTAAGCGCCCCGGGTTTTGTTGGGATTGGCGCTTGTGTTATTTTATCTATTATTTTAATTATCAAAGCGGCCAGTAAGCGCCCTAGGTGTTGGAGGGATTGGCACTTGTGTTATGTTATTCTTTCAGTTAAAAAACAAAGCGGCCAGTAAGTGCCCCGGGTTGTGTGGAGATTGGTTCTTGTGTTATTTTATTTATTTAATTAATAAACAAAGCGGCCAGTTAGCGCCCCGGGTTGTGTGGTGATTGGCGCTTGTATTATTTTGTTTATCATTTTAATTATCAAAGTGGCCAGTGAGCGCCCTAGGTTGTGTGGGGATTAGCGCTTGTGTTATTTTATTCATATGATTGAAAAACAAAGCGGCAAATAAGCGCCCCGGGTTGTGTGAGGATTGGTGCTTGTGTTATTTCATTTATCTAATTAATAAACAAAGCAGCCAGTAAGCGCCCCGGGTTGTGTGGTAATTGGCGATTGTGTTATTTTATTTATCATTTTAATTATTAAAGTGGCCAGTAAGCGCCCTAGGTTGTGTGGGGTTTGGCGTTTGTGTTATTTTATTCATTCAATTAAAAAACAAGGCGGATGATAAGCGCCCCTAGTTGTGTGGGGATTGGTGCTTGTGTTATTTTATTTATTATATTGAGAAACAAAGCGGCAAGTAAGCGCCCTGAGTTGTGTGGTGATTGGCAATTGTGTTATTTTATTTATTATGTTAAGAATTAAAGCCGCCAGTAAGTGCTCCGGGTTGTGTGGTGATTGGCGCTTGTGTTATTTTATTTATTATTTTAATTATCAAAGCGACCAGTAAGCGCCCTGGGTTTTGTGGGGATTGGCGCTTGCGTTATTTTATTTATTCAATTAATAAACAAAGCGGCCAGTAAGTCCCCCGAGTTGTGTGGGATCTGGCGCTTGTGTTATTTTATTCATTCAATTAATCAACAAAGCGGCCAGTAAGCGCCTCGGGTTGTGTGGGTATTGGCGCTTGTGTTATTTTATTTATTTGATTAATCAACAAATCGGCCGGTAAGCGCCCCGGGTTGTGTGGTAGTTAGCGCTTGTGTTATTTTATTTATCATTTTCATTATCAGAGCGGCCAGTAAGCGCCCGGGTTGTGTGGGGATTGGCGCTTGTGTTATTTTATTTATTTAATTGATAAACAAAGCGGCCAGTAAGCACCCAGGGTTGTGTTGGGATTGGCGCTTGTGCTATTTTATTTATTATATTGAGAAACAAAGCGGCAAGAAAGCGCCCCGGGTTGTGTGGGCATTGGCGCTTGTGCTATTTTATTTATTATATTGAGAAACAAAGCGGCAAGTAAGCGCCCTGAGTTGTGTGGTGATTGGCAATTGTGTTATTTTATTTATTATGTTAAGAATCAAAGCCGCCAGTAAGTGCTCCGGGTTGTGTGGTGATAGGCGCTTGTGTTACTTTATTTATTATTTTAATTATCAAAGCGACAAGTAAGCGCCCCGGGTTTTGTGGGGATTGGCGTTTGTGTTATTTTATTTACTCAATTAATAAAAAAAGCAGCCAATAAGTCCCCCGGGTTGTGTGAGAATTGGCGCTTGTGTTATTTTATTCATTCAATTAATCAACAAAGCGGCCAGTAAGCGCCACAAGTTGTGTGCTGATTGGCACTTGCGTTATTTTATTTATTTAATTATTAAACAAAGTGGCCAGTAAGCGCCCCGGGTTTCGTTGGGATTGGCGCTTGTGTTATTTTATCTATTATTTTTATTATCAAAGCGGCCAGTAAGCGCCCTAGGTGTTGGAGGGATTGGCACTTGTGTTATTTTATTCTTTTAATTAAAAAACAAAGCGGCCAGTAAGTCCCCCGGGTTGTGTGAGAATTGGCGATTGTGTTATTTTATTCATTCAATTAATCAACAAAGCGGCCAGTTAGCGCCACAAGTTGTGTGCTGATTGGCACTTGCGTTATTTTATTTATTTAATAAATAAACAAAGTGGCCAGTAAGCGCCCCGGGTTTCGTTGGAATTGGCGCTTGTGTTATTTTATCTATTATTTTAATTATCAAAGCGGCCAGTAAGCGCCCTAGGTGTTGGAGGGATTGGCACTTGTGTTATTTTATTCTTTCAATTAAGAAACAAAGCGGCCAGTAAGTGCCCCGGGTTGTGTGGAGATTGGTGCTTGTGTTATTTTATTTATTTAATTAATAAACAAAGCGGCCAGTTAGCGCCCCGGGTTGTGTGGTGATTGGCGCTTGTATTATTTTGTTTATCATTTTAATTATTAAAGTGTTCAGTAATCGCCCTGGGTTGTGTGGGGATTAGCGCTTGTGTTATTTTATTCATATGATTGAAAAACAAAACGGCCAATAAGCGCCCCGGGTTGTGTGAGGATTGGTGCTTGTGTTATTTTATTTATTCAATTAATAAACAAAGCAGCCAGTAAGCGCCCCTGGTTGTGTGGTGATTGGCGCTTGTGTTATTTTATTTATCATTTTAATTATTAAAGTGGCCAGTAAGCGCCCTAGGTTGTGTGGGGATTAGCGCTTGTGTTATTTTATTCATATGATTGAAAAACAAAGTGACCAATAAGCACCCCGGGTTCTGTGAGGATTGTTGCTTGTGTTATTTTATTTATTTAATTAATAAACAAAGCAGCCAGTAAGCGCCCCGGGTTGTGTGGTAATTGGCGCTTGTGTTATTTTATTTATTATTTTAATTATTAAAGTGGCCAGTAAGCGCCCTAGGTTGTGTGGGGTTTGGCGCTTGTGTTATTTTATTCATTAGATTAAAAAACAAGGCGGCCGATAAGCGCCCCTAGTTGTGTGGGGATTGGTGCTTGTGTTATTTTATTTATTATATTGAGAAACAAAGCGGCAAGTAAGCGCCCTGAGTTGTGTGGTGATTGGCAATTGTGTTATTTTATTTATTATGTTAAGAATCAAAGCCGCCAGTAAGTGCTCCGGGTTGTGTGGTGATTGGCGCTTGTGTTATTTTATTTATTATTTTAATTATCAAAGTGACTAATAAGCGCCCCGGGTTTTGTGGGGATTGGCGCTTGCGTTATTTTATTTATTCAATTAATTAACAAAGCGGCCAGTAAGTCCCCCGGGTTGTGTGGGAATTGGCGCTTGTGTTATTTTATTCATTCAATTAATCAACAAAGCGGCCAGTAAGCGCCTCGGGTTGTGTGGGTATTGGCGCTTGTGTTATTTTATTAATTTGATTAATCAACAAATCCGCCGGTAAGCGCGCCGGGTTGTGTGGTAGTTGGCGCTTGTGTTATTTTATTTATCATTTTCATTATCAAAGCGGCCAGTAAGCGCCCGGGTTGTGTGGGGATTGGCGCTTGTTTTATTTTATTTATTTAATTGATTAACAAAGCGGCCAGTAAGTGCCTTGGGTTGTGTAGGTATGAGCGCTTGTGATATTTTATTTATTTGATTAATCAACAAATCGGCCAGTAAGCGCCCCGGGTTGTGTGGTGGTTGGCGCTTGTGATATTTTATATATATTATTTTCATTATCAAAGCGGCCAGTAAGCGCCCTAGGTTGTATGGGAATGGACGCTTGTTTTATTTTATTTATTTGATTAATTAACAAATCAGCCAGTAAGGGCCCCAGGTTGTGTGGTGGTTGGCGCTTGTGTTATTTTATTTATTATTTTTTTTATTAAAGCGACCAGTAAGTGCCCTGGGTTTAGTGGAAATTGGCGCTTGTGTTATATTATTTATTCAATGAATAAACAAAGCGGCCAGTAAGCGCCCCGGGTCGTGTGCTGATTGGCGTTTACGTTATTTTGTTTATTTAATTATTAAACAAAGCGGCCAGTAAGCGCCCCGGGTTGTGTAAGGATTGGCGCTTGTTTTATTTTATTTATTTAATTGATTAACAAAGCGGCCAGTAAGTGCCTTGGGTTGTGTGGGTATTGGCGCTTGTGATATTTTATTTATTTGATTAATCAACAAATCGGCCAGTAAGCGCCCCGGGTTGTGTGGTGGTTGGCGCTTGTGATATTTTATTTATCATTTTCATTATCAAAGCGGCCAGTAAGCGCCCTAGGTTGTATGGGAATGGACGCTTGTCTTATTTTATTTATTTGATTAATTAACAAATCAGCCAGTAAGCGCCCCAGGTTGTGTGGTGGTTGGCGCTTGTAATATTTTATTTATTATTTTTTTTATCAAAGCGACCAGTAAGTGCCCTGGGTTTTGTGGAAATTGGCGCTTGTGTTATATTATTTATTCAATTAATAAACAAAGTGGCCAGTAAGTGCCCTGGGTTCTGTGGGAATCGTCGCTTATGTTATTTTATTTATCATTTTAATTTTCAAAGCGTCCAGTAAGCGCTTCAAGTTGTGTGCTGATTGGCGCTTGCGTTATTTTATTTATTTAATTATTAAACTAAGCGGCCAGTAAGCACCCCTGGTTGTGTGGAAATTGGCGCTTGTATTATTTTTTTCATTATTTTAATTATCAAAGCGGCCAGTAAGCGCCCTAGGTTGTGAAAGGATTGGCACTTGTGTTATTTTATTTATTTAATTAAAAAACAAAGCGGCCAGTAAGCGCCCCGAGTTGTGTGGTGATTGGCGCGTGTGTTATTTTGTTTATCAATTTAATTATTAAAGCGGCCAGTAAGCGCCTAAGGTTGTGTGGAGATTGGCGCTTGTGTTATTTTATTTATTCAATTAAAAAACAAAGCGGCCAGTAAGCGCCCCGGGTTGTGTGGGGATTGGTGCTTGTGTTATTTTATTTATTTAATAAATAAACAAAGCGGCCAGTAAGCTTTCCGGGTTATGTTCTGATTGGAGCTTGCGTTATTTTATTTATTCAATTAATAAACAAAGCGGCCAGTAAGCGCCCCGGGTTTTGTGGGGATTGGCGCTTGTGTTATTTTATTTATTATATTTAGAAACAAAGCAGCCAGTAATCGTCCCGGGTTGTGTGGGGATTGGCGCTTGCGTTATTTTATTTATTTAATTAATAAACAAGCGGCCGGTAAGCGCCGCGGGTTGTGTGGGGATTCACGCTTGTGTGATTTTATTTATTATAATAATAAACTGAGCGGCCAGTAAGCGCCCCAAGTTGTGTGGTGATTAACGCTTGAGTTATTTTATTTATTCAATTAATAAACAAAGCGGCCGGTAAGTGCCCAGGGTTATGTGGGGATTGGCGCTTGTGTTATTTTATTTATTATATTAAGAAACAATGCGGCCAGTAAGTGCCCCGGATTGTGTGGTAATTGGCGCTTGTGTTATTTTATTTATTATATTAAAAATCAAAGCGGCCAGTAAGTGCTCTAAATTGTGTGGTGATTGGCGCTTGTGTTATTTTATTTATCATTTTAATTATCGAAGCACCCAGTAAGCGCCCCGGGTTGTGTGGTGATTGGCGCTTGTGTTATTTCATTTATTAAATTAAAAAACAAAGCGGCCAGTAAGCGCCCCGAGTTGTGTGGCGTTTGGCGCTTGTGTTATTTTATTTATTCAAATAATAAACAAAGCAGCCAGTAAGCGTCCCGGGTTGTGTGGTGATTAGTGCTGGTGTTATTTTATTTATTATGTTAAGAATCAAAGCCGCCAGTAAGTGCTCCGGGTTGTGTGTTGATTGGCGCTTGTGTTATTTTATTTATTATTTTAATTATCGAAGCGACCAGTAAGCGCCCTGGGTTTTGTGGGGATTGGCGCTAACGTTATTTTATTTATTCAATTAATAAACAAAGTGGCCAGTAAGTCTTCCGGGTTGTGTGGGAATTGGCGCTTGTGTTATTTTATTCATTCAATTAATCAACAATGCGTCCAGTAAGCGCCTCGGGTTGTGTGGGTATTGGCGCTTGTGTTATTTTATTTATTTGATTAATCAACAAACCGGCCGGTAAGCGCCCCGGGTTGTGTGGTAGTTGGCGCTTGTGTTATTTTATTTATCATTTTCATTATCAGAGCGGCCAGTAGGCGCCCGGGTTGTGTGGGGATTGGCGCTTGTGTTATTTTATTTATTCAATCGATAAACAAAGCGGCCAGTAAGCACCCAGGGTTGTGTTGGGATTGGCGCTTGTACTATTTTATTTATTATATTGAGAAACAAAGCGGCAAGAAAGCGCCCCGGGTTGTGTGGGGATTGGCGCTTGTGCTATTTTATTTATTATATTGAGAAACAAAGCGGCAAGTAAGCGCCCTGAGTTGTGTGGTGATTGGCAATTGTGTTATTTTATTTATTATGTTAAGAATCAAAGCCGCCAGTAAGTGCTCCGGGTTGTGTGGTGATAGGCGCTTGTGTTATTTTATTTATTATTTTAATCATCAAAGCAACAAGTAAGCGCCCTGGATTTTGTGGGGATTGGCGTTTGTGTTATTTTATTTACTCAATTAATAAAAAAAGCGGCCAGTAAGCGCCACAAGTTGTGTGCTGATTGGCACTTGCGTTATTTTATTTATTTAATAAATAAACAAAGTGTCTAGTAAGCGCCCCGGGTTTTGTTGGGATTGGCGCTTGTGTTATTTTATCTATTATTTCAATTATCAAAGCGGCCAGTAAGCGCCCTAGGTGTTGGAGGGATTGGCACTTGTGTTATTTTATTCTTTCAGTTAAAAAACAAAGCGGCCAGTAAGTGCCCCGGGTTGTGTGGAGATTGGTTCTTGTGTTATTTTATTTATTTAATTAATAAACAAAGCGGCCAGTTAGCGCCCCGGGTTGTGTGGTGATTGGCGATTGTGTTATTTTATTTATCATTTTAATTATTAAAGTGGCCAGTAAGCGCCCTAGGTTGTGTGGGGTTTGGCGTTTGTGTTATTTTATTCATTCAATTAAAAAACAAGGCGGATGATGAGCGCCCCTAGTTGTGTGGGGATTGGTGCTTGTGTTATTTTATTTATTATATTGAGAAACAAAGCGGCAAGTAAGCGCCCTGAGTTGTGTGGTGATTGGCAATTGTGTTATTTTATTTATTATGTTAAGAATTAAAGCCGCCAGTAAGTGCTCCGGGTTGTGTGGTGATTGGCGCTTGTGTTATTTTATTTATTATTTCAATTATCAAAGCGACCAGTAAGCGCCCTGGGTTTTGTGGGGATTGGCGCTTGCGTTATTTTATTCATTCAATTAATCAACAAAGCGGCCAGTAAGCGCCTCGGGTTGTGTGGGTATTGGCGCTTGTGTTATTTTATTTATTTGATTAATCAACAAATCGGCCGGTAAGCGCCCCGGGTTGTGTGGTAGTTAGCGCTTGTGTTATTTTATTTATCATTTTCATTATCAGAGCGGCCAGTAAGCGCCTGGGTTGTGTGGGGATTGGCGCTTGTGTTATTTTATTTATTTAATTGATTAACAAAGCGGCCAGTAAGCACCCAGGGTTGTGTTGGGATTGGCGCTTGTGCTATTTTATTTATTATATTGAGAAACAAAGCGGCAAGAAAGCGCCCCGGGTTGTGTGGGGATTGGCGCTTGTGCTATTTTATTTATCATATTGAGAAACAAAGCAGCAAGTAAGCGCCCTGAGTTGTGTGGTGATTGGCAATTGTGTTATTTTATTTATTATGTTAAGAATCAAAGCCGCCAGTAAGTGCTCCGGGTTGTGTGGTGATAGGCGCTTGTGTTACTTTATTTATTATTTTAATTATCAAAGCGACAAGTAAGCGCCCCGGGTTTTGTGGGGATTGGCGTTTGTGTTATTTTATTTACTCAATTAATAAAAAAAGCAGCCAATAAGTCCCCCGGGTTGTGTGAGAATTGGCGCTTGTGTTATTTTATTCATTCAATTAATCAACAAAGCGGCCAGTAAGCGCCACAAGTTGTGTGCTGATTGGCACTTGCGTTATTTTATTTATTTAATTATTAAACAAAGTGGCCAGTAAGCGCCCCGGGTTTCGTTGGGATTGGCGCTTGTGTTATTTTATCTATTATTTTTATTATCAAAGCGGCCAGTAAGCGCCCTAGGTGTTGGAGGGATTGGCACTTGTGTTATTTTATTTTTTTAATTAAAAAACAAAGCGGCCAGTAAGTCCCCCGGGTTGTGTGAGAATTGGCGATTGTTTCATTTTATTCATTCAATTAATCAACAAAGCGGCCAGTTAGCGCCACAAGTTGTGTGCTGATTGGCACTTGCGTTCTTTTATTTATTTAATAAATAAACAAAGTGGCCAGTAAGCGCCCCGGGTTTCGTTGGAATTGGCGCTTGTGTTATTTTATCTATTATTTTAATTATCAAAGCGGCCAGTAAGCGCCCTAGGTGTTGGAGGGATTGGCACTTGTGTTATTTTATTCTTTCAATTAAGAAACAAAGCGGCCAGTAAGTGCCCCGGGTTGTGTGGAGATTGGTGCTTGTGTTATTTTATTTATCATTTTAATTATTAAAGTGGCCAGTAATCGCCCTGGGTTGTGTGGGGATTGGCGCTTGTGCTATTTTATTTATTATATTGAGAAACAAAGCGGTAAGTGAGCGCCCCGGGTTGTGTGGGGATTGGCGCTTGTGCTATTTTATTTATTATATTGAAAAACAAAGCGGCAAGTAAGCGCCCTGAGTTGTGTGGTGATTGGCAATTGTGTTATTTTATCTATTATTTTAATTATCAAAGCGGCCAGTAAGCGCCCTAGGTGTTGGAGGGATTGGCACTTGTGTTATTTTATTCTTTCAATTAAGAAACAAAGCGGCCAGTAAGTGCCCCGGGTTGTGTGGAGATTGGTGCTTGTGTTATTTGATTTATTTAATTAATAAACAAAGCGGCCAGTTAGCGCCCCGGGTTGTGTGGTGATTGGCGCTTGTATTATTTTGTTTATCATTTTAATTATTAAAGTGGCCAGTAATCGCCCTGGGTTGTGTGGGGATTAGCGCTTGTGTTATTTTATTCATATGATCGAAAAACAAAACGGCCAATAAGCGCCCCGGGTTGTGTGAGGATTGGTGCTTGTGTTATTTTATTTATTCAATTAATAAACAAAGCAGCCAGTAAGCGCCCCTGGTTGTGTGGTGATTGGCGCTGGTGTTATTTTATTTATCATTTTAATTATTAAAGTGGCCAGTAAGCGCCCTAGGTTGTGTGGGGTTTGGCGCTTGTGTTATTTTATTCATTCAATTAAAAAACAAGGCGGGCGATAAGCGCCCCTAGTTGTGTGGGGATTGGTGCTTGTGTTATTTTATTTATTATATTGAGGAACAAAGCGGCAAGTAAGCGCCCTGAGTTGTGTGGTGATTGGCAATTGTGTTGTTTTATTTATTATGTTAAGAATCAAAGCCACCAGTAAGTGCTCCAGGTTGTGTGGTGATTGGCGCTTGTGTTATTTTATTTATTATTTTAATTATCAAAGCGACCAGTAAGCGCTTCGGGTTTTGTGGAAATTGGGGCTTGCGTTATTTAATTTATTCAATTAATAAACAAAGCGGCCAGTCAGTCCCCCGGGTTGTGTGGGAATTGGCGCTTGTGTTATTTTATTTATTCAATTAATCAACAAAGCGGCCAGTAAGCGCCTCAAGTTGTGTGCTGATTGGCACTTGCGTTATTTTATTTATTTAATTAATAAACAAAGCGGCCAGTGAGCGCTTTGGGTTTCATTAGGATTGGCGCTTGTGTTATTTTATCTATTATTTTAATTATCAAAGCGGCCAGTAAGCGCCCTAGGTTGTGGAGGGATTGGCACTTGTGTTATTTTATTCATTCAATTAAAAAACAAAGCGGCCAGTAAGTGCCACGGGTTGTGTGGAGATTGGTGCTTGTGTTATTTTATTTATTCAATTAATAAACAAAGCGGCCAGTAAGCGCCCCGGGTTGTGTTGTGATTGGCGCTTGTATTATTTTGTTTATCATTTTAATTATTAAAGTGGCCAGTAAGCGCCCTAGGTTGTGTGGGGATTAGCGCTTGTGTTATTTTATTTATTCAATTAAAAAACAAAGCGGCTAGTAAGCGCCCTGGGTTGTGTGGGGATTGGTGCTTGTGTTATATATTATTTATTTAATGAATAAACAGAGCGGCCAGTAAGCGCCCTGGGTTGTGTGGGGATTGGCGCTTGTAATAATTTATTTATTATATTTAGAAACAAAGCGGGTAGTAAGCGCCTCGGATTGTGTGGGTATTGGCGCTTGTGTTATTTTATTTATTTGATTAATCAACAAATCGGCCGGTAAGCGCCCCGGATTGTGTGGTAGTTGGCGCTTGTGTTATTTTATTTATTATTTTCATTATCAAAGCGGCCAGTAAGCACCCAGGTTGTGTGGGGATTGGCGCTTGTGTTATTTTATTTATTCAATTGATATACAAAGCGGCCAGTAAGCGCCCCAGGTTTTGTGAAGGTTGGTGCTTGTGTTATTTAATTTATTTTATTAATAAACAAAGCGGTCATTAAGCGCCCCGGGTTGTGTGGTGATTGGCGCTTGTGTTATTTTATTTATTATTTTAATTATTAAAGCGGTCAGTAAGCGCCCCGGGTTGTATGGAAATTGGCGCTTGCGTTATTTTATTTATTATATTTAAAAACGAAGCGGCCAGTAAGTGCCTCGGGTTGTGTCGGTATTGGCGCTTGTGTTATTTTATTTATTTGATTATTCAACAAATCGGCCAGTAAGCGCCCCGGGATGTGTGGGGATTGGCGCTTGTGTTATTTTGTTCATTTAATTGATAAACAAAGCGGCCAGTAAGCGCCCAGGGTTGTGTGGGGATTGGCGCTTGTGTTATTATATTTATTACATTAAGTTTTAAAGCGGCCAGTAAGCGCCCCGGGTTGTGTAGTAATTGGCGCTAGTGTTTTTTTATATATTATAATTAAAATCAAAGCGGCCAGTGAGTGCTCCAGGTTGTGTGGTGATTTACGCTTGTGTCATTTTATTTATTATTTTAATTATTTAAGTGACCAGTAGGCACCCTAGGTTGTGTGAAGATTGGCGCTTGTGTTATTCAAATTATTTAATTGATAAACAAAGCGGCCAGTAATCACCTCGGGTTGTGCGGGAATTGGCGCTTGTGTTATATTATTTATTTAATTACAAAACAAAGCGGCCAGTAAGTGCCCCAGAATGTGCAGGAATTGGCACTTGTGTTATTTTATTTCTTATAGTAAAAATTAGAACGGCTAGTAAGCGCCCCAGGTTGTGTGGGAATTCGCGCTTGTGTTATTTTATTAATTTATTTTAAAAACAAAGCGGCCAGTCAGCGCCCAGGGTTGTGTGGGGATTAGTGCTTGTGTTATTTAATTTATTTAATTAATAAACAAAGTTGCCAGTAAGTGCCCCACTATGTGTTTCAATTGGCGATTGTGTTATTTTATTGATTCTATTGATAAACAAAGCGGCCCGTAATTGCCCTTGGTTGTGTAGGGATTGGCGCTTGTGCTATTTTATTTATTCAATTAAAAAACAAAGCGGCTAGTAAGCGTACCAGGTTGTGTGGGTATTGGCGCTTGTGTTTTTTTATTTATTTAATTAATAAACAAAGCAGCCCGTAAGCGCCCCGGGTTGTGTGGTAATTGGCGCTTGTGTTATTTTATTTATTTATTTAATAAACAAAGCGGCCAGTAATAACCCTGGCTTGTTTGGGAATTGGCGCTTGTGTTATTTTATTTATTTTATTAATATACAAAGTGGCCAGTGATAACCCCAGGTTGTTTTGGGATTGGCGCTTGTGCTATTTTATTTATTTAATCAATAAACAAAGCGGCCATTAAGCGCCCCGAGTTGTGTAGGGATTTGCGCTTGTGCTATTTTATTTATTTAATTAAAAAACAAAACGGCCAGTAAGCGCCCCGGTTTGTGTGGAGATTAGCGCTTGTGCTATTTCATTTATTATATTGAGAAACAAAGAGGCTGGTAAGCGTCTCGAATTGTGTGGTGATTGGTGCTTGTGTTATTTAATTTATTAAGTTAAGAATCAAAGCGGCCAGTAAGTGCTCCAGGTTGTGTGGTGATTGGCGATTGTGTTATTTTATTTATTATTTTAATTATCAAAACGACCACTAAACGCCACGGGTTTCGTGCATATTGGCGCTTGTGTTATTTTATTTATTCAATTAATAAACAAAGTGGCCAGTAAGTGCCCTGGGATGTATGGGGATTTGCGCTTGTGTTATTTTATTTATTTAATTAATTAACAAAGCGGCCAGTAAGCGCCCCTGGTTGTGTGGGGATTGGCGCTTGTGTTATTTTATTGATTATTTTAATTATCAAAGCGGCCAGTGAGCGCCCTAGGTTGTGTTGAGATTGGCGCTTGTGTTATTTTCTTTATTCAATTAAAAAACAAAGCTGCCAGTAACCGCCCCGGGTTGTGTGGGAATTGGTGCTTGTGTTTTTTTATTCGTTCAATTAATAAACAAAGCGGCGAGTAAGCGCCTCTGGTCCTGTGGGGATTGGCGCTTGTGTTATATTATTTATTTAATTAAAAAACAAAGCGGATAGTAAGTGCCCCGGATTGTGCAGGAATTGGCGCTTGTGTTATTTTGTTTATGATATTAAAAAAAAAAAACGGCCAGTGAGCGCCCCAGGTTGTGTGGGGATTGGCGGTTGTGCTATTTTATTTATTTAATTAAAAAACAAAGCGGCCAGTAAGCGCCCCAAGTTGTGTAGGGATATGCGCTTGTGCTATTTTATTTATTTAATTAAAAAACAAAGCGGCCAGTAAGCGCCCCGGTTTGTGTGGGGATTGGCGCTTGTGCTATTTTATTTATTATATTGAGAAACAAAATGGCTAGTAAGCGCCCCGGGTTGTGTGGTGATTGGCGCTTGTGTTATTCTATTTATTAAGTTGAGAATAAAAGCAGCCAGAAAGTGCTCCGGGTTGTGTGGGGATTGGCGCTTGTGTTACTTTATTTATTATATTACGAACCAAAGCGGCCAGTAAGCGCCCCGGGTTGTGTGGGAATTGGCGCTTGTGTTATATTATTCATTCAATTAATTAACAAAGCGGCCAGTAAGTGCCCCGGGTTGTGTGGTGATTGGCGCTTGTGTTATTTCATTTATTATTTTAATTATCAAAGCAGCCAGTAAGCGATCCGGGTTGTGTGGGGATTGGCGCTCGTGTTATATAATTCACTTAATCAATAAACAAAGCGGCCAGTAAGCGCCCTGGGTTGTGTGGGGATTGGCGCTTGTGCTATTTTATTTATTTAATAAAAAAACAAAGCGGCCAGTAAACGCCCTGGGTTGTGTGGGGATTGGTGCTTGTGTTATTTTATTTATTTAATTAATAAACAAAGCGTCCAGGAAGCGCTCCGAGTTGTGTTGGGATTAGCGCTTGTGTTATTTTATTTATTCAAATAATAAACAAAGCGGCCAGTAATAACCCTGGGTTGTGTGGGGATTGACGCTTGTGTTATTTTATTTATTTAATTAATAAATAAAGAGGCCAGTAAGTGCTCCGGTTTTTGTGGGGATTGGCGCTTGTGTTATTTTATTTATTTAATTAATAAACAAAGCGGACAGTAAGCGCCCTGAGTTGTGTAGGGATTGGCGCTTGTGCTATTTTATTTATTCAATTAAAAAACAAACCGGCCAGTAAGCGCCCCAGTTCGTGTGGAGATTGGTGCTTGTGCTATTTTATTTATTATATTGAGAAACAAAGAGGCTGGTAAGCGCCTCGAATTGTGTGGTGATATGCGCTTGTGTTATTTAATTTATTAAGTTAAGAATCAAAGCGCCCAGTAAGTGCTCCAGGTTGTGTGGTGATTGGCGCTTGTGTTATTTTATTTATTATTTTAATTATTAAAACGACCAGTCAACGCCCTGGGTTCCGTGCATATTGGCGCTTGTGTTATTTTATTTATTCAATTAATAAATAAAGCGGCCAGTTAGCGCCCCGGGTTATGTTGGGATTAGCGCTTGTGTTATTTTAATTATTATATTAAGAAACTAAGCGGCCAGTAAGCGCCCCTGGTTGTGTGGGGATTGGCGCTTGTGTTATTTTATTGATTATTTTAATGATCAAAGCGGCCAGTAAGCGCCCCGGGTTGTGTGGGAATTGGTGCTTGTGTAATTTTGTTTATTTAATTAATAAACAAAGCGGCAAGTAAGCGCCTCGGGTCGTGTGGGGATTGGCGCTTGTGTTATATTATTTATTTAATTAAAAAACAAAGCGGATAGTAAGTGCCCAGGGTTGTGCAGGAATTAGCGCTTGTGTTATTTTTTTTATAATATTAAAAAAACAGAACGGCCAGTAAGCGCCCCAAGTTGTGTGGGGATTAGCGCTTGTGCTATTTCATTTATTATATTGAGAAACAAAGCGGCTGGTAAGCGCCCCGCGTTGTGTGGTGATTGGCGCTTGTGTTATTCTATTTATTAAGTTAAGAATAAAAGCGGCCAGTAAGTGCTCCGGGTTGTGTGGTGATTGGCACTTGTGTTATTTTATTTATTATTTTAATTATCAAAACGACCAGTAAGCGCCCCAAGTTGTGTGCTGATTGGCGCTTGCGTTATTTTATTTACTTAATTAATAAACAAAGCTCCTAGTAATCGCCCTGGGTTGTGTGGGGATTTGCGCTTGTGCTATTTTATTTATTCAATTATAAAACAAAGCGCCCAGTAAGCGTACCGGGTTGTGTGGGTATTGGCGCTTGTGTTTTTTTATTTATTCAATTAATAAACAAAGCATCCCGTAAGCGCCCCGGGTTGTGTGGTAATTGGCGCTTGTGTTATTTTATTTATTTATTTAATAAACAAAGCGGCCAGTAATAACCCCGGCTTGTTTGGGAATTGGCGCTTGTGTTATTTTATTTATTTTATTAATATACAAAGTGGCCAGTGATAACCCCAGGTTGTTTTGGGATTGGCGCTTGTGCTATTTTATTTATTCAATCAATAAACAAAGCGGCCATTAAGTGCCCCGGGTTGTGTGGAGATTGGTGCTTGTGTTATTTTATTTATTCAATTAATAAACAAAGCGGCCAGTAAGCGCTTCGGGTTGTGTTGTGATTGGCGCTTGTATTATTTTGTTTATCATTTTAATTATTAAAGTGGCCAGTAAGCGCCCTAGGTTGTGTGGGGATTAGCGCTTGTGTTATTTTATTCATTCAATTAAAAAACAAAGCGGCTAGTAAGCGCCCTGGGTTGTGCGGGGATTGGTGCTTGTGTTATATATTATTTATTCAATGAATAAACAGAGCGGCCAGTAAGCGCTCTGGGTTGTGTGGGGATTGGCGCTTGTGTTAATTTATTTATTATATTTAGAAACAAAGCGGGTAGTAAGCGCCTCGGGTTGTGTGGGTATTGGCGCTTGTGTTATCTTATTTATTTGATTAATCAACAAATCGGCCGGTAAGCGCCCTGGGTTGTGTGGTAGTTGGCGCTTGTGTTATTTTATTTATTATTTTCATTATCAAAGCGACCAGTAAGCACCCAGGTCGTGTGGGGATTGGCGCTTGTGTTATTTTATTTATTCAATTGATATACAAAGCGGCCAGTAAGCGCCCCAGGTTTTGTGAAGGTTGGTGCTTGTGTTATTTAATTTATATAATTAATAAACAAAGCGGTCATTAAGCGCCCCGGGTTGTGTGGTGATTGGCGCTTGTGTTATTTTATTTATTATTTTAATTATTAAAGCGGCCACTAAGCGCCCCGGGTTGTATGGAAATTGGCGCTTGTGTTATTTTATTTATTATATTTGAAAACAAAGCGGCCAGTAAGTGCCTCGGGTTGTGTCGGTATTGGCGCTTGTGTTATTTTATTTATTTGATTATTCAACAAATCGGCCAGTAAGCGCCCCAGGATGTGTGGGGATTGGCGCTTGTGTTATTTTGTTCATTTAATTAATAACTAAAGCGGCCAGTAAGCGCCCAGGGTTGTGTGGGGATTGGCGCTTGTGTTATTTTATTTATTACATTAAGTTTTAAAGTGGCCAGTAAGCGCCCCGGGTTGTGTAGTAATTGGCGCTAGTGTTTTTTTATTTATTATAATAAAAATCAAAGCGGCCAGTGAGTGCTCCGGGTTGTGTGGTGATTTACGCTTGTGTCATTTTATTTATTATTTTAATTATTCAAGTGACCAGTAGGCACCCTAGGTTGTGTGAAGATTGGCGCTTGTGTTATTCAATTTATTTAATTGATAAACAAAGCGGCCAGTAATCACCTTGGGTTGTGTGGGAATTGGCGCTTGTGTTATATTATTTATTTAATTAAAAAACAAAGAGGCCAGTAAGTGCCCTAGAATGTGCAGGAATTGGCACTTGTGTTATTTTATTTTTTATAGTAAAAATTAGAACGGCTAGTAAACGCCCCAGGTTGTGTGGGAATTCGCGCTTGTGTTATTTTATTTATTTATTTAAAAAACAAAGCGGCCAGTCAGCGCCCAGTGTTGTGTGGGGATTAGTGCTTGTGTTATTTAATTTATTTAATTAATAAACAAAGTTGCCAGTAAGCGCCCCACTATGTGTGTCAATTGGCGCTTGTGTTATTTTATTGATTCTATTGATAAACAAAGCGGCCAGTAATCGCCCTGGGTTGTGTAGGGATTGGCGCTTGTGCTATTTTATTTATTCAATTAAAAAACAAAGCGGCCAGTAAGCGTACTGGGTTGTGTGGGTATTGGCGCTTGTGTTTTTTTATTTATTCAATTAATAAACAAAGCAGCCCGTAAGCGCCCCGGGTTGTGTGGTAATTGGTGCTTGTGTTATTTAATTTATTTATTTAATAAACAAAGTGGCCAGTAATAACCCCGGCTTGTTTGGGAATTGGCGCTTGTGTTATTTTATTTATTTTATTAAAATAAAAAGTGGCCAGTGATAACCCCAGGTTGTTTTGGGATTGGTGCTTGTGCTATTTTATTTATTTAATCAATAAACAAAGCGGCCATTAAGCGCCCCGAGTTGTGTAGGGATTGGCGCTTGTGCTATTTTATTTATTTAATTAAAAAACAAAACGGCCAGTAAGCGCCCCGGTTTGTGTGGAGATTAGCGCTTGTGCTATTTTATTTATTATATTGAGAAACAAAGAGGCTGGTAAGCGCCTCGAATTGTGTGGTGATTGGTGCTTGTGTTATTTAATTTATTAAGTTAAAAATCAAAGTGGCCAGTAAGTGCTCCAGGTTGTGTGGTGATTGGCGCTTGTGTTATTTTATTTATTATTTTAATTATCAAAACGACCACTAAACGCCACGGGTTTCGTGCATATTGGCGTCTGTGTTATTTTATTTATTCAATTAATAAACAAAGTGGCCAGTAAGTGCCCTGGGATGTATGGGGATTTGCGCTTGTGTTATTTCATTTGTTTAATTAATTAACAAAGCGGCCAGTAAGCGCCCCTGGTTGTGTGGGGATTGGCGCTTGTGTTATTTTATTGATTATTTTAAATATCAAAGCGGCCAGTAAGCGCCCTAGGTTGTGTTGAGATTGGCGCTTGTGTTATTTTCTTTATTCAATTAAAAAACAAAGCGGCCAGTAACCGCCCCGGGTTGTGTGGGAATTGGTGCTTGTGTTTTTTTATTCGTTCAATTAATAAACAAAGCGGCGAGTAAGCGCCTCTGGTCCTGTGGGAATTGGAACTTGTGTTATATTATTTATTTAATTAAAAAACAAAGCGGATAGTAAGTGCCCCGGATTGTGCAGGAATTGGCGCTTGTGTTATTTTATTTATAATATTAAAAAAAAAAAACGGCCAGTAAGCGCCCCAGGTTGTGTGGGGATTGGCGCTTGTGCTATTTTATTTATTTAATTAAAAAACAAAGCGGCCAGTAAGCGCCCCAAGTTGTGGAGGGAGTGGCGCTTGTGCTATTTTATTTATTTAATTAGAAAACAAAGCGGCCAGTAAGCGCCCCGGTTTGTGTGGGGATTGGCGCTTGTGCTATTTTATTTATTATATTGAGAAAGAAAATGGCTAGTAAGCGCCCCGGGTTGTGCGGTGATTGGCGCTTGTGTTATTCTATTTATTAAGTTGAGAATAAAAGCAGCCAGAAAGTGCTCCGGGTGGTGTGGGGATTGGCGCTTGTGTTACTTTATTTATTATATTACGAACCAAAGCAGCCAGTAAGCGCCCCGGGTTGTGTGGGGATTGGCGCTTGTGTTATATTATTCATTCAATAAATTAACAAAGCGGCCAGTAAGTGCCCCGGGTTATGTGGTGATTGGCGCTTGTGTTATTTCATTTATTATTTTAATTATCAAAGCAGCCAGTAAGCGATCCGGGTTGTGTGGGGATTGGCGCTCGTGTTATATAATTCACTTAATCAATAAACAAAGCGGCCAGTAAGCGCCCTGGGTTGTGTGGGGATTGGCGCTTGTGCTATTTTATTTATTTAATAAAAAAACAAAGCGGCCAGTAAACGCCCTGGGTTGTGTGGGGATTGGTGCTTGTGTTATTTTATTTATTTAATTAATAAACAAAGCGTCCAGGAAGCGCTCCGAGTTGTGTTGGGATTAGCGCTTGTGTTATTTTATTTATTCAAATAATAAACAAAGCGGCCAGTAATAACCCTGGGTTGTGTGGGGATTGACGCTTGTGTTATTTTATTTATTTAATTAATAAATAAAGAGGCCAGTAAGTGCTCCGGTTTTTGTGGGGATTGGCGCTTGTGTTATTTTATTTATTTAATTAATAAACAAAGCGGACAGTAAGCGCCCTGAGTTGTGTAGGGATTGGCGCTTGTGCTATTTTATTTATTCAATTAAAAAACAAACCGGCCAGTAAGCGCCCCAGTTCGTGTGGAGATTGGTGCTTGTGCTATTTTATTTATTATATTGAGAAACAAAGAGGCTGGTAAGCGCCTCGAATTGTGTGGTGATATGCGCTTGTGTTATTTAATTTATTAAGTTAAGAATCAAAGCGCCCAGTAAGTGCTCCAGGTTGTGTGGTGATTGGCGCTTGTGTTATTTTATTTATTATTTTAATTATTAAAACGACCAGTCAACGCCCTGGGTTCCGTGCATATTGGCGCTTGTGTTATTTTATTTATTCAATTAATAAATAAAGCGGCCAGTTAGCGCCCCGGGTTATGTTGGGATTAGCGCTTGTGTTATTTTAATTATTATATTAAGAAACTAAGCGGCCAGTAAGCGCCCCTGGTTGTGTGGGGATTGGCGCTTGTGTTATTTTATTGATTATTTTAATGATCAAAGCGGCCAGTAAGCGCCCCGGGTTGTGTGGGAATTGGTGCTTGTGTAATTTTGTTTATTTAATTAATAAACAAAGCGGCAAGTAAGCGCCTCGGGTCGTGTGGGGATTGGCGCTTGTGTTATATTATTTATTTAATTAAAAAACAAAGCGGATAGTAAGTGCCCAGGGTTGTGCAGGAATTAGCGCTTGTGTTATTTTTTTTATAATATTAAAAAAACAGAACGGCCAGTAAGCGCCCCAAGTTGTGTGGGGATTAGCGCTTGTGCTATTTCATTTATTATATTGAGAAACAAAGCGGCTGGTAAGCGCCCCGCGTTGTGTGGTGATTGGCGCTTGTGTTATTCTATTTATTAAGTTAAGAATAAAAGCGGCCAGTAAGTGCTCCGGGTTGTGTGGTGATTGGCACTTGTGTTATTTTATTTATTATTTTAATTATCAAAACGACCAGTAAGCGCCCCAAGTTGTGTGCTGATTGGCGCTTGCGTTATTTTATTTACTTAATTAATAAACAAAGCTCCTAGTAATCGCCCTGGGTTGTGTGGGGATTTGCGCTTGTGCTATTTTATTTATTCAATTATAAAACAAAGCGCCCAGTAAGCGTACCGGGTTGTGTGGGTATTGGCGCTTGTGTTTTTTTATTTATTCAATTAATAAACAAAGCATCCCGTAAGCGCCCCGGGTTGTGTGGTAATTGGCGCTTGTGTTATTTTATTTATTTATTTAATAAACAAAGCGGCCAGTAATAACCCCGGCTTGTTTGGGAATTGGCGCTTGTGTTATTTTATTTATTTTATTAATATACAAAGTGGCCAGTGATAACCCCAGGTTGTTTTGGGATTGGCGCTTGTGCTATTTTATTTATTCAATCAATAAACAAAGCGGCCATTAAGTGCCCCGGGTTGTGTGGAGATTGGTGCTTGTGTTATTTTATTTATTCAATTAATAAACAAAGCGGCCAGTAAGCGCTTCGGGTTGTGTTGTGATTGGCGCTTGTATTATTTTGTTTATCATTTTAATTATTAAAGTGGCCAGTAAGCGCCCTAGGTTGTGTGGGGATTAGCGCTTGTGTTATTTTATTCATTCAATTAAAAAACAAAGCGGCTAGTAAGCGCCCTGGGTTGTGCGGGGATTGGTGCTTGTGTTATATATTATTTATTCAATGAATAAACAGAGCGGCCAGTAAGCGCTCTGGGTTGTGTGGGGATTGGCGCTTGTGTTAATTTATTTATTATATTTAGAAACAAAGCGGGTAGTAAGCGCCTCGGGTTGTGTGGGTATTGGCGCTTGTGTTATCTTATTTATTTGATTAATCAACAAATCGGCCGGTAAGCGCCCTGGGTTGTGTGGTAGTTGGCGCTTGTGTTATTTTATTTATTATTTTCATTATCAAAGCGACCAGTAAGCACCTAGGTCGTGTGGGGATTGGCGCTTGTGTTATTTTATTTATTCAATTGATATACAAAGCGGCCAGTAAGCGCCCCAGGTTTTGTGAAGGTTGGTGCTTGTGTTATTTAATTTATATAATTAATAAACAAAGCGGTCATTAAGCGCCCCGGGTTGTGTGGTGATTGGCGCTTGTGTTATTTTATTTATTATTTTAATTATTAAAGCGGCCACTAAGCGCCCCGGGTTGTATGGAAATTGGCGCTTGTGTTATTTTATTTATTATATTTGAAAACAAAGCGGCCAGTAAGTGCCTCGGGTTGTGTCGGTATTGGCGCTTGTGTTATTTTATTTATTTGATTATTCAACAAATCGGCCAGTAAGCGCCCCAGGATGTGTGGGGATTGGCGCTTGTGTTATTTTGTTCATTTAATTAATAACTAAAGCGGCCAGTAAGCGCCCAGGGTTGTGTGGGGATTGGCGCTTGTGTTATTTTATTTATTACATTAAGTTTTAAAGTGGCCAGTAAGCGCCCCGGGTTGTGTAGTAATTGGCGCTAGTGTTTTTTTATTTATTATAATAAAAATCAAAGCGGCCAGTGAGTGCTCCAGGTTGTGTGGTGATTTACGCTTGTGTCATTTTATTTATTATTTTAATTATTCAAGTGACCAGTAGGCACCCTAGGTTGTGTGAAGATTGGCGCTTGTGTTATTCAATTTATTTAATTGATAAACAAAGCGGCCAGTAATCACCTTGGGTTGTGTGGGAATTGGCGCTTGTGTTATATTATTTATTTAATTAAAAAACAAAGAGGCCAGTAAGTGCCCTAGAATGTGCAGGAATTGGCACTTGTGTTATTTTATTTTTTATAGTAAAAATTAGAACGGCTAGTAAACGCCCCAGGTTGTGTGGGAATTCGCGCTTGTGTTATTTTATTTATTTATTTAAAAAACAAAGCGGCCAGTCAGCGCCCAGTGTTGTGTGGGGATTAGTGCTTGTGTTATTTAATTTATTTAATTAATAAACAAAGTTGCCAGTAAGCGCCCCACTATGTGTGTCAATTGGCGCTTGTGTTATTTTATTGATTCTATTGATAAACAAAGCGGCCAGTAATCGCCCTGGGTTGTGTAGGGATTGGCGCTTGTGCTATTTTATTTATTCAATTAAAAAACAAAGCGGCCAGTAAGCGTACTGGGTTGTGTGGGTATTGGCGCTTGTGTTTTTTTATTTATTCAATTAATAAACAAAGCAGCCCGTAAGCGCCCCGGGTTGTGTGGTAATTGGTGCTTGTGTTATTTTATTTATTTATTTAATAAACAAAGTGGCCAGTAATAACCCCGGCTTGTTTGGGAATTGGCGCTTGTGTTATTTTATTTATTTTATTAAAATAAAAAGTGGCCAGTGATAACCCCAGGTTGTTTTGGGATTGGTGCTTGTGCTATTTTATTTATTTAATCAATAAACAAAGCGGCCATTAAGCGCCCCGAGTTGTGTAGGGATTGGCGCTTGTGCTATTTTATTTATTTAATTAAAAAACAAAACGGCCAGTAAGCGCCCCGGTTTGTGTGGAGATTAGCGCTTGTGCTATTTTATTTATTATATTGAGAAACAAAGAGGCTGGTAAGCGCCTCGAATTGTGTGGTGATTGGTGCTTGTGTTATTTAATTTATTAAGTTAAAAATCAAAGTGGCCAGTAAGTGCTCCAGGTTGTGTGGTGATTGGCGCTTGTGTTATTTTATTTATTATTTTAATTATCAAAACGACCACTAAACGCCACGGGTTTCGTGCATATTGGCGTCTGTGTTATTTTATTTATTCAATTAATAAACAAAGTGGCCAGTAAGTGCCCTGGGATGTATGGGGATTTGCGCTTGTGTTATTTCATTTGTTTAATTAATTAACAAAGCGGCCAGTAAGCGCCCCTGGTTGTGTGGGGATTGGCGCTTGTGTTATTTTATTGATTATTTTAAATATCAAAGCGGCCAGTAAGCGCCCTAGGTTGTGTTGAGATTGGCGCTTGTGTTATTTTCTTTATTCAATTAAAAAACAAAGCGGCCAGTAACCGCCCCGGGTTGTGTGGGAATTGGTGCTTGTGTTTTTTTATTCGTTCAATTAATAAACAAAGCGGCGAGTAAGCGCCTCTGGTCCTGTGGGAATTGGAACTTGTGTTATATTATTTATTTAATTAAAAAACAAAGCGGATAGTAAGTGCCCCGGATTGTGCAGGAATTGGCGCTTGTGTTATTTTATTTATAATATTAAAAAAAAAAAACGGCCAGTAAGCGCCCCAGGTTGTGTGGGGATTGGCGCTTGTGCTATTTTATTTATTTAATTAAAAAACAAAGCGGCCAGTAAGCGCCCCAAGTTGTGGAGGGAGTGGCGCTTGTGCTATTTTATTTATTTAATTAGAAAACAAAGCGGCCAGTAAGCGCCCCGGTTTGTGTGGGGATTGGCGCTTGTGCTATTTTATTTATTATATTGAGAAAGAAAATGGCTAGTAAGCGCCCCGGGTTGTGCGGTGATTGGCGCTTGTGTTATTCTATTTATTAAGTTGAGAATAAAAGCAGCCAGAAAGTGCTCCGGGTGGTGTGGGGATTGGCGCTTGTGTTACTTTATTTATTATATTACGAACCAAAGCAGCCAGTAAGCGCCCCGGGTTGTGTGGGGATTGGCGCTTGTGTTATATTATTCATTCAATAAATTAACAAAGCGGCCAGTAAGTGCCCCGGGTTATGTGGTGATTGGCGCTTGTGTTATTTCATTTATTATTTTAATTATCAAAGCAGCCAGTAAGCGATCCGGGTTGTGTGGGGATTGGCGCTCGTGTTATATAATTCACTTAATCAATAAACAAAGCGGCCAGTAAGCGCCCTGGGTTGTGTGGGGATTGGCGCTTGTGCTATTTTATTTATTTAATAAAAAAACAAAGCGGCCAGTAAACGCCCTGGGTTGTGTGGGGATTGGCGCTTGTGTTATTTTATTTATTTAATTAATAAACAAAGCGTCTAGAAAGCGCTTCGAGTTGTGTTGGGATTAGCGCTTGTGTTATTTTATTTATTCAAATAATAAACAAAGCGGCCAGTAATAACCCTGGGTTGTGTGGGGATTGACGCTTGTGTTATTTTATTTATTTAATTAATAAATAAAGAGGCCAGTAAGCGCTCCGGGTTGTGTGGGGATTGGCGCTTGTGTTATTTCATTTATTATTTTAATTATTAAAACGACCAGTCAACGCCCTGGGTTCCGTGCATATTGGCGCTTGTGTTATTTTATTTATTCAATTAATAAACAAAGCGGCCAGTAAGCGCCCCGGGTTATGTTGGGATTAGCGCTTGTGTTATTTTAATTATTATATTAAGAAACTAAGCGGCCAGTAAGCGCCCCTGGTTGTGTGGGGATTGGCGCTTGTGTTATTTTATTGTTTATTTTAATGATTAAAGCGGCCAGTAAGCGCCCTAGGTTGTGTGAGGATTGGCGCTTGTGTTATTTTATTTATTCAATTAAAAAACAAAGCGGCCAGTAACCGCCCCAGGTTGTGTGGGAATTGGTGCTTGTGTTTTTTTATTCGTTCAATTAATAAACAAAGCGGCGAGTAAGCGCCTCTGGTCCTGTGGGGATTGGCAATTGTGTTATATTATTTATTTAATTAAAAAACAAAGCGGATAGTAAGTGCCCCGGATTGTGCAGGAATTGGCGCTTGTGTTATTTTGTTTATGATATTAAAAAAAAAAAACGGCCAGTGAGCGCCCCAGGTTGTGTGGGGATTGGCGGTTGTGCTATTTTATTTATTTAATCAATAAACAAAGCGGCCATTAAGCGCCCCGAGTTGTGTAGGGATTTGCGCTTGTGCTATTTTATTTATTTAATTAAAAAACAAAACGGCCAGTAAGCGCCCCGGTTTGTGTGGAGATTAGCGCTTGTGCTATTTCATTTATTATATTGAGAAACAAAGAGGCTGGTAAGCGCCTCGAATTGTGTAGTGATTGGTGCTTGTGTTATTTAATTTATTAAGTTAAGAATCAAAGCGGCCAGTAAGTGCTCCAGGTTGTGTGGTGATTGGCGATTGTGTTATTTTATTTATTATTTTAATTATCAAAACGACCACTAAACGCCACGGGTTTCGTGCATATTGGCGCTTGTGTTATTTTATGTATTCAATTAATAAACAAAGTGGCCAGTAAGTGCCCTGGGATGTATGGGGATTTGCGCTTGTGTTATTTTATTTATTTAATTAATTAACAAAGCGGCCAGTAAGCGCCCCTGGTTGTGTGGGGATTGGCGCTTGTGTTATTTTATTGATTATTTTAATTATCAAAGCGGCCAGTGAGCGCCCTAGGTTGTGTTGAGATTGGCGCTTGTGTTATTTTCTTTATTCAATTAAAAAACAAAGCGGCCAGTAACCGCCCCGGGTTGTGTGGGAATTGGTGCTTGTGTTTTTTTATTCGTTCAATTAATAAACAAAGCGGCGAGTAAGCGCCTCTGGTCCTGTGGGGATTGGCGCTTGTGTTATATTATTTATTTAATTAAAAAACAAAGCGGATAGTAAGTGCCCCGGATTGTGCAGGAATTGGCGCTTGTGTTATTTTGTTTATGATATTAAAAAAAAAAAACGGCCAGTGAGCGCCCCAGGTTGTGTGGGGATTGGCGGTTGTGCTATTTTATTTATTTAATTAAAAAACAAAGCGGCCAGTAAGCGCCCCAAGTTGTGTAGGGATTGGCGCTTGTGCTATTTTATTTATTTAATTAAAAAACAAAGCGGCCAGTAAGCGCCCCGGTTTGTGTGGGGATTGGCGCTTGTGCTATTTTATTTATTATATTGAGCAACAAAATGGCTAGTAAGCGCCCCGGGTTGTGTGGTGATTGGCGCTTGTGTTATTCTATTTATTAAGTTGAGAATAAAAGCAGCCAGAAAGTGCTCCGGGTTGTGTGGGGATTGGCGCTTGTGTTACTTTATTTATTATATTACGAACCAAAGCGGCCAGTAAGCGCCCCGGGTTGTGTGGGAATTGGCGCTTGTGTTATATTATTCATTCAATTAATTAACAAAGCGGCCAGTAAGTGCCCCGGGTTGTGTGGTGATTGGCGCTTGTGTTATTTCATTTATTATTTTAATTATCAAAGCAGCCAGTAAGCGATCCGGGTTGTGTGGGGATTGGCGCTCGTGTTATATAATTCACTTAATCAATAAACGAAGCGGCCAGTAAGCGCCCTGGGTTGTGTGGGGATTGGCGCTTGTGCTATTTTATTTATTTAATAAAAAAACAAAGCGGCCAGTAAACGCCCTGGGTTGTGTGGGGATTGGTGCTTGTGTTATTTTATTTATTTAATTAATAAACAAAGCGTCCAGGAAGCGCTCCGAGTTGTGTTGGGATTAGCGCTTGTGTTATTTTATTTATTCAAATAATAAACAAAGCGGCCAGTAATAACCCTGGGTTGTGTGGGGATTGACGCTTGTGTTATTTTATTTATTTAATTAATAAATAAAGAGGCCAGTAAGTGCTCCGGTTTGTGTGGGGATTGGCGCTTGTGTTATTTTATTTATTTAATTAATAAACAAAGCGGACAGTAAGCGCCCTGAGTTGTGTAGGGATTGGCGCTTGTGCTATTTTATTTATTCAATTAAAAAACAAACCGGCCAGTAAGCGCCCCAGTTCGTGTGGAGATTGGTGCTTGTGCTATTTTATTTATTATATTGAAAAACAAAGAGGCTGGTAAGCGCCTCGAATTGTGTGGTGATATGCGCTTGTGTTATTTAATTTATTAAGTTAAGAATCAAAGCGCCCAGTAAGTGCTCCAGGTTGTGTGGTGATTGGCGCTTGTGTTATTTTATTTATTATTTTAATTATTAAAACGACCAGTCAACGCCCTGGGTTCCGTGCATATTGGCGCTTGTGTTATTTTATTTATTCAATTAATAAATAAAGCGGCCAGTTAGCGCCCCGGGTTATGTTGGGATTAGCGCTTGTGTTATTTTAATTATTATATTAAGAAACTAAGCGGCCAGTAAGCGCCCCTGGTTGTGTGGGGATTGGCGCTTGTGTTATTTTATTGATTATTTTAATGATCAAAGCGGCCAGTAAGCGCCCCGGGTTGTGTGGGAATTGGTGCTTGTGTAATTTTGTTTATTTAATTAATAAACAAAGCGGCAAGTAAGCGCCTCGGGTCGTGTGGGGATTGGCGCTTGTGTTATATTATTTATTTAATTAAAAAACAAAGCGGATAGTAAGTGCCCAGGGTTGTGCAGGAATTAGCGCTTGTGTTATTTTTTTTATAATATTAAAAAAACAGAACGGCCAGTAAGCGCCCCAAGTTGTGTGGGGATTAGCGCTTGTGCTATTTCATTTATTATATTGAGAAACAAAGCGGCTGGTAAGCGCCCCGCGTTGTGTGGTGATTGGCGCTTGTGTTATTCTATTTATTAAGTTAAGAATAAAAGCGGCCAGTAAGTGCTCCGGGTTGTGTGGTGATTGGCACTTGTGTTATTTTATTTATTATTTTAATTATCAAAACGACCAGTAAGCGCCCCAAGTTGTGTGCTGATTGGCGCTTGCGTTATTTTATTTACTTAATTAATAAACAAAGCTCCTAGTAATCGCCCTGGGTTGTGTGGGGATTTGCGCTTGTGCTATTTTATTTATTCAATTATAAAACAAAGCGCCCAGTAAGCGTACCGGGTTGTGTGGGTATTGGCGCTTGTGTTTTTTTATTTATTCAATTAATAAACAAAGCATCCCGTAAGCGCCCCGGGTTGTGTGGTAATTGGCGCTTGTGTTATTTTATTTATTTATTTAATAAACAAAGCGGCCAGTAATAACCCCGGCTTGTTTGGGAATTGGCGCTTGTGTTATTTTATTTATTTTATTAATATACAAAGTGGCCAGTGATAACCCCAGGTTGTTTTGGGATTGGCGCTTGTGCTATTTTATTTATTCAATCAATAAACAAAGCGGCCATTAAGTGCCCCGTGTTGTGTGGAGATTGGTGCTTGTGTTATTTTATTTATTCAATTAATAAACAAAGCGGCCAGTAAGCGCTTCGGGTTGTGTTGTGATTGGCGCTTGTATTATTTTGTTTATCATTTTAATTTTTATAGTGGCCAGTAAGCGCCCTAGGTTGTGTGGGGATTAGCGCTTGTGTTATTTTATTCATTTAATTAAAAAACAAAGCGGCTAGTAAGCGCCCTGGGTTGTGCGGGGATTGGTGCTTGTGTTATATATTATTTATTCAATGAATAAACAGAGCGGCCAGTAAGCGCTCTGGGTTGTGTGGGGATTGGCGCTTGTGTTAATTTATTTATAATATTTAGAAACAAAGCGGGTAGTAAGCGCCTCGGGTTGTGTGGGTATTGGCGCTTGTGTTATCTTATTTATTTGATTAATCAACAAATCGGCCGGTAAGCGCCCTGGGTTGTGTGGTAGTTGGCGCTTGTGTTATTTTATTTATTATTTTCATTATCAAAGCGGCCAGTAAGCACCCAGGTCGTGTGGGGATTGGCGCTTGTGTTATTTTATTTATTTAATTGATATACAAAGCGGCCAGTAAGCGCCCCAGGTTTTGTGAAGGTTGGTGCTTGTGTTATTTAATTTATATAATTAATAAACAAAGCGGTCATTAAGCGCCCCGGGTTGTGTGGTGATTGGCGCTTGTGTTATTTTATTTATTATTTTAATTATTAAAGCGGCCACTAAGCGCCCCGGGTTGTATGGAAATTGGCGCTTGTGTTATTTTATTTATTATATTTGAAAACAAAGCGGCCAGTAAGTGCCTCGGGTTGTGTCGGTATTGGCGCTTGTGTTATTTTATTTATTTGATTATTCAACAAATCGGCCAGTAAGCGCCCCAGGATGTGTGGGGATTGGCGCTTGTGTTATTTTGTTCATTTAATTAATAACTAAAGCGGCCAGTAAGCGCCCAGGGTTGTGTGGGGATTGGCGCTTGTGTTATTTTATTTATTACATTAAGTTTTAAAGCGGCCAGTAAGCGCCCCGGGTTGTGTAGTAATTGGCGCTAGTGTTTTTTTATTTATTATAATAAAAATCAAAGCGGCCAGTGAGTGCTCCGGGTTGTGTGGTGATTTACGCTTGTGTCATTTTATTTATTATTTCAATTATTCAAGTGACCAGTAGGCACCCTAGGTTGTGTGAAGATTGGCGCTTGTGTTATTCAATTTATTTAATTGATAAACAAAGCGGCCAGTAATCACCTTGGGTTGTGTGGGAATTGGCGCTTGTGTTATATTATTTATTTAATTAAAAAACAAAGAGGCCAGTAAGTGCCCTAGAATGTGCAGGAATTGGCACTTGTGTTATTTTATTTTTTATAGTAAAAATTAGAACGGCTAGTAAACGCCCCAGGTTGTGTGGGAATTCGCGCTTGTGTTATTTTATTTATTTATTTAAAAAACAAAGCGGCCAGTCAGCGCCCAGGGTTGTGTGGGGATTAGTGCTTGTGTTATTTAATTTGTTTAATTAATAAACAAAGTTGCCAGTAAGCGCCCCACTATGTGTGTCAATTGGCGCTTGTGTTATTTTATTGATTCTATTGATAAACAAAGCGGCCAGTAATCGCCCTGGGTTGTGTAGGGATTGGCGCTTGTGCTATTTTATTTATTCAATTAAAAAACAAAGCGGCCAGTAAGCGTACTGGGTTGTGTGGGTATTGGCGCTTGTGTTTTTTTATTTATTCAATTAATAACTAAAGCAGCCCGTAAGCGCCCCGGGTTGTGTGGTAATTGGTGCTTGTGTTATTTTATTTTTTTATTTAATAAACAAAGTGGCCAGTAATAACCCCGGCTTGTTTGGGAATTGGCGCTTGTGTTATTTTATTTATTTTATTAAAATAAAAAGTGGCCAGTGATAACCCCAGGTTGTTTTGGGATTGGTGCTTGTGCTATTTTATTTATTTAATCAATAAACAAAGCGGCCATTAAGCGCCCCGAGTTGTGTAGGGATTGGCGCTTGTGCTATTTTATTTATTTAATTAAAAAACAAAACGGCCAGTAAGCGCCCCGGTTTGTGTGGAGATTAGCGCTTGTGCTATTTTATTTATTATATTGAGAAACAAAGAGGCTGGTAAGCGCCTCGAATTGTGTGGTGATTGGTGCTTGTGTTATTTAATTTATTAAGTTAAAAATCAAAGTGGCCAGTAAGTGCTCCAGGTTGTGTGGTGATTGGCGCTTGTGTTATTTTATTTATTATTTTAATTATCAAAACGACCACTAAACGCCACGGGTTTCGTGCATATTGGCGTCTGTGTTATTTTATTTATTCAATTAATAAACAAAGTGGCCAGTAAGTGCCCTGGGATGTATGGGGATTTGCGCTTGTGTTATTTCATTTGTTTAATTAATTAACAAAGCGGCCAGTAAGCGCCCCTGGTTGTGTGGGGATTGGCGCTTGTGTTATTTTATTGATTATTTTAAATATCAAAGCGGCCAGTAAGCGCCCTAGGTTGTGTTGAGATTGGCGCTTGTGTTATTTTCTTTATTCAATTAAAAAACAAAGCGGCCAGTAACCGCCCCGGGTTGTGTGGGAATTGGTGCTTGTGTTTTTTTATTCGTTCAATTAATAAACAAAGCGGCGAGTAAGCGCCTCTGGTCCTGTGGGAATTGGAACTTGTGTTATATTATTTATTTAATTAAAAAACAAAGCGGATAGTAAGTGCCCCGGATTGTGCAGGAATTGGCGCTTGTGTTATTTTATTTATAATATTAAAAAAAAAAAACGGCCAGTAAGCGCCCCAGGTTGTGTGGGGATTGGCGCTTGTGCTATTTTATTTATTTAATTAAAAAACAAAGCGGCCAGTAAGCGCCCCAAGTTGTGGAGGGAGTGGCGCTTGTGCTATTTTATTTATTTAATTAGAAAACAAAGCGGCCAGTAAGCGCCCCGGTTTGTGTGGGGATTGGCGCTTGTGCTATTTTATTTATTATATTGAGAAACAAAATGGCTAGTAAGCGCCCCGGGTTGTGTGGTGATTGGCGCTTGTGTTATTGTATTTATTAAGTTGAGAATAAAAGCAGCCAGAAAGTGCTCCGGGTGGTGTGGGGATTGGCGCTTGTGTTACTTTATTTATTATATTACGAACCAAAGCAGCCAGTAAGCGCCCCGGGTTGTGTGGGGATTGGCGCTTGTGTTATATTATTCATTTAATAAATTAACAAAGCGGCCAGTAAGTGCCCCGGGTTATGTGGTGATTGGCGCTTGTGTTATTTCATTTATTATTTTAATTATCAAAGCAGCCAGTAAGCGATCCGGGTTGTGTGGGGATTGGCGCTCGTGTTATATAATTCACTTAATCAATAAACAAAGCGGCCAGTAAGCGCCCTGGGTTGTGTGGGGATTGGCGCTTGTGTTATTTTATTTATTTAATTAATAAACAAAGCGTCTAGAAAGCGCTTCGAGTTGTGTTGGGATTAGCGCTTGTGTTATTTTATTTATTCAAATAATAAACAAAGCGGCCAGTAATAACCCTGGGTTGTGTGGGGATTGACGCTTGTGTTATTTTATTTATTTAATTAATAAATAAAGAGGCCAGTAAGCGCTCCGGGTTGTGTGGGGATTGGCGCTTGTGTTATTTCATTTATTATTTTAATTATTAAAACGACCAGTCAACGCCCTGGGTTCCGTGCATATTGGCGCTTGTGTTATTTTATTTATTCAATTAATAAACAAAGCGGCCAGTAAGCGCCCCGGGTTATGTTGGGATTAGCGCTTGTGTTATTTTAATTATTATATTAAGAAACTAAGCGGCCAGTAAGCGCCCCTGGTTGTTCGGGGATTGGCGCTTGTGTTATTTTATTGATTATTTTAATCATCAAAGCGGCCAGTAAGCGCCCTAGGTTGTGTTGAGATTGGCGCTTGTGTTATTTTCTTTATTTAATTAAAAAACAAAGCGGCCAGTAACCGCCCCGGGTTGTGTGGGAATTGGTGCTTGTGTTTTTTTATTCGTTCAATTAATAAACAAAACGGCGAGTAAGCGCCTCTCGTCGTGTGGGGATTGGCGCTTGTGTTATATTATTTATTTAATTAAAAAACAAAGCTGATAGTAAGTGCCCCGGATTGTGCAGGAATTGGCGCTTGTGTTATTTTATTTATAATATTAAAAAAAAAAAATGGCCAGTAAGCGCCCCAGGTTGTGTGGGGATTGGGGCTTGTGCTATTTTATTAATTTAATTAAAAAAAAAGCGGCCAGTAAGCGCCCCAAGTTGTGTAGGAATTGGCGCTTGTGCTATTTTATTTATTTAATTAAAAAACAAAGAGGCCAGTAAGCGCCCCGGTTTGTGTGGGGATTGGCGCTTGTGCTATTTCATTTATTATTTTAATTATCAAAGCAGCCAGTAAGAGATCCGTGTTGTGTGGTGATTGGCACTTGTGTTATTTCATTTATTATTTTAATTATCAAAGCAGCCAGTAAGAGATCCGGGTTGTGTGGGGATTGGCGCTCGTGTTACTTTATTTATTATATTACGAACCAAAGCGGCCAGTAAGCGCCCCGGGTTGTGTGGGGATTGGCGCTTTTGTTATATTATTCATCCAATTAATCAACAAAGCGGCCAGTAAGTGCCCCGGGTTGTGTGGTGATTGGCACTTGTGTTATTTCATTTATTATTTTAATTATCAAAGAAGCCAGTAAGAGATCCGGGTTGTGTGGGGATTGGCGCTCGTGTTATATAATTCACTTAATCAATAAACAAAGTGGCCAGTAAGTGCTCCAGGTTGTGTGGTGATTGGCGCTTGTGTTATTTTATTTATTATTTTAATTATCAAAACGACCACTAAACGCCACGGGTTTCGTGCATATTGGCGCTTGTGTTATTTTATTTATTCAATTAATAAACAAAGTGGCCAGTAAGTGCCCTGGGATGTATGGGGATTTGCGCTTGTGTTATTTCATTTGTTTAATTAATTAACAAAGCGGCCAGTAAGCGCCCCTGGTTGTGTGGGGATTGGCGCTTGTGTTATTTTATTGATTATTTTAAATATCAAAGCTGCCAGTAAGCGCCCTAGGTTGTAATAAGATTGGCGCTTGTGTTATTTTCTTTATTCAATTAAGAAACAAAGCGGCCAGTAACCGCCCCGGGTTGTGTGGGAATTGGTGCTTGTGTTTTTTTATTCGTTCAATTAATAAACAAAGCGGCGAGTAAGCGCCTCTGGTCCTGTGGGAATTGGAACTTGTGTTATATTATTTATTTAATTAAAAAACAAAGCGGATAGTAAGTGCCCCGGATTGTGCAGGAATTGGCGCTTGTGTTATTTTATTTATAATATTAAAAAAAAAAAACGGCCAGTAAGCGCCCCAGGTTGTGTGGGGATTGGCGCTTGTGCTATTTTATTTATTTAATTAAAAAACAAAGCGGCCAGTAAGCGCCCCAAGTTGCGTAGGGAGGGGCGCTTGTGCTATTTTATTTATTTAATTAGAAAACAAAGCGGCCAGTAAGCGCCCTGGTTTGTGTGGGGATTGGCGCTTGTGCTATTTTATTTATTATATTGAGAAACAAAATGGCTAGTAAGCGCCCCGGGTTGTGTGGTGATTGGCGCTTGTGTTATTCTATTTATTAAGTTGAGAATAAAAGCAGCCAGAAAGTGCTCCGGGTTGTGTGGGGATTGGCGCTTGTGTTACTTTATTTATTATATTACGAACCAAAGCGGCCAGTAAGTGCCCCGGGTTGTGTGGGGATTGGCGCTTGTGTTATATTATTCATTCAATAAATTAACAAAGCGGCCAGTAAGTGCCCCGGGTTATGTGGTGATTTGCGCTTGTGTTATTTCATTTATTATTTTAATTATTCAAGTGACCAGTAGGCACCCTAGGTTGTGTGAAGATTGGCGCTTGTGTTATTCAATTTATTTAATTGATAAACAAAGCGGCCAGTAATCACCTTGGGTTGTGTGGGAATTGGCGCTTGTGTTATATTATTTATTTAATTAAAAAACAAAGAGGCCAGTAAGTGCCCTAGAATGTGCAGGAATTGGCACTTGTGTTATTTTATTTTTTATAGTAAAAATTAGAACGGCTAGTAAACGCCCCAGGTTGTGTGGGAATTCGCGCTTGTGTTATTTTATTTATTTATTTAAAAAACAAAGCGGCCAGTCAGCGCCCAGGGTTGTGTGGGGATTAGTGCTTGTGTTATTTAATTTATTTAATTAATAAACAAAGTTGCCAGTAAGCGCCCCACTATGTGTGTCAATTGGCGCTTGTGTTATTTTATTGATTCTATTGATAAACAAAGCGGCCAGTAATCGCCCTGGGTTGTGTAGGGATTGGCGCTTGTGCTATTTTATTTATTCAATTAAAAAACAAAGCGGCCAGTAAGCGTACTGGGTTGTGTGGGTATTGGCGCTTGTGTTTTTTTATTTATTCAATTAATAAACAAAGCAGCCCGTAAGCGCCCCGGGTTGTGTGGTAATTGGTGCTTGTGTTATTTTATTTATTTATTTAATAAACAAAGTGGCCAGTAATAACCCCGGCTTGTTTGGGAATTGGCGCTTGTGTTATTTTATTTATTTTATTAAAATAAAAAGTGGCCAGTGATAACCCCAGGTTGTTTTGGGATTGGTGCTTGTGCTATTTTATTTATTTAATCAATAAACAAAGCGGCCATTAAGCGCCCCGAGTTGTGTAGGGATTGGCGCTTGTGCTATTTTATTTATTTAATTAAAAAACAAAACGGCCAGTAAGCGCCCCGGTTTGTGTGGAGATTAGCGCTTGTGCTATTTTATTTATTATATTGAGAAACAAAGAGGCTGGTAAGCGCCTCGAATTGTGTGGTGATTGGTGCTTGTGTTATTTAATTTATTAAGTTAAAAATCAAAGTGGCCAGTAAGTGCTCCAGGTTGTGTGGTGATTGGCGCTTGTGTTATTTTATTTATTATTTTAATTATCAAAACGACCACTAAACGCCACGGGTTTCGTGCATATTGGCGTCTGTGTTATTTTATTTATTCAATTAATAAACAAAGTGGCCAGTAAGTGCCCTGGGATGTATGGGGATTTGCGCTTGTGTTATTTCATTTGTTTAATTAATCAACAAAGCGGCCAGTAAGCGCCCCTGGTTGTGTGGGGATTGGCGCTTGTGTTATTTTATTGATTATTTTAAATATCAAAGCGGCCAGTAAGCGCCCTAGGTTGTGTTGAGATTGGCGCTTGTGTTATTTTCTTTATTCAATTAAAAAACAAAGCGGCCAGTAATCGCCCCGGGTTGTGTGGGAATTGGTGCTTGTGTTTTTTTATTCGTTCAATTAATAAACAAAGCGGCGAGTAAGCGCCTCTGGTCCTGTGGGAATTGGAACTTGTGTTATATTATTTATTTAATTAAAAAACAAAGCGGATAGTAAGTGCCCCGGATTGTGCAGGAATTGGCGCTTGTGTTATTTTATTTATAATATTAAAAAAAAAAAACGGCCAGTAAGCGCCCCAGGTTGTGTGGGGATTGGCGCTTGTGCTATTTTATTTATTTAATTAAAAAACAAAGCGGCCAGTAAGCGCCCCAAGTTGTGGAGGGAGTGGCGCTTGTGCTATTTTATTTATTTCATTAGAAAACAAAGCGGCCAGTAAGCGCCCCGGTTTGTGTGGGGATTGGCGCTTGTGCTATTTTATTTATTATATTGAGAAACAAAACGGCTAGTAAGCGCCCCGGGTTGTGTGGTGATTGGCGCTTGTGTTATTCTATTTATTAAGTTGAGAATAAAAGCAGCCAGAAAGTGCTCCGGGTGGTGTGGGGATTGGCGCTTGTGTTACTTTATTTATTATATTACGAACCAAAGCAGCCAGTAAGCGCCCCGGGTTGTGTGGGGATTGGCGCTTGTGTTATATTATTCATTCAATAAATTAACAAAGCGGCCAGTAAGTGCCCCAGTTTATGTGGTGATTGGCGCTTGTGTTATTTCATTTATTATTTTAATTATCAAAGCAGCCAGTAAGCGATCCGGGTTGTGTGGGGATTGGCGCTCGTGTTATATAATTCACTTAATCAATAAACAAAGCGGCCAGTAAGCGCCCTGGGTTGTGTGGGGATTGGCGCTTGTGCTATTTTATTTATTTAATAAAAAAACAAAGCGGCCAGTAAACGCCCTGGGTTGTGTGGGGATTGGCGCTTGTGTTATTTTATTTATTTAATTAATAAACAAAGCGTCTAGAAAGCGCTTCGAGTTGTGTTGGGATCAGCGCTTGTGTTATTTTATTTATTCAAATAATAAACAAAGCGGCCAGTAATAACCCTGGGTTGTGTGGGGATTGACGCTTGTGTTATTTTATTTATTTAATTAATAAATAAAGAGGCCAGTAAGCGCTCCGGGTTGTGTGGGGATTGGCGCTTGTGTTATTTCATTTATTATTTTAATTATTAAAACGACCAGTCAACGCCCTGGGTTACGTGCATATTGGCGCTTGTGTTATTTTATTTATTCAATTAATAAACAAAGCGGCCAGTAAGCGCCCCGGGTTATGTTGGGATTAGCGCTTGTGTTATTTTAATTATTATATTAAGAGACTAAGCGGCCAGTAAGCGCCCCTGGTTGTGTGGGGATTGGCGCTTGTGTTATTTTATTGATTATTTTAATGATTAAAGCGGCCAGTAAGCGCCCTAGGTTGTGTGAGGATTGGCGCTTGTGTTATTTTATTTATTCAATTAAAAAACAAAGCGGCCAGTAACCGCCCCAGGTTGTGTGGGAATTGGTGCTTGTGTTATTTTTATTTATTTAATTAATAAACAAAGCGGCAAGTAAGCGCCTCGGGTCGTGTGGGGATTGGCGCTTGTGTTATATTATTTATTTAATTTAAAAACAAAGCGGATAGTAAGTGCCCAGGGTTGTGCAGGAATTGGCACTTGTGTTATTTTATTTATGATATTAAAAAAACAGAACGGCCAATAAGCGCCCCAAGTTGTGTGGGGATTGGCGCTTGTGCTATTTTATTTATTTATTTAAAAATTAAAGCGGCCAGTAAGTGCCCCGGTTTGTGTGGGGATTGGCGCTTGTGCTATTTTATTTATAATATTGAGAAACAAAGCGGCTGGTAAGCGCCCCGCGTTGTGTGGTGATTGGCGCTTGTGTTATTCTATTCATTGAGTTAAGAATAAAAGCGGCCAGTAAGTGCTCCGGGTTGTGTGGGTATTGGCGCTTGCGTTATTTGATTTACTTAATTAATAAACAAAGCTCCTAGTAATCGCCCTGGGTTGTGTGGGGATTTGCGCTTGTGCTATTTTATTTATTCAATTAAAAAACAAAGCGCTCAGTAAGCGTACCGGGTTGTGTGGGTATTGGCGCTTGTGTTTTTTTATTTATTCAATTAATAAACAAAGCAGCCCGTAAGCGCCCCGGGTTGTGTGGTAATTGGCGCTTGTGTTATTTTATTTATTTATTTAATAAACAAAGCGGCTAGTAATAACCCCGGCTTGTTTGGAAATTGGCGCTTGTGTTATTTTATTTATTTTATTAATATACAAAGTGGCCAGTGATAACCCCAGGTTGTTTTGGGATTGGCGCTTGTGCTATTTCATTTATTTAATCAATAAACAAAGCGGCCATTAAGCGCCCCGAGTTGTGTAGGGATTGGCGCTTGTGCTATTTTATTTATTTAATTAAAAAACAAAACGGCCAGTAAGCGCCCCGGTTTGTGTGGAGATTAGCGCTTGTGCTATTTTATTTATTATATTGAGAAACAAAGAGGCTGGTAAGCGCCTCGAATTGTGTGGTGATTGGTGCTTGTGTTATTTAATTTATTAAGTTAAGAATCAAAGCGGCCAGTAAGTGCTCCAGGTTGTGTGGTGATTGGCGCTTGTGTTATTTTATTTATTATTTTAATTATCAAAACGACCACTAAACGCCACGGGTTTCGTGCATATTGGCGCTTGTGTTATTTTATTTATTCAATTAATAAACAAAGCGGCCAGTAAGTGCCCTGGGATGTATGAGGATTTGCGCTTGTGTTATTTAATTTATTTAATTAATTAACAAAGCGGCTAGTAAGCGCCCCTGGTTGTTCGGGGATTGGCGCTTGTGTTATTTTATTGATTATTTTAATCATCAAAGCGGCCAGTAAGCGCCCTAGGTTGTGTTGAGATTGGCGCTTGTGTTATTTTCTTTATTTAATTAAAAAACAAAGCGGCCAGTAACCGCCCCGGGTTGTGTGGGAATTGGTGCTTGTGTTTTTTTATTCGTTCAATTAATAAACAAAACGGCGAGTAAGCGCCTCTTGTCGTGTGGGGATTGGCGCTTGTGTTATATTATTTATTTAATTAAAAAACAAAGCTGATAGTAAGTGCCCCGGATTGTGCAGGAATTGGCGCTTGTGTTATTTTATTTATAATATTAAAAAAAAAAAATGGCCAGTAAGCGCCCCAGGTTGTGTGGGGATTGGGGCTTGTGCTATTTTATTAATTTAATTAAAAAAAAAGCGGCCAGTAAGCGCCCCAAGTTGTGTAGGAATTGGCGCTTGTGCTATTTTATTTATTTAATTAAAAAACAAAGAGGCCAGTAAGCGCCCCGGTTTGTGTGGGGATTGGCGCTTGTGCTATTTCATTTATTATTTTAATTATTAAAGCAGCCAGTAAGAGATCCGTGTTGTGTGGTGATTGGCACTTGTGTTATTTCATTTATTATTTTAATTATCAAAGCAGCCAGTAAGAGATCCGGGTTGTGTGGGGATTGGCGCTCGTGTTACTTTATTTATTATATTACGAACCAAAGCGGCCAGTAAGCGCCCCGGGTTGTGTGGGGATTGGCGCTTTTGTTATATTATTCATCCAATTAATCAACAAAGCGGCCAGTAAGTGCCCCGGGTTGTGTGGTGATTGGCACTTGTGTTATTTCATTTATTATTTTAATTATCAAAGAAGCCAGTAAGAGATCCGGGTTGTGTGGGGATTGGCGCTCGTGTTATATAATTCACTTAATCAATAAACAAAGTGGCCAGTAAGTGCTCCAGGTTGTGTGGTGATTGGCGCTTGTGTTATTTTATTTATTATTTTAATTATCAAAACGACCACTAAACGCCACGGGTTTCGTGCATATTGGCGCTTGTGTTATTTTATTTATTCAATTAATAAACAAAGTGGCCAGTAAGTGCCCTGGGATGTATGGGGATTTGCGCTTGTGTTATTTCATTTGTTTAATTAATTAACAAAGCGGCCAGTAAGCGCCCCTGGTTGTGTGGGGATTGGCGCTTGTGTTATTTTATTGATTATTTTAAATATCAAAGCTGCCAGTAAGCGCCCTAGGTTGTAATAAGATTGGCGCTTGTGTTATTTTCTTTATTCAATTAAGAAACAAAGCGGCCAGTAACAGCCCCGGGTTGTGTGGGAATTGGTGCTTGTGTTTTTTTATTCGTTCAATTAATAAACAAAGCGGCGAGTAAGCGCCTCTGGTCCTGTGGGAATTGGAACTTGTGTTATATTATTTATTTAATTAAAAAACAAAGCGGATAGTAAGTGCCCCGGATTGTGCAGGAATTGGCGCTTGTGTTATTTTATTTATAATATTAAAAAAAAAAAACGGCCAGTAAGCGCCCCAGGTTGTGTGGGGATTGGCGCTTGTGCTATTTTATTTATTTAATTAAAAAACAAAGCGGCCAGTAAGCGCCCCAAGTTGTGTAGGGAGGGGCGCTTGTGCTATTTTATTTATTTAATTAGAAAACAAAGCGGCCAGTAAGCGCCCCGGTTTGTGTGGGGATTGGCGCTTGTGCTATTTTATTTATTATATTGAGAAACAAAATGGCTAGTAAGCGCCCCGGGTTGTGTGGTGATTGGCGCTTGTGTTGTTCTATTTATTAAGTTGAGAATAAAAGCAGCCAGAAAGTGCTCCGGGTTGTGTGGGGATTGGCGCTTGTGTTACTTTATTTATTATATTACGAACCAAAGCGGCCAGTAAGTGCCCCGGGTTGTGTGGGGATTGGCGCTTGTGTTATATTATTCATTCAATAAATTAACAAAGCGGCCAGTAAGTGCCCCGGGTTATGTGGTGATTGGCGCTTGTGTTATTTCATTTATTATTTTAATTATCAAAGCAGCTAGTAAGCGATCCGGGTTGTGTGGGGATTGGCGCTCGTGTTATATAATTCACTTAATCAATAAACAAAGTGGCCAGTAAGCGCCCTGGGTTGTGTGGGGATTGGCGCTTGTGCTATTTTATTTATTTAATAAAAAAACAAAGCGGCCAGTAAACGCCCTGGGTTGTGTGGGGATTGGCGCTTGTGTTATTTTATTTATTTAATTAATAAACAAAGCGTCTAGGAAGCGCTTCGAGTTGTGTTGGGATTAGCGCTTGTGTTATTTTATTTATTCAAATAATAAACAAAGCGGCCAGAAATAACCCTGGGTTGTGTGGGGATTGACGCTTGTGTTATTTTATTTATTTAATTAATAAATAAAGAGGCCAGTAAGCGCTCCGGGTTGTGTGGGGATTGGCGCTTGTGTTATTTCATTTATTATTTTAATTATTAAAACGACCAGTCAACGCCCTGGGTTCCGTGCATATTGGCGCTTGTGTTATTTTATTTATTCAATTAATAAACAAAGCGGCCAGTAAGCGCCCCGGGTTATGTTGGGATTAGCGCTTGTGTTATTTTAATTATTATATTAAGAAACTAAGCGGCCAGTAAGCGCCCCTGGTTGTGTGGGGATTGGCGCTTGTGTTATTTTATTGATTATTTTAATGATTAAAGCGGCCAGTAAGCGCCCTAGGTTGTGTGAGGATTGGCGCTAGTGTTATTTTATTTATTCAATTAAAAAACAAAGCGGCCAGTAACCGCCCCAGGTTGTGTGGGAATTGGTGCTTGTGTTATTTTGTTTATTTAATTAATAAACAAAGCGGCAAGTAAGCGCCTCGGGTCGTGTGGGGATTGGCGCTTGTGTTATATTATTTATTTAATTAAAAAACAAAGCGGATAGTAAGTGCCAAGGGTTGTGCAGGAATTGGCACTTGTGTTATTTTATTTATAATATTAAAAAAACAGAACGGCCAGTAAGCGCCCCAAGTTGTGTGGGGATTGGCGCTTGTGCTATTTTATTTATTTATTTAAAAATTAAAGCGGCCAGTAAGTGCCCCGGTTTGTGTGGGGATTGGCGCTTGTGCTATTTTATTTATTATATTGAGAAACAAAGCGGCTGGTAAGCGCCCCGCGTTGTGTGGTGATTGGCGCTTGTGTTATTCTATTCATCGAGTTAAGAATAAAAGCGGCCAGTAAGTGCTCCGGGTTGTGTGGGTATTGGCGCTTGCGTTATTTGATTTACTTAATTAATAAACAAAGCTCCTAGTAATCGCCCTGGGTTGTGTGGGGATTTGCGCTTGTGCTATTTTATTTATTCAATTAAAAAACAAAGCGCCCAGTAAGCGTACCGGGTTGTGTGGGTATTGGCGCTTGTGTTTTTTTATTTATTCAATTAATAAACAAAGCAGCCCGTAAGCGCCCCGGGTTGTGTGGTAATTGGCGCTTGTGTTATTTTATTTATTTTATTAATATACAAAGTGGCCAGTGATAACCCCAGGTTGTTTTGGGATTGGCGCTTGTGCTATTTTATTTATTTAATCAATAAAAAAAGCGGCCATTAAGCGCCCCGAGTTGTGTAGGGATTGGCGCTTGTGCTATTTTATTTATTTAATTAAAAAACAAAACGGCCAGTAAGCGCCCCGGTTTTCGTGGAGATTAGCGCTTGTGCTATTTTATTTATTATATTGAGAAACAAAGAGGCTGGTAAGCGCCTCGAATTGTGTGGTGATTGGTGCTTGTGTTATTTAATTTATTAAGTTAAGAATCAAAGCGGCCAGTAAGTGCTCCAGGTTGTGTGGTGATTGGCGCTTGTGTTATTTTATTTATTATTTTAATTATCAAAACGACCACTAAACGCCACGGGTTTCGTGCATATTGGCGCTTGTGTTATTTTATTTATTCAATTAATAAACAAAGCGGCCAGTAAGTGCCCTGGGATGTATGAGGATTTGCGCTTGTGTTATTTAATTTATTTAATTAATTAACAAAGCGGCTAGTAAGCGCCCCTGGTTGTGTGGGGATTGGCGCTTGTGTTATTTTATTGATTATTTTAATCATCAAAGCGGCCAGTAAGCGCCCTAGGTTGTGTTGAGATTGGCGCTTGTGTTATTTTCTTTATTTAATTAAAAAACAAAGCGGCCAGTAACCGCCCCAGGTTGTGTGGGAATTGGTGCTTGTGTTTTTTTATTCGTTCAATTAATAAACAAAACGGCGAGTAAGCGCCTCTCGTCGTGTGGGGATTGGCGCTTGTGTTATATTATTTATTTAATTAAAAAACAAAGCGGATAGTAAGTGCCCCGGATTGATCAGGAATTGGCGCTTGTGTTATTTTATTTATAATATTAAAAAAAAAAAATGGCCAGTAAGCGCCCCAGGTTGTGTGGGGATTGGCGCTTGTGCTATTTTATTAATTTAATTTAAAAAAAAGCGGCCAGTAAGCGCCCCAGGTTGTGTGGGGATTGGCGCTTGTGCTATTTTATTAATTTAATTAAAAAACAAACCGGCCAGTAAGCGCCCCAGTTCGTGTGGAGATTGGCGGTTGTGCTATTTTATTTATCATATTGAGAAACAAAGAGGCTGGTAAGCGCCTTGAATTGTGTGGTAATTGGCGCTTGTGTTATTTAATTTATTAAGTTAAGAATCAAAGCGCCCAGTAAGTGCTCCAGGTTGTGTGGTGATTGGCGCTTGTGTTATTTTATTCATTATTTTAATTATTAAAACGACCAGTCAATGCCCTGGGTTCCGTGCATATTGGCGCTTGTGTTATTTTATTTATTCAATTAATAAACAAAGCGGCCAGTAAGCGCCGCGGGTTATGTTAGGATTAGCGCTTGTGTTATTTTAATTATTATATTAAGAAACTAAGCGGCCAGTAAGCGCCCCTGGTTGTGTGGGGATTGGCGCTTGTGTTATTTTATTGATTATTTTAATGATCAAAGCGGCCAGTGAGCGCCCTAGGTTGTGTGAGGATTGGCGCTTGTGTTATTTTATTTATTCAATTAAAAAACAAAGCGGCCAGTAACGGCCCCGGGTTGTGTGGGAATTGGTGCTAGTGTTATTTTGTTTATTCAATTAATAAACAAAGCGGCAAGTAAGCGCCTTTGGTCGTGTGGGGATTGGCGCTTGTGTTATATTATTTATTTAATTAAAAAACAAAGCGAATAGTAAGTGCCCAGGGTTGTGCAGGATTTGGCGCTTGTGTTATTTTATTTATATTATTAAAAAAACAGAACGGCCAGTAAGCGCCCCAAGTTGTGTGGGGATTGGCGCTTGTGCTATTTTATTTATTTATTTAAAAATTAAAGCGGCCAGTAAGTGCCCCGGTTTGTGTGGGGATTGGCGCTTGTGCTATTTCATTTATTATATTGAGAAACAAAGCAACTGGTAAGCGCCCCGCGTTGTGTGGTGATTGGCGCTTGTGTTATTCTATTTATTAAGTTAAGAATAAAAGCGGCCAGTAAGTGCTCCGGGTTGTGTGGTGATTGGCACTTGTGTTATTTTATTTATTATTTTAATCATCAAAACGACCAGTAAGCGCCCCAAGTTGTGTGCTGATTGGCGCTTGCGTTATTTTATTTACTTAATTAATAAACAAAGCTCCTAGTAATCGCCCTGGGTTGTGTGGGGATTTGCGCTTGTGCTATTTTATTTATTCAATTAAAAAACAAAGCGCCCAGTAAGCGTACCGGGTTGTGTGGGTATTTGCACTTGTGTTAATTTATTTATTTAATTAATAAACAAAGCGGCCAGTAAGCGCTCCAAGTTGTGTTGGGATTAGCGCTTGTGTTATTTTATTTATTCAAATAATAAACAAAGCGGCCAGTAATAACCCTGGGTTGTGTGGGGATTGACGCTTGTGTTATTTTATTTATTTAATTAATAAATAAAGAGGCCAGTAAGCGCTCCGGGTTGTGTGGGGATTGGCGCTTGTGTTATTTTATTAATTTAATTAATAAACAAAGCGGCCAGTAAGCGCCCTGAGTTGTGTAGGGATTGGCGCTTGTGCTATTTTATTTATTCAATTAAAAAACAAACCGGCCAGTAAGCGCCCCAGTTCGTGTGGAGATTGACGCTTGTGCTATTTTATTTATCATATTAAGAAACAAAGAGGCTGGTAAGCGCCTCGAATTGTGTGGTGATTGGCGCTTGTGTTATTTAATTTATTAAGTTAAGAATTAAAGCGCCCAGTAAGTGCTCCAGGTTGTGTGGGGATTGGCGCTTGTGCTATTTTATTTATTTATTTAAAAATTAAAGCGGCCAGTAAGTGCCCCGGTTTGTGTGGGGATTGGCGCTTGTGCTATTTTATTTATTATATTGAGAAACGAAGCAACTGGTAAGCGCCCCGCGTTGTGTGGTGATTGGCGCTTGTGTTATTCTATTTATTAAGTTAAGAATAAAAGCGGCCAGTAAGTGCTCCGGGTTGTGTGGTGATTATCACTTGTGTTATTTTATTTATTATTTTAATCATCAAAACGACCAGTAAGTGCCCCAAGTTGTGTGCTGATTGGCGCTTGCGTTATTTTATTTACTTAATTAATAAACAAAGCTCCTAGTAATCGCCCTGGGTTGTGTGGGAATTTGCGCTTGTGCTATTTTATTTATTCAATTAAAAAACAAAGCGCCCAGTAAGCGTACCGGGTTGTGTGGGTATTGGCACTTGTGTTTATTTATTTATTTAATTAATAAACAAAGCGGCCAGTAATAACCACGGCTTGTTTAGGAATTGGCGCTTGTGTTATTTTATTTATTTAATTAATAAACAAAGCGGCCAGTAATAACCACGGCTTGTTTAGGAATTGGCGCTTGTGTTATTTTATTTATTTAACTAATAAACAAAGCGGATAGTAATAACTTCGTGTTGTTTTAGGATTGGCGCTTGTACTATTTTATTTATTTAATTAATAAACAAAGCGGCCAGTTAGCGCCCCAAGTTGTGTGGGGATTGGCGCTTGTGTTATTTTATCTATCATATTAATTAACAAAGTGACCAGTAAGCGCCCCGGGTTTTGTAAGGATTGGCGCTTGTGTTATTTTATTTGTTTAATTAATAAACAAAGCGGCCAGTAAGCGCCCCGGGTTGTGCGTGAATAGGCGCTTGTGTTATGTTATTTATTATATTAAGAAACAAAGCGGCCAGTAAGCGCCCTGGGTTGTGTGGTGATTGGCGCTTGTGTTATTTTATTTATTTAATTAAGAAACAAAGCGGACAGTAATCACTTCGGGTTGTGTAGGAATTGGCGCTTGTGTTATTTTATTTATTCAATTTATAAACAAACCGGCCAGTAAGCGCCCGGGTATGTGTGGGGATTGGCGATTGTAATATTTCGTTTATTATATTAAAAAACAAAGCGTCTAGTAAGTGCCTTGGGTTGTGTGCTGATTGGCGCTTGCGTTATTCTATTTATTCAATTAATAATCAAAGCGGCCAGTAAGCGCCCCGGGTTGTGTAAGGATTGGCGCTGGTGTTATTTTATTTATTATATTAAGAAACAAAGCGGACAGTAATCACCCCGGGTTGTGTGGGGATTGGCGCTTGTGTTATGTTATTTATTATATTAATAAACAAAGCGGCCAGTAAGCGACCTGGGTTGTGTGGTGATTGGCGCTTGTGTTATTTTATTTATTTAATTAAGAAACAAAGCGGACAGTAATCACCCCGGGTTTTGTGGGGATTGGCGCTTGTGTTATTCAATTTATTGAATTAAAAAACGAGCGGCCAGTAAGCACCCTGGGTTGTGTGGGGATTGGCGCTTGTGTTATTTTATTTATTTAATTAATAAATAAAAAGGCCAGTAAGCGCTCCGGGTTGTGTGGGGATTGGCGCTTGTGTAATTTTATTAATTTAATTTAAGAACAAAGCGGCCAGTTAGCGTACTGGGTCGTGTGGGTATTGGCACTTGTGTTATTTTATTTATTTACATAAAAATTTGAAGCGGCCAGTAAGCGCCCCAAGTTGTGTGCTGATTGGCGCTTGCGTTATTTTATTTATTTAATTAATAAACAAAGCGTCTAGTAATCGCCCTAGGTTGTGTGGGGATTTGCGCTTGTGCTATTTTATTTATTCAATTAAATAACAAAGCGGCCAGTAAGCGCCCTGAGTTGTGTAGGGATTGGCGCTTGTGCTATTTTATTTATTCAATTAAAAAACAAACCGGCCAGTAAGCGCCCCAGTTCGTGTGGAGATTGGCGCTTGTGCTATTTTATTTATTATACTGAGAAACAAAGAGGCTGGTAAGCGCCTCGAATTGTGTGGTGATTGGCGCTTGTGTTATATTATTTATTTAATTAAAAAACAAAGCGGATAGTAAGTGCCCAGGGTTGTGCAGGAATTGGCGCTTGTGTTATTTTATTTATAATATTAAAAAAACAGAACGGCCAGTAAGCGCCCCAAGTTGTGTGGGGATTGGCGCTTGTGTTATTTTATTGATTATTTCAATTATCAAAGCGGCCAGTATGCGCCCTAGGTTGTGTAGGGGTTGGCGCTTGTGTTATTTTATTTATTTAATTAAAAAACAAAGCTGCCAGTAACCGCCCCGGGTTGTGTGGGAATTGGTGCTTGTGTTATTTTATTTATTCAATTAATAAACAAAGTGGCGAGTAAGCGCCTTGGGTCGTGTGGGGATTAGGGCTTGTGTTATTTTATTTATTTAATTAATAAGCAAAGCGGCCAGTAAGTGCCCCGGGATGTGTGGGGATTGGCGCTTGTGTTATTTTATTTATTATAGTTAAAAACGAAGCGGCCAGTAAGTGCCTTGGGTTGTGTGGGTATTGGCGCTTGTAATATTTTATTCATTTAATTAATCAACAAATCGGCCAGTAAGCGCCCCGGGGTGTGGTGGTTGGCGCTTGTGTTATTTTATTTATCATTTTCATTATCAAAGCGGCCAGTAAGCGCCCCGGGTTGTGTGGGGATTGGCGCTTGTGTTATTTTATTTATTTGATTAATCAACAAATTGGCCAGTAATCGCCCCGGGTTGTGTAGGGATTGGCGCTTGTGCTATTTTATTTATTATATTGAGAAACAAAGCGGCCAGTAAGCGCCCCGTGTTGTGTGGTGATTGGCGCTTGTGTTATTTTATTTATTATGTTAAGAATCAAAGCGGCCAGAAAGTGCTCTGGGTTGTGTGGTGATTGGCGCTTGTGTTATTTTATTTATTATTTGTATTATCAAAGCGACTAGTAAGTGCCCTGGGTTTTGTGGGGATTGGCGCTTGTGTTATTTTATTTATTTAATGAATAAACAAAGCGGCCAGTAAGCGCCCCAGGTTGTGTGCTGATTGGCGCATGCGTTATTTCATTTATTCAATTATTAAACAAAGCGGCCAGTAAGCGGCCCGGGTTGTGTGGGGATTGGCGCTTGTTTTATTTTATTTATTATATTTAGAAACGAAGCGGCCAGTAAGTGCCTCGGGTTGTGTGGGTATTGGCGCTTGTGTTATTTTATTTATTTGATTAATCAACAAATTGGCCAGTAAGCGCCCCGGGTTGTGTGGTGGTTGGAGCTTGTGATATTTTATTTATCATTTTTATTATCAAAGCGGCCAGTAAGCGACCCGGGTTGTATGGGGATTGGCGCTTGTGTTATCATATTTATTTGATTAATCAACAAATCAGCCAGTAAGCGCCCCGGGTTGTGTGGTGATTGGCGCTTGTGTTATTTTATTTATCACTTCCATTATCAAAGTGGCCAGTAAAAGCCCCGGGTTGTGCAGGAATTGGCACTTCTGTTATTTAATTTATTATATTAAAAAACAGAACGGCCAGGCAGTACCCCAGGTTGTGTGGGGATTGGTGTTTGTGTTATTTTTTTTATTCAATTAATAAGCAAAGTTGCCAGTAAGCGCCCCGGGTTGTAAGGTAATTGGAGCTTGTGTTATTTTATTTATTTAATTAATAAACAATGTTGCCAGTAAGCGCCCCTCGTTGTATGTCAATTGGCGCTTGTGTTATTTTATTTATTTAATTGACAAAAAAAGCGGCCAGTAATCGCCCTGGGTTGTGTGGGAATTAGCACTTGTGTCATTTTATTTATTATTTTAATTATGAAAGAAACCAGTGGGCGCCCTGGGTTGTGTGAATATTGGCACTTGTGTTATTTTATTTATATAATTGATAAACAAAGCGGCCAGTAATCACCCCGGGTTGTGTGGGGATTGGCGCTTGTGTTATATTATTTATTTACTTGAAAAACAGAGCAGCCAGTCAGCGCCCCGGGTTGTGTGTCGATTGGCGCTTGTGTTATTTTATTTATCATTTTAATCATTAAAACGACCAGTAAACGCCCTGGGTCTCGTGGATATTAGCGCTTGTGTTATTTTATTTATTTAATTAATAAACAAAGCGGCCAGTAAGTGCCCCAGGATGTGTGGGGATTAGCGCTTGTGTTATTTTATTTATTTAATTAATAAACAAAGCGGCCAGTAAGCGCCCTGGGTTGTGTGAAGATTGGCGCTTGTGTTATTTTATTTATCATTTTAATTATCAAAGCGTCCAGTAAGCGCCCCAAGTTGTGAGCGAATTGGCGCTTGCGTAATTTTTATTATATAATTAATAAACAAAGCGGCCAGTAAGCGCCCTGGGTTGTGTGACAATTGGTGCTTGTGTTATTTTATTTATTTAATTAATAAACAAAGCGGTGAGTAAGCGCTTTGGGTCGTTTTGGGATTGGCGCTTGTGTTATATTATTTATTTAATTAAAAAACAAAGCGGATAGTAAGTGCCCCAGGTTGTGCAGGAATTGGCGCTTGTGTTATTTTATTTATAATATTTAAAAAACAGAACGGCCAGTAAGCGCCCCAGGTTGTGTAGGAATTGGTGCTTGTGTTGTTTTATTTATTCAATTGTTAAACAAAGCGGCCAGTAATCGCCTTGGGTTGTTTTGGGATTGGCGCTTGTGCTATTATATTTATTTAATTAATAAACAAAGCGGCCAGTAAGCGCTTCAAGTTGTGTGGGGATTAGCGCTTGTGCTATTTTATTTATTTTATTTGAAAACAAAGCGGCCAGTAAGCGCCCCGGTTTTTGTGGGGATTGGCGCTTGTGCTATTTCATTTATTATATTGAGAAACAAAGCAGCTGGTAAGCGCCCCGGATTGTGTGGTGATTGGCGCTTGTGTTACTTTATTTATTAAGTTATGAATCAAAGCGGCCAGTAAATGCTCCGGGTTGTGTAGTGATTGGCTTTTGTGTTATTTTATTTATCATTTTAATCATCAAAACGACCAGTAAACGCCCTGGGTTTTGTGGATATTGGCGCTTGTGTTATTTTATTTATTTAATTAATAAAAAAAGCGGCCAGTAAGTACCCCGGGATGTGTGGGGATTGGCGCTTGTGTTATTTTATTTATTATATTTAAAAACGAAGCGGCCAGTAAGTGCATCGGGTTGTGTGGGTATTGGCGCTTGTGTTATTTTATTTATTTGATTAATCAACAAATCAGCCAGTTAGCACCCCGGGTTGTGTGGTGGTTGCCGCTTGTGTTATTTTATTTATTTAATTGATAAACAAAGCGGCCAGTAATCACCCCGGGTTGTGTGGGGATTGGCGCTTGTGTTATATTATTTATTTAATTGAAAAACAGAGCGGCCAGTCAGCGCCTCGGGTTGTGTGTCGATTGGCGCTTGTGTTATTTTATTTATTCAATTGTTAAACAAAGCGGCCAGTAATCGCCTTGGGTTGTTTTGGGATTGGCGCTTGTGCTATTTTATTTATTTAATTAATAAACAAATCGGCCAGTAAGCGCCCCGGGTTGTGTGGTGATTGGCGCTTGTGTTATTTTATTTATTTAATTAAAAATTTGAAGCGGCCAGTAAGCGCCCCAAGTTGTGTGCTGATTGGCGCTTGCGTTATTTTATTTATTTAATTAATAAACAAAGCGTCTAGTAATCGCCCTAGGTTGTGTGGGGATTTGCGCTTGTGCTATTTTATTTATTCAATTAAATAACAAAGCGGCCAGTAAGCGCCCTGAGTTGTGTAGGGATTGGCGCTTGTGCTATTTTATTTATTCAATTAAAAAACAAACCGGCCAGTAAGCGCCCCAGTTCGTGTGGAGATTGGCGCTTGTGCTATTTTATTTATTATACTGAGAAACAAAGAGGCTGGTAAGCGCCTCGAATTGTGTGGTGATTGGCGCTTGTGTTATTTAATTTATTAAGTTAAGAATCAAAGCACCCAGTAAGTGCTCCAGGTTGTGTGGTGATTGGCGCTTGTGTTATTTTATTTATTATTTTAATCATTAAAACGACCAGTCAACGCCCTGGGTTCCGTGCATATTGGCGCTTGTGTTATTTTATTTATTTGATTAAAAAACAAAGCGGCCAGTAACCGCCCCGTGTTGTGTAGGAATTGTTAATTGTGTTATTTTGTTTATTTAATTAATAAACAAAGCGACAAGTAAGCGCCTCGGGTCGTGTGGGGATTGGAGCTTGTGTTATATTATTTATTTAATTAAAAAACAAAGCGGATAGTAAGTGCCCAGGGTTGTGCAGGAATTGGCGCTTGTGTTATTTTATTTATAATATTAAAAAAACAGAACGGCCAGTAAGCGCCCCAAGTTGTGTGGGGATTGGCGCTTGTGTTATTTTATTGATTATTTCAATTATCAAAGCGGCCAGTAAGCGCCCTAGGTTGTGTAGGGGTTGGCGCTTGTGTTATTTTATTTATTTAATTAAAAAACAAAGCTGCCAGTAACCGCCCCGGGTTGTGTGGGAATTGGTGCTTGTGTTATTTTATTTATTCAATTAATAAACAAAGTGGCGAGTAAGCGCCTTGGGTCGTGTGGGGATTAGGGCTTGTGTTATTTTATTTATTTAATTAATAAGCAAAGCGGCCAGTAAGTGCCCCGGGATGTGTGGGGATTGGCGCTTGTGTTATTTTATTTATTATAGTTAAAAACAAAGCGGCCAGTAAGTGCCTTGGGTTGTGTGGGTATTGGCGCTTGTAATATTTTATTCATTTAATTAATCAACAAATCGGCCAGTAAGCGCCCCGGGGTGTGGTGGTTGGCGCTTGTGTTATTTTATTTATCATTTTCATTATCAAAGCGGCCAGTAAGCGCCCCGGGTTGTGTGGGGATTGGCGCTTGTGTTATTTTATTTATTTGATTAATCAACAAATTGGCCAGTAATCGCCCCGGGTTGTGTAGGGATTGGCGCTTGTGCTATTTCATTTATTATATTGAGAAACAAAGCGGCCAGTAAGCGCCCCGTGTTGTGTGGTGATTGGCGCTTGTGTTATTTTATTTATTATGTTAAGAATCAAAGCGGCCAGAAAGTGCTCTGGGTTGTGTGGTGATTGGCGCTTGTGTTATTTTATTTATTATTTGTATTATCAAAGCGACTAGTAAGTGCCCTGGGTTTTGTGGGGATTGGCGCTTGTGTTATTTTATTTATTTAATGAATAAACAAAGCGGCCAGTAAGCGCCCCAGGTTGTGTGCTGATTGGCGCTTGCGTTATTTCATTTATTCAATTATTAAACAAAGCGGCCAGTAAGCGGCCCGGGTTGTGTGGGGATTGGCGCTTGTTTTATTTTATTTATTATATTTAGAAACGAAGCGGCCAGTAAGTGCCTCGGGTTGTGTGGGTATTGGCGCTTGTGTTATTTTATTTATTTGATTAATCAACAAATTGGCCAGTAAGCGCCCCGGGTTGTGTGGTGGTTGGAGCTTGTGATATTTTATTTATCATTTTTATTATCAAAGCGGCCAGTAAGCGACCCGGGTTGTATGGGGATTGGCGCTTGTGTTATCATATTTATTTGATTAATCAACAAATCAGCCAGTAAGCGCCCCGGGTTGTGTGGTGATTGGCGCTTGTGTTATTTAATTTATCACTTCCATTATCAAAGTGGCCAGTAAAAGCCCCGGGTTGTGCAGGAATTGGCACTTCTGTTATTTAATTTATTATATTATAAAACAGAACGGCCAGGCAGTACCCCAGGTTGTGTGGGGATTGGTGTTTGTGTTATTTTTTTTATTCAATTAATAAGCAAAGTTGCCAGTAAGCGCCCCGGGTTGTAAGGTAATTGGAGCTTGTGTTATTTTATTTATTTAATTAATAAACAATGTTGCCAGTAAGCGCCCCTCGTTGTATGTCAATTGGCGCTTGTGTTATTTTATTTATTTAATTGACAAAAAAAGCGGCCAGTAATCGCCCTGGGTTGTGTGAGAATTAGCACTTGTGTCATTTTATTTATTATTTTAATTATGAAAGCAACCAGTGGGCGCCCTGGGTTGTGTGAATATTGGCACTTGTGTTATTTTTTTTATATAATTGATAAACAAAGCGGCCAGTAATCACCCCGGGTTGTGTGGGGATTGGCGCTTGTGTTATATTATTTATTTACTTGAAAAACAGAGCAGCCAGTCAGCGCCCCGGGTTGTGTGTCGATTGGCGCTTGTGTTATTTTATTTATCATTTTAATCATTAAAACGACCAGTAAACGCCCTGGGTTTCGTGGATATTAGCGCTTGTGTTATTTCATTTATTTAATTAATAAACAAAGCGGCCAGTAAGTGCCCCAGGATGTGTGGGGATTAGCGCTTGTGTTATTTTATTTATTTAATTAATAAACAAAGCGGCCAGTAAGCGCCCTGGGCTGTGTGAAGATTGGCGCTTGTGTTATTTTATTTATCATTTTAATTATCAAAGCGTCCAGTAAGCGCCCCAAGTTGTGAGCGAATTGGCGCTTGCGTAATTTTTATTATATAATTAATAAACAAAGCGGCCAGTAAGCGCCCTGGGTTGTGTGACAATTGGTGCTTGTGTTATTTTATTTATTTAATTAATAAACAAAGCGGTGAGTAAGCGCTTTGGGTCGTTTTGGGATTGGCGCTTGTGTTATATTACTTATTTAATTAAAAAACAAAGCGGATAGTAAGTGCCCCAGGTTGTGCAGGAATTGGCGCTTGTGTTATTTTATTTATAATATTTAAAAAACAGAACGGCCAGTAAGCGCCCCATGTTGTGTAGGAATTGGTGCTTGTGTTGTTTTATTTATTTATTGTTAAACAAAGCGGCCAGTAATCGCCTTGGGTTGTTTTGGGATTGGCGCTTGTGCTATTATATTTATTTAATTAATAAACAAAGCGGCCAGTAAGCGCTTTAAGTTGTGTGGGGATTAGCGCTTGTGCTATTTTATTTATTTTATTTGAAAACAAAGCGGCCAGTAAGCGCCCCGGTTTTTGTGGGGATTGGCGCTTGTGCTATTTTATTTATTATATTGAGAAACAAAGCAGCTGGTAAGCGCCCCGGATTGTGTGGTGATTGGCGCTTGTGTTACTTTATTTATTGAGTTATGAATCAAAGCGGCCAGTAAATGCTCCGGGTTGTGTAGTGATTGGCTTTTGTGTTATTTTATTTATCATTTTAATCATCAAAACGACCAGTAAACGCCCTGGGTTTTGTGGATATTGGCGCTTGTGTTATTTTATTTATTTAATTAATAAACAAAGCGGCCAGTAAGTGCCCCGGGATGTGTGGGGATTGGCGCTTGTGTTATTTTATTTATTATATTTAAAAACGAAGCGGCCAGTAAGTGCATCGGGTTGTGTGGGTATTGGCGCTTGTGTTATTTTATTTATTTGATTAATCAACAAATCAGCCAGTTAGCACCCCGGGTTGTGTGGTGGTTGCCGCTTGTGTTATTTTATTCATTTAATTGATAAACAAAGCGGCCAGTAATCACCCCGGGTTGTGTGGGGATTGGCGCTTGTGTTATATTATTTATTTAATTAAAAAACAGAGCGGCCAGTCAGCGCCTCGGGTTGTGTGTCGATTGGCGCTTGTGTTATTTTATTTATTCAATTGTTAAACAAAGCGGCCAGTAATCGCCTTGGGTTGTTTTGGGATTGGCGCTTGTGCTATTTTATTTATTTAATTAATAAACAAAGCGGCCAGTAAGCGCTTTAAGTTGTGTGGGGATTGGCGCTTGTGCTATTTTATTTATTTAATTTAAAAACAAAGTGGCCAGTAAGCGCTCCGGTTTTTGGGGGAATTGGCGCTTGTGCTATTTTATTTATTATATTGAGAAACAAAGCGGCCAGTAAATGCTCCGGGTTGTGTAGTGATTGGCACTTGTGTTATTTTATTTATCATTTTAATCATTAAAACGACCAGTAAACGCCCTGGGTTTTGTGGATATTGGCACTTGTGTTATTTCATTTATTTGATTAATAAACAAAGCGGCCAGTAAGAGCCCGGGGATGTGTGGGGATTGGCGCTTGTGTTATTTTATTTATTATATTTAAAAACGAAGCGGCCAGTAAGTGCCTCGGGTTGTGTGGGTATTGGCGCTTGTGTTATTTTATTTATTTGATTAATTAACAAATCGGCCAGTAAGCGCCCCGGGTTGTGTGGTGGTTGGCGCTTGTGCTATTTTATTCATTTAATTTAAAAACAAAGCGGCCAGTAAGCGCCCCGGTTTGTGTGGGGATTGGCGCTTGTGCTATTTTATTTATTATATTGAGAAACAAAGCGGCTGGTAAGCGCGCTGGATTGTGTGGTGATTTGCGCTTGTGTTATTTTATTTATTCAATTGAATAACAAAGTGGCCAGTAAGCTTCTGGGGTTGTGTGGGGCTTAGTGCTAGTGTTATTTTATTTATTCTATTAATAAAAAAAGCGGCCAGTAAGTGCTCCAGATTGTGTGGTGATTGGCACTTGTGTTATTTTATTTATTATTTTAATCATCAAAACGACCAGTAAGCGCCCTGGGTATTGTTGATATTGGCGCTTGTGATATTTTATTTATTTGATTAATCAACAAATCGGCCAGTAAGCGCCCCGGGTTATGTGGTGGTTGGCGCTTGTGTTATTTTATTTATTTAATTGATAAACAAAGCGGCCAGTAATCACCCCGGGTTGTGTGGGGATTGGCGCTTGTGTTATATTATTTATTTAATTGAAAAACAGAGCGGCTAGTCAGCGCCCCGAGTTTTTTGTCGATTGGCACTTGTGTTATTTTATTTATTCAATTGTTAAAAAAAGCGGCCAGTAATTGCCTTGGGTTGTTTTGGGATGAGCGCTTGTGCTATTTTATTTATTTAATTATTGAACAAAGCAGCCAGTAAGCGCTTCAAGTTGTGTTGGGATTGGCGCTTGTGCTATTTTATTTATTCAATTTAAAAACAAAGCAGCCAGTAAGCGCCCCGGTTTTTGTGGGGATTGGCGCTTGTGCTATTTTATTTATTATATTGAGAAACAAAGCGGCTGGTAAGCGCCCCGGATTGTGTGGTGATTGGCGCTTGTGTTACTTTATTTATTAAGTTAAGAATCAAAGCGGCCAGTTAATGCTCCGGGTTGTGTAGTCATTGGCACTTTTGTTATTTTATTTATCATTTTAATCATCAAAACGACCAGTAAACGCCCTGGGTTTTGTGGATATTGGCGCTTGTGTTATTTTATTTATTTAATTAATAAACAAAGCGGCAAGTAAGTGCCCCGGGATGTGTGGGGATTGGCGCTTGTGTTATTTTATTTATTATATTTTAAAACGAAGCGGCCAGTAAGTGCCTTGGGTTGTGTGGGTATTGGCGCTTATGTTATTTTATTTATTTGATTAATCAACAAATTGGCCAGTAAGCGCCCCGGGTTGTGTGGTGGTTGGCGCTTGTGTTATTTTATTTATCATTTTTATTATCAAAGCGGCCAGTAAGCGCCCCGGGTTGTGTGGGGATTGGCACTTGTGTTATTTTATTTATTTGATTAATCAACAAATCGGCCAGTAATCGCCCGGTTTGTGTGGGGATTGGCGCTTGTGCTATTTTATTTATTATATTGAGAAACAAAGCGGCTAGTAAGCGACTTGTGTTGTGTGGTGATTGGCGCTTGTGTTATTTTATTTATTATGTTAAGAATCAAAGTGGCCAGTAAGTGCTCTGGGTTGTGTGGTGATTGGCGCTTGTGTTATTTTATTTATTATTTTTATTATCAAAGCGACCAGTAAGTGCCCTAGGTTTTGTGGTAATTGGCACTTGTGTTATTTTATTTATTTAATTAATAAACAAGGCGGCCAGTAAGCGCCCCGGGTTGTGTTGTGCTTGGTTCTTGTGTTATTTTATTTATCATTTTAATTATCAAAGCGGCCAGTAAGCACCCTAGGTTGTGTAGGGATCGGCGCTTGTGTTATTTTATTCATTCAATTAAAAAACAGAGCGGCCGATAAGCGGCCCGGGTTGTGTGGGGATTGGTGTTTGTGTTATTTTATTTATTCAATGAATAAACAAATCGGCCAGTTAGCGCCCCTGGTTGTGTGGTGGTTGGCGCTTGTGATATTTTATTTATCATTTTCATTATCAAAGCGGCCAGTAAGCGCCCCAGGTTGTATAGGGATTGGCGCTTGAGTTATTGTATTTATTTGATTAATCAACAAATCAGCCAGTAAGCGCCCCGGGTTGTGTGGTGGTTGACGCTTGTGTTATTTTATTTATCATTTTCATTATCAAAGCGGCCAGTAAGCGCCCCGGGTTGTGTAGTAATTGGCGCTTGTGTTTTTTTATTTATTATATTAAAAATAAAATAACAGTGAGTGCTCCGGGTTGTGTGGTGATTTGCGCTTGTGTCATTTTATTTATTATTTTAATCATCAAAGTGACCAGTAGGCGCCCCAGGTTGTGTGGGGATTGGCGCTTGTGTTATTTTATTTATTTAATCGATAAACAAAGTGGCCAGTAATCACCTCGGGTTGTGTTGGAATTGGCGCTTGTGTTATCTTATTTATTTAATAAAAAAACAAAGCGGCCAGTAAGTGCCCCGGGTTGTGCAGGAATTGGCACTTCTGTTATTCAATTTATTATATTAAAAACAGAACGGCCAGTAAGCGCCCCAGGTTGTGTGGAAATTGGCGCTTGTGTTTTTTTATTTATTTAATTGATAAACAAAGCGGCCAGTAATCACCCCGAATTGTGTAGGGATTGGCGCTTGTGTTATATTATTTATTTAATTGAAAAACAGAGCGGCCAGTCAGCGCCCCGAGTTGTGTGTCGATTGGCGCTTGTGATATTTTATTTATTTAATTGTTTAACAAAGTGGCCAGTAATCGCCCTGGGTTGTTCTGGGATTGGCGCTTGTGTTATTTTATTTATTATATTTAAAAACGAAGCGGCCAGTAAGTGCCTCGGGTTGTGTGGGTATTGGCGCTTGTGTTAATTTATTTATTTAATTAATCACCAAATCGGCCAGTAAGCGCCCCGGGTTGTGTGGTGGTTGGCGCTTGTGTTATTTTATTTATCATTTTCATTATCAAGGCAGCCAGTAATCGCCCCGGGTTGTGTGGGGATTGGCGCTTGTGTTATATTATTTATTTAATTAAAAAACAGAGCGGCCAGTCCGCGCCCCGAGTTGTGTGTCGATTGGCGCTTGTGTTATTTTATTTATTTAATTGTTAAACAAAGTGGCCAGTAATCGCCCTGGGTTGTTCTGGGATTGGCGCTTGTGCTATTTTATTGATTTAATTAATAAACATAGCGGCCAGTAAGCGCTTCAAGTTGTGTGGGGATTGGCGCTTGTGCTATTTTATTCATTTAATTTAAAAACAAAGCGGCCAGTAAGCAACCAGTTTGTGTGGGGCTTAGTGCTTGTGTTATTTTATTTATTCTATTAATAAACGAAGCGGCCAGTAAGTGCTCCGGGTTGTGTGGTGATTGGCACTTGTGTTATTTAATTTATCATTTTAATCATCAAAACGACCAGTAAACGCCCTGGGTTTTGTGGATATTGGCGCATGTAATATTTTATTTATTTTATTAATAGACATAGCGGCCAGTAAGTGCCCCGGGATGTGTGGGGATTGGCGCTTGTGTTATTTTATTTATTATATTAAAAAACGAAGCGGCCAGTAAGTGCCTCGGGTTGTGTGGGTATTGGCACTTGTGTTATTTTATTTATTTGATTAATCAACAAATCGGCCAGTAAGCGCCCCGGGTTGTGTGGTGGTTGGCGCTTGTGTTATTTTATTTATCATTTTCATTATCAAAGCGGCAAGTAACCGCCCCGGGTCGTGTTGGGATTGGCGCTTGTGTTATTTTATTTATTTGATTAATTAACAAATCGGCCAGTAATCGCCCTGGGTTGTGTGGGGATCGGCGCTTGTGCTATTTTATTTATTATATCGAGAAACAAAGCGGCTAGTAAGCGCCCCGTGTTGTGTGCTGATTGGCACGTGTGTTATTTTATTTATTATGTTAAGAATCAAAGCGTCCAGTAAGCGCTTCAAGTTGTGTGCTGATTAGCGCTTGCGTTATTTTATTTATTTAATTAATAAACTAAGCGGCCAGTAAGCGCCCCTGGTTGTGTGGGGATTGGCGCTTGTATTATTTTATTCATTATTTTAATTATCAAAGCGGCCAGTAAGCGCCCTAGGTTGTGAAGGGATTGGCACTTGTGTTATTTTATTTATTCAATTAAAAAACAAAGCGGCCAGTAAGCGCCCCGGGTTGTGTGGTGATTGGCGCTTGTGTTATTTTGTTTATCAATTTAATTATTAAAGCGGCCAGTAAGTGCCCTAGGTTGTGTGGAGATTGGCGCTTGTGTTATTTTATTTATTCAATTAAAAAACAAAGCGGCCAATAAGCGCCCCGGGTTGTGTGGGGATTGGTGCTTGTGTTATTTTATTTATTTAATAATTAAACAAAGCGGCCAGTAAGCTTCCCGGGTTATGTTCTGAGTGGAGCTTGCGTTATTTTATTTATTCAATTAATAAACAAAGCGGCCAGTAAGCGCCCCGGGTTTTGTGGGGATTGGCGCTTGTGTTATTTTATTTATTATATTTAGAAACAAAGCGACTAGTAAGCGCCTTGGGTCGTGTGGGTATTGGCGCTTGTGTTATTTTATTTATTTGATGAATCAACAAACGGGCCAGTAAGCACCTCGAGTTGCGTGGTGGTTGGCGCTTGTGTTATTCTATTTATTATTTTCATTATCAAAGCGGCCAGTAAGCGCCCCGGGTTGTATGGTGATTGGCGCTTGTGTTATTTTATTTATCCAATTAATAAACAAAGCAGCCAGTAATCGTCCCGGGTTGTGTGGGGCTTGGCGCTTGCGTTATTTTATTTATTTAATTAATAAACAAAGTGTCCAGTAAGCGCCCTGGGTTAAGTTGGGATTGGCGCTTGTGTTATTTTAATTATTATATTAAGAAACTAAGCGGCCAGTAAGCACCCCTGGTTGTGTGGGGATTGGCGCTTGTGTAATTTTATCTATCATTTTAATTATGAAAACGTCCAGTAAGCGACCCAAGTTGTGTGCTGATTGGCGCTTGCGTTATTTTATTTATTTAATTAATAAACAAAGTGTCCAGTAGGCGCCCCGGGTTAAGTTGGGATTAGCGCTTGTGTTATTTTAATTATTATATTAAAAAACTAAGCGGCCAGTAATCACCCCGGGTTGTGTGGGGATTGGCGCTTGTGTTATATTATTTATTTAAATGAAAAACAGAGCAGACAGTCAGCGCCCCGGGTTGTGTGTCGATTAGCGCTTGTGTTATTTTATTTATTTAATTGTTAAACAAAGCGGCCAGTAAGCGCTTTAAGTTGTGTGGGGATTGGCGCTTGTACTATTTTATTTATTTAATTTAAAAACAAAGCGGCCAGTAAGCGCCCCGGTTTTTGTGGGGATTGGCGCTTGTGCTATTTTATTTATTATATTGAGAAACAAAGCGGCTGGTAAGCGCCCCGGATTGTGTGGTGATTGGCGCTTGTGTTACTTAATTTATTAAGTTAAGAATCAAAGCGGCCAGTAAATGCTCCGTGTTGTGTAGTGATTGGCACTTGAGTTATTTTATTTATCATTTTTATCATCAAAACGACCAGTAAACGCCCTGGGTTTTGTGGATATTGGCGCTTGTGTTATTTTATTTATTTAATTAATAAACAAAGTGGCCAGTAAGTGCCCCGGGATGTGTGAGGATTGGCGCTCGTGTTATTTTATTTATTATATTTAAAAACATAGCGGCCAGTAAGTGCCTCGGGTTGTGTGGGTATTGGCGCTTGTGTTATTTTATTTATTTAATTAATCAACAAATCGGCCAGTTATCGCCCCGGAGTGTGTAGAGATTGGCGCTTGTGCTATTTTATCAATTATATTGAGAAACAAAGCGGCTAGTAAGTGCCCCGTGTTGTGTGGTGATTGGCGCTTGTGTTATTTTATTTATTATGTTAAGAATCAAAGCGGCCAGTAAGTGCTCTGGGTTGTGTGGTGATTGGCGCTTAAGTTATTTTATTAATTTTTTTTATTATCAAAGCGACCAGTACGTGCCCTGGGTTTTGTGGGGATTGGCGCTTGTGTTATTTTATTTATTTTATAAATAAACAAGGCGACCAGTAAGCGCCCCGGGTTGTGTGGTGATTAGCTCTTGTGTTATTTTAATTATCATTTTAATTATCAAAGCGGCCAGTAAGCACCCTAGGTTGTGTGGGGATCGGCGCTCGTGTTATTTTATTTATTTGATTAATCAACAAATCGGCCAGTAATCGCCCCGGAGTGTGTAGAGATTTGCGCTTGTGCTATTTTATCTATTATATTGAGAAACAAAGCGGCTAGTAAGCGCCCCGTGTTGTGTGGTGATTGGCGCTTGTGTTATTTTATTAATTATGTTAAGAATCAAAGCGGCCAGTAAGTGCTCTGGGTTGTGTGGTGATTGGCGCTTAAGTTATTTTATTTATTTTTTTTATTATCAAAGCGACCAGTAAGTGCCCTGGGTTTTGTGGGGATTAGCGCTTGTGTTATTTTATTTATTTTATAAATAAACAAGGCGACCAGTTAGCGCCCCGGGTTGTGTGGTGATTAGCTCTTGTGTTATTTTAATTATCATTTTAATTATCAAAGCGGCCAGTAAGCACCCTAGGTTGTGTGGGGATCGGCGCTTGTGTTATTTTATTCATTTAATTGAAAAACAGAGCGGCCGATAAGCGCCCCGGGTTGTGTGGGGATTGGTGTTTGTGTTATTTTATTTATTCAATGAATAACCAAAGCGGCCAGTAAGCGCCCCGGGTTGTGTGCTGATTGGCGCTTACGTTATTTTGTTTATTTAATTATTAAACAAAGCGGCCAGTAAGCGCCCCGGGTTGTGTGAGGATAGGCGCTTGTTTTATTTTATTTATTAAATTAATTAACAAAGCGGCCAGTAAGTGCCTTGGGTTGTGTGGGTATTGGCGCTTGTGATATTTTATTTACTTGATTAATCAACAAATCGGCCAGTAAGCGCCCCGGGATGTGTGGTGGTTGGCGCTTGTGATATTTTATTTATCATTTTCATTATCAAAGCGGCCAGTATGAGCTCCAGGTTGTATGAAAATGGACGCTTGTTATATTTTATTTATATAATTAATTAACAAATCAGCCAGTAAGCGCCCCAGGTCGTGTGGTGGTTGGCGCTTGTGTTATTTTATTTATTATTTTTTTTATCAAAGCGACCAGTGAGTGCCCTGGGTTTTGTAGGAATTGGCGCTTGTGTTATCTTATTTATTCAATTAATAAACAAAGTGGCCAGTAAGTGCCCTGGGTTCTGTGGGAATCGGCGCTTATGTTATTTTATTTATCATTTTAATTATCAAAGCGTCCAGTAAGCGCTTTAAGTTGTGTGCTGATTGGCACTTGCGTTATTTTATTTATTTAATTAATAAACTAAGCAGCCAGTAAGCGCCCCTGGTTGTGTGGGGATTGGCGCTTGTATTATTTTATTCATTATTTTAATAATCAAAGCGGCCAGTAAGCGCCCTAGGTTGTAAAGGGATTGGCACTTGTGTTATTTTATTTATTTAATTAAAAAACAAAGCGGCCAGTAAGCGCCCCAAGTTTTGTGGTGATTGGCGCGTGTGTTATTTTGTTTATCAATTTAATTATTAAAGCGGCCAGTAAGCGCCCTAGGTTGTGTGGAGATTGGCGCTTGTGTTATTTTATTCATCCAATTTAAAAACAAAGCGGCTAGTAAGCGCCCCGGGTTGTGTAGGGATTGGTGCTTGTGTTATTTTATTTATTTAATAAATAAACAAAGCGGCCAGTAAGCTTCCCGGGTTATGTTCTGATTGGAGCTTGCGTTATTTTATTTATTCAATTAATAAACAAAGCGGCCAGTAAGCGCCCCGGGTTTTGTGGGGATTGGCGCTTGTGTTATTTTATTTATTATATTTAGAAACAAAGCGGCTAGTAAGCGCCTCGGGTCGTGTGGGTATTGGCGCTTGTGTTATTTTATTTATTTGATGAATCAACAAATGGGCCAGTAAGCACCCCGGGTTGCGTGGTGGTTGGCGCTTGTGTTATTCTATTTATCATTTTCATTATCAAAGCGGCTAGTAAGCGCCCCGGGTTGTATGGTGATTGGCGCTTGTGTTATTTTATTTATCCAATTAATAAACAAAGCAGCCAGTAATCGCTTTGGGTTGTGTGGGGATTATCGCTTGTGTTATTTTAATTATTATACTAAGAAACTAAGCGGCCAGTAAGCACCCCTGGTTGTGTGGGAATTGGCGCTTGTGTTATTTTGTTTATTATGTTGAGAATCAGAGCGGCCAGTAAGTGCCCCGGGTTGTGTGGGAATTGGCGCTTATGTTATTTTATCTATCATTTTAATTATCAAAACGTCCAGTAAGCGCCCCAAGTTGTGTGCTGATTGGTGCTTGCGTTATTTTATTTATTTAATTAATAAACAAAGTTTCCAGTAAGCGCCCCGGGTTAAGTTGGGATTAGCGCTTGTGTTATTTTAATTATTATATTAAGAAACTAAGCGTCCAGTAATCACCCCTGGTTGTGTGGGGATTGGCGCTTGTGTTATATTATTTATTTAAATGAAAAACAGAGCAGCCAGTCAGCGCCCCGGGTTGTGTGTTGATTAGCGCTTGTGTTATTTTATTTATTCAATTGTTAAACAAAGCGGCCAGTAATCGCCTTGGGTTGTTTTGAGATTGGCGCTTGTGCTATTTTATTTATTTAATTAATAAACAAAGCGGCCAGTAAGCACTTTAAGTTGTGTGGGGATTGGCGCTTGTGCTATTCTATTTATTTAATTTAAAAACAAAGCGGCCAGGAAGCGCCCCGGTTTTTGTGGGGATTGGCGCTTGTGCTATTTTATTTATTATATTGAGAAACAAAGCGGCTGGTAAGCGCCCCGGATTGTGTGGTGATTGGCGCTTGTGTTACTTTATTTATTAAGTTAAGAATCAAAGCGGCCAGTAAATGCTCCGTGTTGTGTAGTGATTGGCACTTGAGTTATTTTATTTATCATTTTAATCATCAAAACGACCAGTAAACGCCCTGGGTTTTGTGGATATTGGCGCTTGTGTTATTTTATTTATTTAATTAATAAACAAAGTGGCCAGTAAGTGCCCCGGGATGTGTGAGGATTGGCGCTTGTGTTATTTTATTTATTATATTTAAAAACATAGCGGCCAGTAAGTGCCTCGGGTTGTGTGGGTATTGGCGCTTGTGTTATTTTATTTATTTAATTAATCAACAAATCGGCCAGTAATCGCCCCGGAGTGTGTAGAGATTGGCGCTTGTGCTATTTTATCTATTATATTGAGAAACAAAGCGGCTAGTAAGCACCCCGTGTTGTGTGGTGATTGGCGCTTGTGTTATTTTATTTATTATGTTAAGAATCAAAGCGGCCAGTAAGTGCTCTGGGTTGTGTGGTGATTGGCGCTTAAGTTATTTTATTCATTTTTTTTATTATCAAAGCGACCAGTAAGTGCCCTGGGTTTTGTGGGGATTGGCGCTTGTGTTATTTTATTTATTTTATAAATAAACAAGGCGACCAGTAAGCGCCCCGGGTTGTGTGGTGATTAGCTCTTGTGTTACTTTAATTATCATTTTATTTATCAAAGCGGCCAGTAAGCACCCTAGGTTGTGTGGGGATCGGCGCTCGTGTTATTTTATTTATTTGATTAATCAACAAATCGGCCAGTAATCGCCCCGGAGTGTGTAGAGATTGGCGCTTGTGCTATTTTATCTATTATATTGAAAAACAAAGCGGCTAGTAAGCGCCCCGTGTTGTGTAGTGATTGGCGCTTGTGTTATTTTATTTATTATGTTAAGAATCAAAGCGGCCAGTAAGTGCTCTGGGTTGTGTGGTGATTGGCGCTTAAGTTATTTTATTTATTTTTTTTATTATCAAAGCGACCAGTAAGTGCCCTGGGTTTTGTGGGGATTAGCGCTTGTGTTATTTTATTTATTTTATAAATAAACAAGGCGACCAGTAAGCGCCCCGGGTTGCGTGGTGATTAGCTCCTGTGTTATTTTAATTATCATTTTAATTATCAAAGCGGCCAGTAAGCACCCTAGGTTGTGTGGGGATCGGCGCTTGTGTTATTTTATTCATTTAATTGAAAAACAGAGCAGCCGATAAGCGCCCCGGGTTGTGTGGGGATTGGTGTTTGTGTTATTTTATCTATTCAATGAATAACCAAAGCGGCCAGTAAGCGCTTCGGGTTGTGTGCTGATTGGCGCTTACGTTATTTTGTTTATTTAATTATTAAACAAAGCGGCCAGTAAGCGCCCTGGGTTGTGTGAGGATTGGCGCTTGTTTTATTTTATTTATTAAATTAATTAACAAAGCGGCCAGTAAGTGCCTTGGGTTGTGTGGGTATTGGCGCTTGTGATATTTTATTTATTTGATTAATCAACAAATCGGCCAGTAAGCGCCCCGGGTTGTGTGGTGGTTGGCGCTTGTGATATTTTATTTATCATTTTCATTATCAAAGTGGCCAGTAAGCGCCCCAGGTTGAATGAAAATGGACGCTTGTTATATTTTATTTATTTAATTAATTAACAAATCAGCCAGTAAGCGCCCCAGGTCGTGTGGTGGTTGGCGCTTGTGTTATTTTATTTATTATTTTTTTTATCAAAGCGACCAGTAATTGCCCTGGGTTTTGTGGGAATTGGCGCTTGTGTTATATTATTTATTCAATTAATAAACAAAGTGGCCAGTAAGTGCCCTGGGTTCTGTGGGAATCGGCGCTTATGTTATTTTATTTATCATTTTAATTATTAAAGCGTCCAGTAAGCGCTTCAAGTTGTGTGCTGATTGGCGCTTGCGTTATTTTATTTATTTAATTAATAAACTAAGCGGCCAGTAAGCGCCCCTGGTTGTGTGGGGATTGGCGCTTGTATTATTTTATTCATTATTTTAATAATCAAAGCGGATAGTAAGCGCCCTAGGTTGTAAAGGGATTGGCACTTGTGTTATTTTATTTATTTAATTGAAAAACAAAGCGGCCAGTAAGCGCCCTGAGTTGTGTGGTGATTGGCGCGTGTGTTATTTTGTTTATCAATTTAATTATTAAAGCGGCCAGTAAGCGCCCTAGGTTGTGTGGAGATTGGCGCTTGTGTTATTTTATTCATTCAATTTAAAAACAAAGCGGCCAGTAAGCGCCCCGGGTTGTGTGGGGATTGGTGCTTGTGTTATTTTATTTATTTTATAAATAAACAAAGCGGCCAGTAAGCTTCCCGGGTTATGTTCTGATTGGAGCTTGCGTTATTTTATTTATTTAATTAATAAACAAAGCGGCCAGTAAGCGCCCCGGGGTTTGTGGGGATTGGCGCTTGTGTTATTTTATTTATTATATTTAGAAACAAAGCGGCTAGTAAGCGCCTCGGGTCGTGTGGGTATTGGCGCTTGTGTTATTTTTTTTATTTGATGAATCAACAAATGGGCTAGTAAGCACCCCGGGTTGCGTGGTGGTTGGCGCTTGTGTTATTCTATTTATCATTTTCATTATCAAAGCGGCCAGTAAGCGCCCCGGGTTGTATGGTGATTGGCGCTTGTGTTATTTTATTTATCCAATTAATAAACAAAGCAGCCAGTAATCGCTTTGGGTTGTGTGGGGATTAGCGCTTGCGTTATTTTATTTATTTAATTAATAAACAAAGTGTCCAGTATGCGCCCCGGGTTAAGTTGGGATTATCGCTTGTGTTATTTTAATTATTATACTAAGAAACTAAGCGGCCAGTAAGCACCCCTGGTTGTGTGGGAATTGGCGCTTGTGTTATTTTGTTTATTATGTTGAGAATCAGAGCGGCCAGTAAGTGCCCCGGGTTGTGTGGGAATTGGCGCTTATGTTGTTTTATCTATCATTTTAATTATCAAAACGTCCAGTAAGCGCCCCAAGTTGTGTGCTGATTGGCGCTTGCGTTATTTTATTTATTTAATTAATAAACAAAGTTTCCAGTAAGCGCCCCGGGTTAAGTTGGGATTAGCGCTTGTGTTATTTTAATTATTATATTAAGAAACTAAGCGGCCAGTAATCACCTCGGGTTGTGTTGGGATTGGCGCTTGTGTTATATTATTTATTTAAATGAAAAACAGAGCAGCCAGTCAGCGCCCCGGGTTGTGTGTCGATTAGCGCTTGTGTTATTTTATTTATTCAATTGTTAAACAAAGCGGCCAGTAATCGCCTTGGGTTGTTTTGGGATTGGCGCTTGTGCTATTTTATTTATTTGATTAATAAACAAAGCGGCCAGTAAGCTTCCCGGGTTATGTTCTGATTGGAGCTTGCGTTATTTTATTTATTTAATTAATAAACAAAGCGGCCAGTAAGCACCCTAGGTTGTGTGGTGATTGGCGCGTGTGTTATTTTGTTTATCAATTTAATTATTGAAGCGGCCAGTAAGCGCCCTAGGTTGTGTGGAGATTGGCGCTTGTGTTATTTTATTCATTCAATTTAAAAACAAAGCGGCCAGTAAGCGCCCCGGGTTGTGTGGGGATTGGTGCTTGTGTTATTTTATTTATTTAATAAATAAACAAAGCGGCCAGTAAGCTTCCCGGGTTATGTTCTGATTGGAGCTTGCGTTATTTTATTTATTTAATTAATAAACAAAGCGGCCAGTAAGCACCCTAGGTTGTGTGGGGATCGGCGCTTGTGTTATTTTATTCATTTAATTAAAAAACAGAGCTGCCGATAAGCGCCCCGGGTTGTGTGGGGATTGGTGTTTGTGTTATTTTATTTATTTAATGAATAAACAAAGCGGCCAGTAAGCGCCCCGGGTTGCGTGGGGATTGGCGCTTGTGTTATTTTATTTATTATGTTAAGAATCAAAGCGGCCAGTAAGTTCTCTGGGTTGTGTGGTGATTGGCGCTTAAGTTATTTTATTTATTTTTTTTATTATCAAAGCGACCAGTAAGTGCCCTGGGTTTTGTGGGGATTGGCGCTTGTGTTATTTTATTTATTTTATTAATAAACAAGGCGGCCAGTAAGCGCCCCGGGTTGTGTGGTGATTGGCTCTTGTGTTATTTTAATTATCATTTTAATTATCAAAGCGGCCAGTAAGCACCCTAGGTTGTGTGGGGATCGGCGCTTGTGTTATTTTATTCATTTAATTAAAGAACAGAGCTGCCGATAAGCGCCCCGGGTTGTGTGGGGATTGGTGTTTGTGTTATTTTATTTATTCAATGAATAAACAAAGCGGCCAGTAAGCGCCCTAGGTTGTATGGGAATGGACGCTTGTTTTATTTTATTTATTTGATTAATTAACAAATCAGCCAGTAAGCGCCCCAGGTTGTGTGGTGGTTGGCGCTTGTGTTATTTTATTTATTATTTTTTTTATCAAAGCGACCAGTAAGTGCCCTAGGTTTTGTGGAAATTAGCTTTTGTGTTATATTATTTATTCAATTAATAAACAAAGTGGCCAGTAAGTGCCCTGGGTTCTGTGGGAATCGTCGCTTATGTTATTTTATTTATTATTTTAATTTTTAAAGCGTCCAGTAAGCGCTTCAAGTTGTGTGCTGATTGGCGCTTGCGTTTTTTTATTTATTTAATTAATAAACTAAGCAGCCAGTAAGCGCCCCTGGTTGTGTGGAGATTGGCGCTTGTATTATTTTATTCATTATTTTAATTATCAAAGCGGCCAGTAAGCTCCCTAGGTTGTGAAGGGATTGGCACTTGTGTTATTTTATTTATTTAATTAAAAAACAAAGCGGCCAGTAAGCGCCTCGAATTGTGTGGTGATTGGCGCGTGTGTTATTTTGTTTATCAATTTAATTATTAAAGCGGCCAGTAAGCGCCCAAGGTTGTGTGGAGATTGGCGCTTGTGTTATTTTATTCATTCAATTAAAAAACAAAGCGGCCAGTAAGCGCCCCGGGTTGTGTGGGGATTGGTGCTTGTGTTATTTTATTTATTTGATAAATAAACAAAGCGGCCAGTAAGCTTCCCGGGTTATGTTCTGATTGGAGCTTGCGTTATTTTATTTATTCAATTAATAAACAAAGCGGCTAGTAAGCGCCCCGGGTTTTGTGGGGATTGGCGCTTGTGTTATTTTATTTATTATATTTAAAAACAAAGCGGCTAGTAAGCGCCTCGGGTCGTGTGGGTATTGGCGCTTGTGTTATTTTATTTATTTGATGAATCAACAAATGGGCCAGTAAGCACCCCAGGTTGCGTGGTGGTTGGCGCTTGTGTAATTCTATTTATCGCTTTCATTATCAAAGCGGCCAGTAGGCGCCCCGGGTTGTATGGTGATTGGCGCTTGTGTTATTTTATTTATTTAATTAATAAACAAAGCAGCCAGTAATCCTCCCCTTGTTGTGTGGGGATTGGCGCTTGCGTTATTTTATTTATTCAATTAATAAACAAAGTGTCCAGTAAGCGCCCTGGGTTAAGTTGGGATTGGCGCTTGTGTTATTTTAATTATTATGTTAAGAAACTAAGCGGCCAGTAAGCGCCCCAAGTTGTGTGGTTATTGGCGCTTGTGTTATTTTATTTATTTAATTAATAAACAAAGCGGCCGGTAAGTGCCGCGGGTTGTGTGGGGATTCACGCTTGTGTGATTTTATTTATTATAATAATAAACTGAGCGGCCAGTAAGCGCCCCAAGTTGTGTGGTGATTAACGCTTGAGTTATTTTATTTATTCAATTAATAAACAAAGCGGCCGGTAAGTGCCCCGGGTTGTGTGGTGATTGGCACTTGTGTTATATAATTCACTTAATCAATAAACAAAGCGGCCAGTAAGCGCCCTGGGCTGTGTGGGGATTGGCGCTTGTGCTATTTTATTTATTTAATAAAAAAACAAAGCGGCCAGTAAATGCCCTGGGTTGTGTGGGGATTGGCGCTTGTGTTATTTTATTTATTTAATTGATAAACAAAGCGGCCAGTAAGCGCCCTGAGTTGTGTAGGGATTGGCGCTTGTGCTATTTTATTTATTCAATTAAAAAACAAACCGGCCAGTAAGCGCCCCAGTTCGTGTGGAGATTGGCGCTTGTGCTATTTTATTTATCATATTGAGAAACAAAGAGGCTGGTAAGCGCCTCGAATTGTGTGGTAATTGGCGCTTGTGTTATTTAATTTATTAAGTTAGGAATCAAAGCGCCCAGTAAGTGCTCCAGGTTGTGTGGTGATTGGCGCTTGTGTTATTTTATTTATTATTTTAATTATTAAAACGACCAGTCAATGCCCTGGGTTCCGTGCATATTGGCGCTTGTGTTATTTTATTTATTCAATTAATAAACAAAGCGGCCAGTAAGCGCCGCGGGTTATGTTAGGATTAGCGCTTGTGTTATTTTAATTATTATATTAAGAAACTAAGCGGCCAGTAAGCGCCCCTGGTTGTGTGGGAATTGGCGCTTGTGTTATTTTATTGATTATTTTAATGATCAAAGCGGCCAGTGAGCGCCCTAGGTTGTGTGAGGATTGGCGCTTGTGTTATTTTATTTATTCAATTAAAAAACAAAGCGGCCAGTAACGGCCCCGGGTTGTGTGGGAATTGGTGCTTGTGTTATTTTGTTTATTCAATTAATAAACAAAGCGGCAAGTAAGCGCCTTTGGTCGTGTGGGGATTGGCGCTTGTGTTATATTATTTATTTAATTAAAAAACAAAGCGAATAGTAAGTGCCCAGGGTTGTGCAGGATTTGGCGCTTGTGTTATTTTATTTATATTATTAAAAAAACAGAACGGCCAGTAAGCGCCCCAAGTTGTGTGGGGATTGGCGCTTGTGCTATTTTATTTATTTATTTAAAAATTAAAGCGGCCAGTAAGTGCCCCGGTTTGTGTGGGGATTGGCGCTTGTGCTATTTCATTTATTATATTGAGAAACAAAGCAACTGGTAAGCGCCCCGCGTTGTGTGGTGATTGGCGCTTGTGTTATTCTATTTATTAAGTTAAGAATAAAAGCGGCCAGTAAGTGCTCCGGGTTGTGTGGTGATTGGCACTTGTGTTATTTTATTAATTATTTTAATCATCAAAACGACCAGTAAGCGCCCCAAGTTGTGTGCTGATTGGCGCTTGCGTTATCTTATTTACTTAATTAATAAACAAAGCTCCTAGTAATCGCCCTAGGTTGTGTGGGGATTTGCGCTTGTGCTATTTTATTTATTCAATTAAAAAACAAAGCGCCCAGTAAGCGTACCGGGTTGTGTGGGTATTTGCACTTGTGTTAATTTATTTATTTAATTAATAAACAAAGCGGCCAGTAAGCGCTCCAAGTTGTGTTGGGATTAGCGCTTGTGTTATTTTATTTATTCAAATAATAAACAAAGCGGCCAGTAATAACCCTGGGTTGTGTGGGGATTGACGCTTGTGTTATTTTATTTATTTAATTAATAAATAAAGAGGCCAGTAAGCGCTCCGGGTTGTGTGGGGATTGGCGCTTGTGTTATTTTATTAATTTAATTAATAAACAAAGCGGCCAGTAAGCGCCCTGAGTTGTGTAGGGATTGGCGCTTGTGCTATTTTATTTATTCAATTAAAAAACAAACCGGCCAGTAAGCGCCCCAGTTCGTGTGGAGATTGACGCTTGTGCTATTTTATTTATCATATTAAGAAACAAAGAGGCTGGTAAGCGCCTCGAATTGTGTGGTGATTGGCGCTTGTGTTATTTAATTTATTAAGTTAAGAATTAAAGCGCCCAGTAAGTGCTCCAGGTTGTGTGGGGATTGGCGCTTGTGCTATTTTATTTATTTATTTAAAAATTAAAGCGGCCAGTAAGTGCCCCGGTTTGTGTGGGGATTGGCGCTTGTGCTATTTTATTTATTATATTGAGAAACAAAGCAACTGGTAAGCGCCCCGCGTTGTGTGGTGATTGGCGCTTGTGTTATTCTATTTATTAAGTTAAGAATAAAAGCGGCCAGTAAGTGCTCCGGGTTGTGTGGTGATTATCACTTGTGTTATTTTATTTATTATTTTAATCATCAAAACGACCAGTAAGTGCCCCAAGTTGTGTGCTGATTGGCGCTTGCGTTATTTTATTTACTTAATTAATAAACAAAGCTTCTAGTAATCGCCCTGGGTTGTGTGGGAATTTGCGCTTGTGCTATTTTATTTATTCAATTAAAAAACAAAGCGCCCAGTAAGCGTACCGGGTTGTGTGGGTATCGGCACTTGTGTTTATTTATTTATTTAATTAATAAACAAAGCGGCCAGTAATAACCACGGCTTGTTTAGGAATTGGCGCTTGTGTTATTTTATTTATTTAATTAATAAACAAAGCGGCCAGTAATAACCACGGCTTGTTTAGGAATTGGCGCTTGTGTTATTTTATTTATTTAACTAATAAACAAAGCGGATAGTAATAACTTCGTGTTGTTTTAGGATTGGCGCTTGTACTATTTTATTTATTTAATTAATAAACAAAGCGGCCAGTTAGCGCCCCAAGTTGTGTGGGGATTGGCGCTTGTGTTATTTTATCTATCATATTAATTAACAAAGTGACCAGTAAGCGCCCCGGGTTTTGTAAGGATTGGCGCTTGTGTTATTTTATTTGTTTATTTAATAAACAAAGCGGCCAGTAAGCGCCCCGGGTTGTGCGTGAATAGGCGCTTGTGTTATGTTATTTATTATATTAAGAAACAAAGCGGCCAGTAAGCGCCCTGGGTTGTGTGGTGATTGGCGCTTGTGTTATTTTATTTATTTAATTAAGAAACAAAGCGGACAGTAATCACTTCGGGTTGTGTAGGGATTGGCGCTTGTGTTATTTTATTTATTCAATTTATAAACAAACCGGCCAGTAAGCGCCCGGGTATGTGTGGGGATTGGCGATTGTAATATTTCGTTTATTATATTAAAAAACAAAGCGTCTAGTAAGTGCCTTGGGTTGTGTGCTGATTGGCGCTTGCGTTATTCTATTTATTCAATTAATATTTAAAGCGGCCAGTAAGCGCCCCGGGTTGTGTGGGGATTGGCGCTGGTGTTATTTTATTTATTACATTAAGAAACAAAGCGGACAGTAATCACCCCGGGTTGTGTGGGGATGGGCGCTTGTGTTATGTTATTTATTATATTAAAAAACAAAGCGGCCAGTAAGCGCCCTGGGTTGTGTGGTGATTGGCGCTTGTGTTATTTTATTTATTTAATTAAGAAACAAAGCGGACAGTAATCACCCCGGGTTTTGTGGGGATTGGCGCTTGTGTTATTCAATTTATTGAATTAAAAAACGAGCGGCCAGTAAGCACCCTGGGTTGTGTGGGGATTGGCGCTTGTGTTATTTTATTTATTTAATTAATAAATAAAAAGGCCAGTAAGCGCTCCGGGTTGTGTGGGGATTGGCGCTTGTGTAATTTTATTTATTTAATTTAAGAACAAAGCGGCCAGTTAGCGTACTGGGTCGTGTGGGTATTGGCACTTGTGTTATTTTATTTATTTAATTAAAAATTTGAAGCGGCCAGTAAGCGCCCCAAGTTGTGTGCTGATTGGCGCTTGCGTTATTTTATTTATTTAATTAATAAACAAAGCGTCTAGTAATCGCTTTAGGTTGTGTGGGGATTTGCGCTTGTGCTATTTTATTTATTCAATTAAATAACAAAGCGGCCAGTAAGCGCCCTGAGTTGTGTAGGGATTGGCGCTTGTGCTATTTTATTTATTCAATTAAAAAACAAACCGGCCAGTAAGCGCCCCAGTTCGTGTGGAGATTGGCGCTTGTGCTATTTTATTTATTATACTGAGAAACAAAGAGGCTGGTAAGCGCCTCGAATTGTGTGGTGATTGGCGCTTGTGTTATATTATTTATTTAATTAAAAAACAAAGCGGATAGTAAGTGCCCAGGGTTGTGCAGGAATTGGCGCTTGTGTTATTTTATTTATAATATTAAAAAAACAGAACGGCCAGTAAGCGCCCCAAGTTGTGTGGGGATTGGCGCTTGTGTTATTTTATTGATTATTTCAATTATCAAAGCGGCCAGTATGCGCCCTAGGTTGTGTAGGGGTTGGCGCTTGTGTTATTTTATTTATTTAATTAAAAAACAAAGCTGCCAGTAACCGCCCCGGGTTGTGTGGGAATTGGTGCTTGTGTTATTTTATTTATTCAATTAATAAACAAAGTGGCGAGTAAGCGCCTTGGGTCGTGTGGGGATTAGGGCTTGTGTTATTTTATTTATTTAATTAATAAGCAAAGCGGCCAGTAAGTGCCCCGGGATGTGTGGGGATTGGCGCTTGTGTTATTTTATTTATTATAGTTAAAAACGAAGCGGCCAGTAAGTGCCTTGGGTTGTGTGGGTATTGGCGCTTGTAATATTTTATTCATTTAATTAATCAACAAATCGGCCAGTAAGCGCCCCGGGGTGTGGTGGTTGGCGCTTGTGTTATTTTATTTATCATTTTCATTATCAAAGCGGCCAGTAAGCGCCCCGGGTTGTGTGGGGATTGGCGCTTGTGTTATTTTATTTATTTGATTAATCAACAAATTGGCCAGTAATCGCCCCGGGTTGTGTAGGGATTGGCGCTTGTGCTATTTTATTTATTATATTGAGAAACAAAGCGGCCAGTAAGCGCCCCGTGTTGTGTGGTGATTGGCGCTTGTGTTATTTTATTTATTATGTTAAGAATCAAAGCGGCCAGAAAGTGCTCTGGGTTGTGTGGTGATTGGCGCTTGTGTTATGTTATTTATTATTTGTATTATCAAAGCGACTAGTAAGTGCCCTGGGTTTTGTGGGGATTGGCGCTTGTGTTATTTTATTTATTTAATGAATAAACAAAGCGGCCAGTAAGCGCCCCAGGTTGTGTGCTGATTGGCGCATGCGTTATTTCATTTATTCAATTATTAAACAAAGCGGCCAGTAAGCGGCCCGGGTTGTGTGGGGATTGGCGCTTGTTTTATTTTATTTATTATATTTAGAAACGAAGCGGCCAGTAAGTGCCTCGGGTTGTGTGGGTATTGGCGCTTGTGTTATTTTATTTATTTGATTAATCAACAAATTGGCCAGTAAGCGCCCCGGGTTGTGTGGTGGTTGGAGCTTGTGATATTTTATTTATCATTTTGATTATCAAAGCGGCCAGTAAGCGACCCGGGTTGTATGGGGATTGGCGCTTGTGTTATCATATTTATTTGATTAATCAACAAATCAGCCAGTAAGCGCCCCGGGTTGTGTGGTGATTGGCGCTTGTGTTATTTTACTTATCACTTCCATTATCAAAGTGGCCAGTAAAAGCCCCGGGTTGTGCAGGAATTGGCACTTCTGTTATTTAATTTATTATATTAAAAAACAGAACGGCCAGGCAGTACCCCAGGTTGTGTGGGGATTGGTGTTTGTGTTATTTTTTTTATTCAATTAATAAGCAAAGTTGCCAGTAAGCGCCCCGGGTTGTAAGGTAATTGGAGCTTGTGTTATTTTATTTATTTAATTAATAAACAATGTTGCCAGTAAGCGCCCCTCGTTGTATGTCAATTGGCGCTTGTGTTATTTTATTTATTTAATTGACAAAAAAAGCGGCCAGTTATCGCCCTGGGTTGTGTGGGAATTAGCACTTGTGTCATTTTATTTATTATTTTAATTATGAAAGCAACCAGTGGGCGCCCTGGGTTGTGTGAATATTGGCACTTGTGTTATTTTATTTATATAATTGATAAACAAAGCGGCCAGTAATCACCCCGGGTTGTGTGGGGATTGGCGCTTGTGTTATATTATTTATTTACTTGAAAAACAGAGCAGCCAGTCAGCGCCCCGGGTTGTGTGTCGATTGGCGCTTGTGTTATTTTATTTATCATTTTAATCATTAAAACGACCAGTAAACGCCCTGGGTTTCGTGGATATTAGCGCTTGTGTTATTTTATTTATTTAATTAATAAACAAAGCGGCCAGTAAGTGCCCCAGGATGTGTGGGGATTAGTGCTTGTGTTATTTTATTTATTTAATTAATAAACAAAGCGGCCAGTAAGCGCCCTGGGTTGTGTGAAGATTGGCGCTTGTGTTATTTTATTTATCATTTTAATTATCAAAGCGTCCAGTAAGCGCCCCAAGTTGTGAGCGAATTGGCGCTTGCGTAATTTTTATTATATAATTAATAAACAAAGCGGCCAGTAAGCGCCCTGGGTTGTGTGACAATTGGTGCTTGTGTTATTTTATTTATTTAATTAATAAACAAAGCGGTGAGTAAGCGCTTTGGGTCGTTTTGGGATTGGCGCTTGTGTTATATTATTTATTTAATTAAAAAACAAAGCGGATAGTAAGTGCCCCAGGTTGTGCAGGAATTGGCGCTTGTGTTATTTTATTTATAATATTTAAAAAACAGAACGGCCAGTAAGCGCCCCAGGTTGTGTAGGAATTGGTGCTTGTGTTGTTTTATTTATTCAATTGTTAAACAAAGCGGCCAGTAATCGCCTTGGGTTGTTTTGGGATTGGCGCTTGTGCTATTATATTTATTTAATTAATAAACAAAGCGGCCAGTAAGCGCTTCAAGTTGTGTGGGGATTAGCGCTTGTGCTATTTTATTTATTTTATTTGAAAACAAAGCGGCCAGTAAGCGCCCCGGTTTTTGTGGGGATTGGCGCTTGTGCTATTTTATTTATTATATTGAGAAACAAAGCAGCTGGTAAGCGCCCCGGATTGTGTGGTGATTGGCGCTTGTGTTACTTTATTTATTAAGTTATGAATCAAAGCGGCCAGTAAATGCTCCGGGTTGTGTAGTGATTGGCTTTTGTGTTATTTTATTTATCATTTTAATCATCAAAACGACCAGTAAACGCCCTGGGTTTTGTGGATATTGGCGCTTGTGTTATTTTATTTATTTAATTAATAAACAAAGCGGCCAGTAAGTGCCCCGGGATGTGTGGGGATTGGCGCTTGTGTTATTTTATTTATTATATTTAAAAACGAAGCGGCCAGTAAGTGCATCGGGTTGTGTGGGTATTGGCGCTTGTGTTATTTTATTTATTTGATTAATCAACAAATCAGCCAGTTAGCACCCCGGGTTGTGTGGTGGTTGCCGCTTGTGTTATTTTATTCATTTAATTGATAAACAAAGCGGCCAGTAATTACCCCGGGTTGTGTGGGGATTGGCGCTTGTGTTATATTATTTATTTAATTGAAAAACAGAGCGGCCAGTCAGCGCCTCGGGTTGTGTGTCGATTGGCGCTTGTGTTATTTTATTTATTCAATTGTTAAACAAAGCGGCCAGTAATCGCCTTGGGTTGTTTTGGGATTGGCGCTTGTGCTATTTTATTTATTTAATTAATAAACAAAGCGGCCAGTAAGCGCCCCGGGTTGTGTGGTGATTGGCGCTTGTGTTATTTTATTTATTTAATTAAAAATTTGAAGCGGCCAGTAAGCGCCCCAAGTTGTGTGCTGATTGGCGCTTGCGTTATTTTATTTATTTAATTAATAAACAAAGCGTCTAGTAATCGCCCTAGGTTGTGTGGGGATTTGCGCTTGTGCTATTTTATTTATTCAATTAAATAACAAAGCGGCCAGTAAGCGCCCTGAGTTGTGTAGGGATTGGCGCTTGTGCTATTTTATTTATTATATTGAGAAACAAAGCAGCTGGTAAGCGCCCCGGATTGTGTGGTGATTGGCGCTTGTGTTACTTTATTTATTAAGTTATGAATCAAAGCGGCCAGTAAATGCTCCGGGTTGTGTAGTGATTGGCTTTTGTGTTATTTTATTTATCATTTTAATCATCAAAACGACCAGTAAACGCCCTGGGTTTTGTGGATATTGGCGCTTGTGTTATTTTATTTATTTAATTAATAAACAAAGCGGCCAGTAAGTGCCCCGGGATGTGTGGGGATTGGCGCTTGTGTTATTTTATTTATTATATTTAAAAACGAAGCGGCCAGTAAGTGCATCGGGTTGTGTGGGTATTGGCGCTTGTGTTATTTTATTTATTTGATTAATCAACAAATCAGCCAGTTAGCACCCCGGGTTGTGTGGTGGTTGCCGCTTGTGTTATTTTATTCATTTAATTGATAAACAAAGCGGCCAGTAATCACCCCGGGTTGTGTGGGGATTGGTGCTTGTGTTATATTATTTATTTAATTGAAAAACAGAGCGGCCAGTCAGCGCCTCGGGTTGTGTGTCGATTGGCGCTTGTGTTATTTTATTTATTCAATTGTTAAACAAAGCGGCCAGTAATCGCCTTGGGTTGTTTTGGGATTGGCGCTTGTGCTATTTTATTTATTTAATTAATAAACAAAGCGGCCAGTAAGCGCCCCGGGTTGTGTGGTGATTGGCGCTTGTGTTATTTTATTTATTTAATTAAAAATTTGAAGCGGCCAGTAAGCGCCCCAAGTTGTGTGCTGATTGGCGCTTGCGTTATTTTATTTATTTAATTAATAAACAAAGCGTCTAGTAATCGCCCTAGGTTGTGTGGGGATTTGCGCTTGTGCTATTTTATTTATTCAATTAAATAACAAAGCGGCCAGTAAGCGCCCTGAGTTGTGTAGGGATTGGCGCTTGTGCTATTTTATTTATTCAATTAAAAAACAAACCGGCCAGTAAGCGCCCCAGTTCGTGTGGAGATTGGCGCTTGTGCTATTTTATTTATTATACTGAGAAACAAAGAGGCTGGTAAGCGCCTCGAATTGTGTGGTGATTGGCGCTTGTGTTATTTAATTTATTAAGTTAAGAATCAAAGCACCCAGTAAGTGCTCCAGGTTGTGTGGTGATTGGCGCTTGTGTTATTTTATTTATTATTTTAATTATTAAAACGACCAGTCAACGCCCTGGGTTTCGTGCATATTGGCGCTTGTGTTATTTTATTTATTTGATTAAAAAACAAAGCGGCCAGTAACCGCCCCGTGTTGTGTAGGAATTGTTAATTGTGTTATTTTGTTTATTTAATTAATAAACAAAGCGACAAGTAAGCGCCTCGGGTCGTGTGGGGATTGGCGCTTGTGTTATATTATTTATTTAATTAAAAAACAAAGCGGATAGTAAGTGCCCAGGGTTGTGCAGGAATTGGCGCTTGTGTTATTTTATTTATAATATTAAAAAAACAGAACGGCCAGTAAGCGCCCCAAGTTGTGTGGGGATTGGCGCTTGTGTTATTTTATTGATTATTTCAATTATCAAAGCGGCCAGTAAGCGCCCTAGGTTGTGTAGGGGTTGGCGCTTCTGTTATTTTATTTATTTAATTAAAAAACAAAGCTGCCAGTAACCGCCCCGGGTTGTGTGGGAATTGGTGCTTGTGTTATTTTATTTATTCAATTAATAAACAAAGTGGCGAGTAAGCGCCTTGGGTCGTGTGGGGATTAGGGCTTGTGTTATTTTATTTATTTAATTAATAAGCAAAGCGGCCAGTAAGTGCCCTTGGATGTGTGGGGATTGGCGCTTGTGTTATTTTATTTATTATAGTTAAAAACAAAGCGGCCAGTAAGTGCCTTGGGTTGTGTGGGTATTGGCGCTTGTAATATTTTATTCATTTAATTAATCAACAAATCGGCCAGTAAGCGCCCCGGGGTGTGGTGGTTGGCGCTTGTGTTATTTTATTTATCATTTTCATTATCAAAGCGGCCAGTAAGCGCCCCGGGTTGTGTGGGGATTGGCGCTTGTGTTATTTTATTTATTTGATTAATCAACAAATTGGCCAGTAATCGCCCCGGGTTGTGTAGGGATTGGCGCTTGTGCTATTTTATTTATTATATTGAGAAACAAAGCGGCCAGTAAGCGCCCCGTGTTGTGTGGTGATTGGCGCTTGCGTTATTTCATTTATTCAATTATTAAACAAAGCGGCCAGTAAGCGGCCCGGGTTGTGTGGTGATTGGCGCTTGTGTTATTTTATTTATTATGTTAAGAATCAAAGCGGCCAGAAAGTGCTCTGGGTTGTGTGGTGATTGGCGCTTGTGTTATTTTATTTATTATTTGTATTATCAAAGCGACTAGTAAGTGCCCCGGGTTTTGTGGGGATTGGCGCTTGTGTTATTTTATTTATTTAATGAATAAACAAAGCGGCCAGTAAGCGCCCCAGGTTCTGTGCTGATTGGCGCTTGCGTTATTTCATTTATTTAATTATTAAACAAAGCGGCCAGTAAGCGGCCCGGGTTGTGTGGGGATTGGCGCTTGTTTTATTTTATTTATTATATTTAGAAACGAAGCGGCCAGTAAGTGCCTCGGGTTGTGTGGGTATTGGCGCTTGTGTTATTTTATTTATTTGATTAATCAACAAATTGGCCAGTAAGCGCCCCGGGTTGTGTGGTGGTTGGAGCTTGTGATATTTTATTTATCATTTTTATTATCAAAGCGGCCAGTAAGCGACCCGGGTTGTATGGGGATTGGCGCTTGTGTTATCATATTTATTTGATTAATCAACAAATCAGCCAGTAAGCGCCCCGGGTTGTGTGGTGATTGGCGCTTGTGTTATTTTATTTATCACTTCCATTATCAAAGTGGCCAGTAAAAGCCCCGGGTTGTGCAGGAATTGGCACTTCTGTTATTTAATTTATTATATTATAAAACAGAACGGCCAGGCAGTACCCCAGGTTGTGTGGGGATTGGTGTTTGTGTTATTCTTTTTATTCAATTAATAAGCAAAGTTGCCAGTAAGCGCCCCGGGTTGTAAGGTAATTGGAGCTTGTGTTATTTTATTTATTTAATTAATAAACAATGTTGCCAGTAAGCGCCCCTCGTTGTATGTCAATTGGCGCTTGTGTTATTTTATTTATTTAATTGACAAAAAAAGCGGCCAGTAATCGCCCTGGGTTGTGTGAGAATTAGCACTTGTGTCATTTTATTTATTATTTTAATTATGAAAGCAACCAGTGGGCGCCCTGGGTTGTGTGAATATTGGCACTTGTGTTATTTTTTTTATATAATTGATAAACAAAGCGGCCAGTAATCACTTCGGGTTGTGTGGGGATTGGCGCTTGTGTTATATTATTTATTTACTTGAAAAACAGAGCAGCCAGTCAGCGCCCCGGGTTGTGTGTCGATTGGCGCTTGTGTTATTTTATTTATCATTTTAATCATTAAAACGACCAGTAAACGCCCTGGGTTTCGTGGATATTAGCGCTTGTGTTATTTTATTTATTTAATTAATAAACAAAGCGGCCAGTAAGTGCCCCAGGATGTGTGGGGATTAGCGCTTGTGTTATTTTATTTATTTAATTAATAAACAAAGCGGCCAGTAAGCGCCCTGGGTTGTGTGAAGATTGGCGCTTGTGTTATTTTATTTATCATTTTAATTATCAAAGCGTCCAGTAAGCGCCCCAAGTTGTGAGCGAATTGGCGCTTGCGTAATTTTTATTATATAATTAATAAACAAAGCGGCCAGTAAGCGCCCTGGGTTGTGTGACAATTGGTGCTTGTGTTATTTTATTTATTTAATTAATAAACAAAGCGGTGAGTAAGCGCTTTGGGTCGTTTTGGGATTGGCGCTTGTGTTATATTATTTATTTAATTGAAAAACAAAGCGGATAGTAAGTGCCCCAGGTTGTGCAGGAATTGGCGCTTGTGTTATTTTATTTATAATATTTAAAAAACAGAACGGCCAGTAAGCGCCCCATGTTGTGTAGGAATTGGTGCTTGTGTTGTTTTATTTATTTAATTGTTAAACAAAGCGGCCAGTAATCGCCTTGGGTTGTTTTGGGATTGGCGCTTGTGCTATTATATTTATTTAATTAATAAACAAAGCGGCCAGTAAGCGCTTCAAGTTGTGTGGGGATTAGCGCTTGTGCTATTTTATTTATTTTATTTGAAAACAAAGCGGCCAGTAAGCGCCCCGGTTTTTGTGGGGATTGGCGCTTGTGCTATTTTATTTATTATATTGAGAAACAAAGCAGCTGGTAAGCGCCCCGGATTGTGTGGTGATTGGCGCTTGTGTTACTTTATTTATTGAGTTATGAATCAAAGCGGCCAGTAAATGCTCCGGGTTGTGTAGTGATTGGCTTTTGTGTTATTTTATTTATCATTTTAATCATCAAAACGACCAGTAAACGCCCTGGGTTTTGTGGATATTGGCGCTTGTGTTATTTTATTTATTTAATTAATAAACAAAGCGGCCAGTAAGTGCCCCGGGATGTGTGGGGATTGGCGCTTGTGTTATTTTATTTATTATATTTAAAAACGAAGCGGCCAGTAAGTGCATCGGGATGTGTGGGGATTGGCGCTTGTGTTATTTTATTTATTATATTTAAAAACGAAGCGGCCAGTAAGTGCATCGGGTTGTGTGGGTATTGGCGCTTGTGTTATTTTATTTATTTGATTAATCAACAAATCAGCCAGTTAGCACCCCGGGTTGTGTGGTGGTTGCCGCTTGTGTTATTTTATTCATTTAATTGATAAACAAAGCGGCCAGTAATCACCCCGGGTTGTGTGGGGATTGGCGCTTGTGTTATTTTATTTATTCAATTGTTAAACAAAGCGGCCAGTAATCGCCTTGGGTTGTTTTGGGATTGGCGCTTGTGCTATTTTATTTATTTAATTAATAAACAAAGCGGCCAGTAAGCGCTTTAAGTTGTGTGGGGATTGGCGCTTGTGCTATTTTATTTATTTAATTTAAAAACAAAGTGGCCAGTAAGCGCTCCGGTTTTTGGGGGAATTGGCGCTTGTGCTATTTTATTTATTATATTGAGAAACAAAGCGGCCAGTAAATGCTCCGGGTTGTGTAGTGATCGGCACTTGTGTTATTTTATTTATCATTTTAATCATTAAAACGACCAGTAAACGCCCTGGGTTTTGTGGATATTGGCACTTGTGTTATTTCATTTATTTAATTAATAAACAAAGCGGCCAGTAAGAGCCCGGGGATGTGTGGGGATTGGCGCTTGTGTTATTTTATTTATTATATTTAAAAACGAAGCGGCCAGTAAGTGCCTCGGGTTGTGTGGGTATTGGCGCTTGTGTTATTTTATTTATTTGATTAATTAACAAATCGGCCAGTAAGCGCCCCGGGTTGTGTGGTGGTTGGCGCTTGTGCTATTTTATTCATTTAATTTAAAAACAAAGCGGCCAGTAAGCGCCCCGGTTTGTGTGGGGATTGGCGCTTGTGCTATTTTATTTATTATATTGAAAAACAAAGCGGCTGGTAAGCGCGCTGGATTGTGTGGTGATTTGCGCTTGTGTTATTTTATTTATTCAATTGAATAACAAAGTGGCCAGTAAGCTTCTGGGGTTGTGTGGGGCTTAGTGCTAGTGTTATTTTATTTATTCTATTAATAAAAAAAGCGGCCAGTAAGTGCTCCAGATTGTGTGGTGATTGGCACTTGTGTTATTTTATTTATTATTTTAATCATCAAAACGACCAGTAAGCGCCCTGGGTATTGTTGATATTGGCGCTTGTGTTATTTTATTTATTTGATTAATCAACAAATCGGCCAGTAAGCGCCCCGGGTTGTGTGGTGGTTGGCGCTTGTGTTATTTTATTTATTTAATTGATAAACAAAGCGGCCAGTAATCATCCCGGGTTGTGTGGGGATTGGCGCTTGTGTTATATTATTTATTTAATTGAAAAACAGAGCAGATAGTCAGCGCCCCGGGTTTTTTGTCGATTGGCACTTGTGTTATTTTATTTATTCAATTGTTAAAAAAAGCGGCCAGTAATTGCCTTGGGTTGTTTTGGGATGAGCGCTTGTGCTATTTTATTTATTTAATTATTGAACAAAGCAGCCAGTAAGCGCTTCAAGTTGTGTGGGGATTGGCGCTTGTGCTATTTTATTTATTCAATTTAAAAACAAAGCAGCCAGTAAGCGCCCCGGTTTTTGTGGGGATTGGCGCTTGTGCTATTTTATTTATTATATTGAGAAACAAAGCGGCTGGTAAGCGCCCCGGATTGTGTGGTGATTGGCGCTTGTGTTACTTTATTTATTAAGTTAAGAATCAAAGCGGCCAGTTAATGCTCCGGGTTGTGTAGTCATTGGCACTTTTGTTATTTTATTTATCATTTTAATCATCAAAACGACCAGTAAACGCCCTGGGTTTTGTGGATATTGGCGCTTGTGTTATTTTATTTATTTAATTGATAAACAAAGCGGCAAGTAAGTGCCCCGGGATGTGTGGGGATTGGCGCTTGTGTTATTTTATTTATTATATTTTAAAACGAAGCGGCCAGTAAGTGCCTTGGGTTGTGTGGGTATTGGCGCTTATGTTATTTTATTTATTTGATTAATCAACAAATTGGCCAGTAAGCGCCCCGGGTTGTGTGGTGGTTGGCGCTTGTGTTATTTTATTTATCATTTTTATTATCAAAGCGGCCAGTAAGCGCCCCGGGTTGTGTGGGGATTGGCACTTGTGTTATTTTATTTATTTGATTAATCAACAAATCGGCCAGTAATCGCCCCGGTTTGTGTGGGGATTGGCGCTTGTGCTATTTTATTTATTATATTGAGAAACAAAGCGGCTAGTAAGCGACTTGTGTTGTGTGGTGATTGGCGCTTGTGTTATTTTATTTATTATGTTAAGAATCAAAGTGGCCAGTAAGTGCTCTGGGTTGTGTGGTGATTGGCGCTTGTGTTATTTTATTTATTATTTTTATTATCAAAGCGACCAGTAAGTGCCCTAGGTTTTGTGGTAATTGGCACTTGTGTTATTTTATTTATTTAATTAATAAACAAGGCGGCCAGTAAGCGCCCCGGGTTGTGTTGTGCTTGGTTCTTGTGTTATTTTATTTATCATTTTAATTATCAAAGCGGCCAGTAAGCACCCTAGGTTGTGTAGGGATCGGCGCTTGTGTTATTTTATTCATTCAATTAAAAAACACAGCGGCCGATAAGCGGCCCGGGTTGTGTGGGGATTGGTGTTTGTGTTATTTTATTTATTCAATGAATAAACAAATCGGCCAGTTAGCGCCCCTGGTTGTGTGGTGGTTGGCGCTTGTGATATTTTATTTATCATTTTCATTATCAAAGCGGCCAGTAAGCGCCCCAGGTTGTATAGGGATTGGCGCTTGAGTTATTGTATTTATTTGATTAATCAACAAATCAGCCAGTAAGCGCCCCGGGTTGTGTGGTGGTTGACGCTTGTGTTATTTTATTTATCATTTTCATTATCAAAGCGGCCAGTAAGCGCCCCGGGTTGTGTAGTAATTGGCGCTTGTGTTTTTTTATTTATTATATTAAAAATAAAATAACAGTGAGTGCTCCGGGTTGTGTGGTGATTTGCGCTTGTGTCATTTTATTTATTATTTTAATCATCAAAGTGACCAGTAGGCGCCCCAGGTTGTGTGGGGATTGGCGCTTGTGTTATTTTATTTATTTAATCGATAAACAAAGTGGCCAGTAATCACCTCGGGTTGTGTTGGAATTGGCGCTTGTGTTATATTATTTATTTAATAAAAAAACAAAGCGGCCAGTAAGTGCCCCGGGTTGTGCAGGAATTGGCACTTCTGTTATTCAATTTATTATATTAAAAACAGAACGGCCAGTAAGCGCCCCAGGTTGTGTGGAAATTGGCGCTTGTGTTTTTTTATTTATTTAATTGATAAACAAAGCGGCCAGTAATCACCCCGAATTGTGTAGGGATTGGCGCTTGTGTTATATTATTTATTTAATTAAAAAACAGAGCGGCCAGTCAGCGCCCCGAGTTGTGTGTCGATTGGCGCTTGTGTTATATTATTTATTTAATTAAAAAACAGAGCGGCCAGTCCGCGCCCCGAGTTGTGTGTCGATTGGCGCTTGTGTTATTTTATTTATTTAATTGTTAAACAAAGTGGCCAGTAATCGCCCTGGGTTGTTCTGGGATTGGCGCTTGTGCTATTTTATTGATTTAATTAATAAACATAGCGGCCAGTAAGCGCTTCAAGTTGTGTGGGGATTGGCGCTTGTGCTATTTTATTCATTTAATTTAAAAACAAAGCGGCCAGTAAGCAACCAGTTTGTGTGGGGCTTAGTGCTTGTGTTATTTTATTTATTTTATTAATAAACGAAGCGGCCAGTAAGTGCTCCGGGTTGTGTGGTGATTGGCACTTGTGTTATTTAATTTATCATTTTAATCATCAAAACGACCAGTAAACGCCCTGGGTTTTGTGGATATTGGCGCATGTAATATTTTATTTATTTTATTAATAGACATAGCGGCCAGTAAGTGCCCCGGGATGTGTGGGGATTGGCGCTTGTGTTATTTTATTTATTATATTAAAAAACGAAGCGGCCAGTAAGTGCCTCGGGTTGTGTGGGTATTGGCACTTGTGTTATTTTATTTATTTGATTAATCAACAAATCGGCCAGTAAGCGCCCCGGGTTGTGTGGTGGTTGGCGCTTGTGTTATTTTATTTATCATTTTCATTATCAAAGCGGCAAGTAACCGCCCCGGGTCGTGTTGGGATTGGCGCTTGTGTTATTTTATTTATTTGATTAATTAACAAATCGGCCAGTAATCGCCCTGGGTTGTGTGGGGATCGGCGCTTGTGCTATTTTATTTATTATATCGAGAAACAAAGCGGCTAGTAAGCGCCCCGTGTTGTGTGCTGATTGGCACGTGTGTTATTTTTTTTATTATGTTAAGAATCAAAGCGTCCAGTAAGCGCTTCAAGTTGTGTGCTGATTAGCGCTTGCGTTATTTTATTTATTTAATTAATAAACTAAGCGGCCAGTAAGCGCCCCTGGTTGTGTGGGGATTGGCGCTTGTATTATTTTATTCATTATTTTAATTATCAAAGCGGCCAGTAAGCGCCCTAGGTTGTGAAGGGATTAGCACTTGTGTTATTTTATTTATTCAATTAAAAAACAAAGCGGCCAGTAAGCGCCCCGGGTTGTGTGGTGATTGGCGCTTGTGTTATTTTGTTTATCAATTTAATTATTAAAGCGGCCAGTAAGTGCCCTAGGTTGTGTGGAGATTGGCGCTTGTGTTATTTTATTTATTCAATTAAAAAACAAAGCGGCCAATAAGCGCCCCGGGTTGTGTGGGGATTGGTGCTTGTGTTATTTTATTTATTTAATAATTAAACAAAGCGGCCAGTAAGCTTCCCGGGTTATGTTCTGAGTGGAGCTTGCGTTATTTTATTTATTCAATTAATAAACAAAGCGGCCAGTAAGCGCCCCGGGTTTTGTGGGGATTGGCGCTTGTGTTATCTTATTTATTCGATTAATAAACAAAGCGGTCAGTAAGCACCCGAGGTTGTGTGGGGATTGGCGCTTGTGTTATTTTATTCCTTCAATTAAAAAACAAAATTGCCAGTAAGCGCCCCAGGTTGTGTGGGGATTAGCGCTTGTGTAATTTTATTTATCCAATTAATAAACAAAGCGGCCAGTAAGCGCCCCAAGTTGTGTAGTGATTGGCGCTTGTGTTATTTTATTTATTCAATTATTAAACAAAAGGGCCAGTAATCGCCCCGGGTTTTGTTGGGTTCGGCGCTTGTGTTACTTTAATTATTATATTAAAAAACTAAGCGGCCAGTAAGCGCCCCTGGTTGTGTTAGGATTGGTGCTTGTGTAATTTTATTTATTATGTTAAGAATCAAGGCGGCCAGTAAGTGCTCTTGGTTGTGTAGTGATTGGCGCTTGTGTTATTTTATTTAATTATTTTATTATCAAAGCGACTAGTAAGTGCCCTGGGCTTTGTGGGGATTAGCGCTTGTGTTATATTATTGTTCAATTAATAAACAAAGCGGCCAGTAAGTGCCCCGGTTTGTGTGGGAATTGGCGCTTATGTTATTTTATTTATCATTTTAATTATCAAAGCGTCCAGTAAGCGCTTCAAGTTGTGTGCTGATTGGCGCTTGCGTTATTTTATTTATTTAATTAATAAACAAAGCGGCCAGTAAGCGCCCCGGGTTTTGTTGGGTTCGGCGCTTGTGTTACTTTAATTATTATATTAAAAAACTAAGCGGCCAGTAAGCGCCCCTGGTTGTGTTAGGATTGGTGCTTGTGTTATTTTATTTATTATTTTAATTATCAAAGCGGCCAGTAAGCGCCCTAGGTTGTGTGAGGATTGCCACTTGTGTTAATTTATTAATTTAAATAAAAATACAAAGCGGCCAGTAAGCGCCCCGGGTTGTGTAGATATTGGTGCTTGAGTGATTTTTTTTATTCGATTAATAAACAAAGCGGCCAGTAAGCGCCCTGGGTTGTGTGGTGATTGGCGCTTGTATTATTTTGTTTATCATTTTAATTAATAAAGCGGCCAGTAAGCACCCTAGGTTGTGTGGGGATTAGCGCTTGTGTTATTTTATTCATTTAATTAAAAAACAAAGCGGCCAGTAAGCGCCCTGGGTTGTGTGGGGATTGGCGCTTGTGTTATCTTATTTATTCGATTAATAAACAAAGCGGTCAGTAAGCGCCCGAGGTTGTGTGGGGATTGGCGCTTGTGTTATTTTATTCATTCAATTAAAAAACAAAATTGCCAGTAAGCGCCCCAGGTTGTGTGGGGATTAGCGCTTGTGTAATTTTATTTATCCAATTAATAAACAAAGCGGCCAGTAAGCGCCCCAGGTCGTGTAGTGATTGGCGCTTGTGTTATTTTATTTATTCAATTATTAAACAAAACGGCCGGTAATTGCCCCGGGTTGTGTGGGGATTGGCGCTTGTGCTATTTTATTTATTATATTGAAAAACAAAGCGGCTAGTAAGCGCCCCGTGTTGTGTGATGATTGGCGCTTGTGTAATTTTATTTATTATGTTAAGAATCAAGGCGGCCAGTAAGTGCTCTGGGTTGTGTAGTGATTGGCGCTTGTGTTATTTTATTTAATTATTTTATATTCAAAGCGACCAGTAAGTGCCCTGGGCTTTGTGATGATTAGCGCTTGTGTTATATTATTGTTCAATTAATAAACAGAGCGGCCAGTAAGTGCCCCGGTTTGTGTGGGAATTGGCGCTTATGTTATTTTATTTATCATTTTTATTATCAAAGCGTCCAGTAAGCGCTTCAAGTTGTGTGCTGATTGGCGCTTGCGTTATTTTATTCATTTAATTAATAAACAAAGCGGCCAGTAAGCGCCCCAGGTTTTGTTGGGTTCGGCGCTTGTGTAACTTTAATTATTACATTAAGAAACTAAGCGGCCAGTAAGCGCCCCTGGTTGTGTGGGGATTGGCGCTTGTGTTATTTTATTTATTGTTATAATTATTAAAGCGGCCAGTAAGCGCCCTAGGTTGTGTAGGGATTGGCACTTGTGTTATTTTATTCATTCAATTAAAAAACAAAGCGGCCAGTAAGAGCCCCGGGTTGTGTGGTTATTGGCGCTTGTGTTATTTTGTTTGTCATTTTAATTATTAAAGCGGCCAGTAAGTGCCCTAGGTTGTGTGGAGATTGGCGCTTGTGTTATTTTATTCATTCAATTAAAAAACAAAGCGGCCAGTAAGCGCCCCGGGTTGTGTGGGGATTGGTGCTTGTGTTATTTTATTTATTTAATGAATAAACAAAGCGGCCAGTAAGCTTCCCGGGTTGTGTTCCAATTGGCGCTTGCGTTATTTTATTTATTCAATTAAATAACAAAGCGGGCAGTAAGCGCCCCGGGTTGTGTGCGGATTGGCGCTTGTGTTATTTTATTTATTATATTTAGAAACAAAGCAGCTAGTGAGCGCCTCGGGTTGTGTGGGTATTGGCGCTTGTGTTATTTTATTTATTTGATGAATCAACAAATGGGCCAGTAAGCACCCCGGGTTGTTTGGTGGTTGGCGCTTGTGTTGTTCTATTTATCAATTTTGTTATCAAAGCAGCCAGTAAGCGCACCGGGTTGTGTGGTGATTGGCGCTTGTGTTATTTTATTTATCCAATTAATAAACAAAGCAGCCAGTAATCGCCCCAGGTTGTGTAGGCATCGGCGCTTGTGCTATTCAATTCATTATTTCAAGAAACAAGGCGGCCAGTAAGCGCCCTGGGTTGTGTGGTGATTGGCTCTTGTGTTATTTTAATTATCATTTTAATTATCAAAGCGGCCAGTAAGCACCCTAGGTTGTGTGGGGATCGGCGCTTGTGTTATTTTATTTATTTAATTAAAAAACAGAGCTGCCGATAAGCGCCCCGGGTTGTGTGGGGATTGGTGTTTGTATTATTTTATTTATTCAATGAATAAACAAAGTGGCCAGTAAGCGCCCCGGGTCGTGTGCTGATTGGCGTTTACGTTATTTTGTTTATTTAATTATTGAACAAAGCGATCAGAAAGCGCCCCGGGTTGTGTGAGGATTGGCGCTTGTGATATTATATTTATCATTTTCATTATCAAAGCGGCCAGTAAGCGCCCTAGGTTGTATGGGAATGGACGCTTGTTTTAGTTTATTTATTTGATTAATTAACAAATCAGCCAGTAAGCGCCCCAGGTTGTGTGGTGGTTGGAGCTTGTGTTATTTTATTTATTTTTTTTTTATCAAAGCGACCAGTAAGTGCCCTGGGTTTTGTGGGAATTGGCGCTTGTGTTATATTATTTATTCAATTAATAAACAAAGTGGCCAGTAAGTGCCCTGGGTTCTGTGGGAATCGTCGCTTATGTTATTTTATTTATCATTTTAATTTTTAAAGCGTCCAGTAAGCGCTTCAAGTTGTGTGCTGATTGGCGCTTGCGTTATTTTATTTATTTAATTAATAAACTAAGCGGCCAGTAAGCACCCCTGGTTGTGTGGAGATTGGCGCTTGTATTAATTTATTCATTATTTTAATTATCAAAGCGGCCAGTAAGCGCCCTAGGTTGTGAAGGGATTGGCACTTGTGTTATTTTATTTATTTAATTAAAAAACAAAGCGGCCAGTAAGCGCCCCGAGTTGTGTGGTGATTGGCGTGTGTGTTATTTTGTTTATCAATTTAATTATTAAAGCGGCCAGTAAGCGCCCAAGGTTGTGTGGAGATTGGCGCTTGTGTTATTTTATTCATTCAATTAAAAAACAAAGCGGCCAGTAAGCGCCCCGGGTTGTGTGGGGATTGGTGCTTGTGTTATTTTATTTATTTAATAAATAAACAAAGCGGCCAGTAAGCTTTCCGGGTTATGTTCTGATTGGAGCTTGCGTTATTTTATTTATTCAATTAATAAACAAAGCGGCCAGTAAGCGCCCCGGGTTTTGTGGGGATTGGCGCTTGTGTTATTTTATTTATTAAATTTAGAAACAAAGCGGCTAGTAAGCGCCTCTGGTCGTGTGGGTATTGGCGCTTGTGTTATTTTATTTATTTGATGAAACAACAAATGGGCCAGTAAGCACCCCGTGTTGCGTGGTGGTTGGCGCTTGTGTTATTCTATTTATCATTTTCATTATCGAAGCGGCCAGTAAGCGCCCCGGGTTGTATGGTGATTGGCGCTTGTGTTATTTTATTTATTTAATTAATAAACAAAGCAGCCAGTAATCGTCTCGGGTTGTGTGGGGATTGGCGCTTGCGTTATTTTATTTATTTAATTAATAAACAAAGCGGCCGGTAAGCGCCGCGGGTTGTGTGGGGATTCACGCTTGTGTGATTTTATTTATTTTAATAATAAACTGAGCGGCCAGTAAGCGCCCCAAGTTGTGTGGTGATTAACGCTTGAGTTATTTTATTTATTCAATTAATAAACAAAGCGGCCGGGAAGTGCCCAGGGTTATGTGGGGATTGTCGCTTGTGTTATTTTATTTATTATATTAAGAAACAAAGCGGCCAGTAAGTGCCCCGGATTGTGTGGTAATTGGCGCTTGTGTTATTTTATTTATTATATTAAAAATCAAAGCGGCCAGTAAGTGCTCTAAATTGTGTGGTGATTGGCGCTTGTGTTATTTTATTTATCATTTTAATTATCAAAGCAACCAGAAAGCGCCCCGGGTCGTGTGCTGATTGGCGTTTACGTTATTTTGTTTATTTAATTATTAAACAAAGCGGCCAGTAAGCGCCCCGGGTTGTGTGAGGATTGGCGCTTGTTTTATTTTATTTATTTAATTGATTAACAAAGCGGCTTGTAAGTGCCTTGGGTTGTGTGGGTATTGGCGCTTGTGATATTTTATTTATTTGATTAATCAACAAATCGGCCAGTAAGCGCCCCGGGTTGTGTGGTGGTTGGCGCTTGTGATATTTTATTTATCATTTTCATTATCAAAGCGGCCAGTAAGCGCCCTAGGTTGTATGGGAATGGACGCTTGTTTTATTTTATTTATTTGATTAATTAACAAATCAGCCAGTAAGCGCCCCAGGTTGTGTGGTGGTTGGCGCTTGTGTTATTTTATTTATTATTTTTTTTATCAAAGCGACCAGTAAGTGCCCTGGGTTTTGTGGAAATTGGCGCTTGTGTTATATTATTTATTCAATTAATAAACAAAGTGGCCAGTAAGTGCCCTGGGTTCTGTGGGAATCGTCGCTTATGTTATTTTATTTATCATTTTAATTTTCAAAGCGTCCAGTAAGCGCTTCAAGTTGTGTGCTGATTGGCGCTTGCGTTATTTTAGTTATTTAATTAATAAACTAAGCGGCCAGTAAGCACCCCTGGTTGTGTGGAGATTGGCGCGTGTGTTATTTTGTTTATTAATTTAATTATTAAAGCGGCCAGTAAGCGCCCAAGGTTGTGTGGAGATTGGCGCTTGTGTTATTTTATTTATTCAATTAAAAAACAAAGCGGCCAGTAAGCGCCCCGGGTTGTGTGGGGATTGGCGCGTGTGTTATTTTGTTTATCAATTTAATTATTAAAGCGGCCAGTAAGCGCCCAAGGTTCTGTGGAGATTGGCGCTTGTGTTATTTTATTTATTCAATTAAAAAACAAAGCGGCCAGTAAGCGCCCCGGGTTGTGTGGGGATTGGTGCTTGTGTTATTTTATTTATTATATTTAGGAACAAAGCAGCCAGTAATCGTCCCGGGTTTTGTGGGGATTGGCGCTTGTGTTATTTTATTTATTATATTTAGGAACAAAGCAGCCAGTAATCGTCCCGGGTTGTGTGGGGATTGGCGCTTGCGTTATTTCATTTATTTAATTAATAAACAAGCGGCCGGTAAGCGCCGCGGGTTGTGTGGGGATTCACGCTTGTGTGATTTTATTTATTATAATAATAAACTGAGCGGCCAGTAAGCGCCCCAAGTTGTGTGGTGATTAACGCTTGAGTTATTTTATTTATTCAATTAATAAACAAAGCGGCCGGTAAGTGCCCAGGGTTATGTGGGGATTGGCGCTTGTGTTATTTTATTTATTATATTAAGAAACAAAGCGGCCAGTAAGTGCCCCGGATTGTGTGGTAATTGGCGCTTGTGTTATTTTATTTATTATATTAAAAATCAAAGCGGCCAGTAAGTGCTCTAAATTGTGTGGTGATTGGCGCTTGTGTTATTTTATTTATCATTTTAATTATCAAAGCAACTAGTAAGCGCCCCGGGTTGTGTGGTGATTGGCGCTTGTGTTATTTCATTTATTAAATTAAAAAACAAAGCGGCCAGTAAGCGCCCCGAGTTGTGTGGCGTTTGGCGCTTGTGTTATTTTATTTATTCAAATAATAAACAAAGCAGCCAGTAAGCGTCCCGGGTTGTGTGGTGATTAGTGCTGGTGTTATTTTATTTATTATGTTAAGAATCAAAGCCGCCAGTAAGTGCTCCGGGTTGTGTGGTGATTGGCGCTTGTGTTATTTTATTTATTATTTTAATTATCGAAGCGACCAGTAAGCGCCCTGGGTTTTGTGGGGATTGGCGCTAACGTTATTTTATTTATTCAATTAATAAACAAAGTGGCCAGTAAGTCTTCCGGGTTGTGTGGGAATTGGCGCTTGTGTTATTTTATTCATTCAATTAATCAACAAAGCGTCCAGTAAGCGCCTCGGGTTGTGTGGGTATTGGCGCTTGTGTTATTTTATTTATTTGATTAATCAACAAATCGGCCGGTAAGCGCCCCGGGTTGTGTGGTAGTTGGCGCTTGTGTTATTTTATTTATCATTTTCATTATCAGAGCGGCCAGTAGGCGCCCGGGTTGTGTGGGGATTGGCGCTTGTGTTATTTTATTTATTCAATTGATAAACAAAGCGGCCAGTAAGCACCTAGGGTTGTGTTGGGATTGGCGCTTGTACTATTTTATTTATTATATTGAGAAACAAAGCGGCAAGAAAGCGCCCCGGGTTGTGTGGGGATTGGCGCTTGTGCTATTTTATTTATTATATTGAGAAACAAAGCGGCAAGTAAGCCCCCTGAGTTGTGTGGTGATTGGCAATTGTGTTATTTTATTTATTATGTTAAGAATCAAAGCCGCCAGTAAGTGCTCCGGGTTGTGTGGTGATAGGCGCTTGTGTTATTTTATTTATTATTTTAATCATCAAAGCGACAAGTAAGCGCCCCGGATTTTGTGGGGATTGGCGTTTGTGTTATTTTATTTACTCAATTAATAAAAAAAGAGGCCAGTAAGCGCCACAAGTTGTGTGCTGATTGGCACTTGCGTTATTTTATTTATTTAATAAATAAACAAAGTGGCCAGTAAGCGCCCCGGGTTATGTTGGGATTGGCGCTTGTGTTATTTTATCTATTATTTTAATTATCAAAGCGGCCAGTAAGCGCCCTAGGTGTTGGAGGGATTGGCACTTGTGTTATTTTATTCTTTCAGTTAAAAAACAAAGCGGCCAGTAAGTGCCCCGGGTTGTGTGGAGATTGGTTCTTGTGTTATTTTATTTATTTAATTAATAAACAAAGCGGCCAGTTAGCGCCCCGGGTTGTGTGGTGATTGGCGCTTGTATTATTTTGTTTATCATTTTAATTATCAAAGTGGCCAGTGAGCGCCCTAGGTTGTGTGGGGATTAGCGCTTGTGTTATTTTATTCATATGATTGAAAAACAAAGCGGCAAATAAGCGCCCCGGGTTGTGTGAGGATTGGTGCTTGTGTTATTTTATTTATTTAATTAATAAACAAAGCAGCCAGTAAGCGCCCCGGGTTGTGTGGTAATTGGCGATTGTGTTATTTTATTTATCATTTTAATTATTAAAGTGGCTAGTAAGCACCCTAGGTTGTGTGGGGTTTGGCGTTTGTGTTATTTTATTCATTCAATTAAAAAACAAGGCGGATGATAAGCGCCCCTAGTTGTGTGGGGATTGGTGCTTGTGTTATTTTATTTATTATATTGAGAAACAAAGCGGCAAGTAAGCGCCCTGAGTTGTGTGGTGATTGGCAATTGTGTTATTTTATTTATTATGTTAAGAATTAAAGCCGCCAGTAAGTGCTCCGGGTTGTGTGGTGATTGGCGCTTGTGTTATTTTATTTATTATTTTAATTATCAAAGCGACCAGTAAGCGCCCTGGGTTTTGTGGGGATTGGCGCTTGTGTTATTTTATTTATTATTTTAATTATCAAAGCGACCAGTAAGCGCCCTGAGTTGTGTGGTGATTGGCAATTGTGTTATTTTATTTATTATGTTAAGAATTAAAGCCGCCAGTAAGTGCTCCGGGTTGTGTGGTGATTGGCGCTTGTGTTATTTTATTTATTATTTTAATTATCAAAGCGACCAGTAAGTGCTCCGGGTTGTGTGGGGATTGGTGCTTGTGTTATTTTATTTATTTAATGAATAAACAAAGCGGCCAGTAAGCTTCCCGGGTTGTGTTCCAATTGGCGCTTGCGTTATTTTATTTATTCAATTAAATAACAAAGCGGGCAGTAAGCGCCCCGGGTTGTGTGCGGATTGGCGCTTGTGTTATTTTATTTATTATATTTAGAAACAAAGCAGCTAGTGAGCGCCTCGGGTTGTGTGGGTATTGGCGCTTGTGTTATTTTATTTATTTGATGAATCAACAAATGGGCCAGTAAGCACCCCGGGTTGTTTGGTGGTTGGCGCTTGTGTTGTTCTATTTATCAATTTTGTTATCAAAGCAGCCAGTAAGCGCACCGGGTTGTGTGGTGATTGGCGCTTGTGTTATTTTATTTATCCAATTAATAAACAAAGCAGCCAGTAATCGCCCCAGGTTGTGTAGGCATCGGCGCTTGTGCTATTCAATTCATTATTTCAAGAAACAAGGCGGCCAGTAAGCGCCCTGGGTTGTGTGGTGATTGGCTCTTGTGTTATTTTAATTATCATTTTAATTATCAAAGCGGCCAGTAAGCACCCTAGGTTGTGTGGGGATCGGCGCTTGTGTTATTTTATTTATTTAATTAAAAAACAGAGCTGCCGATAAGCGCCCCGGGTTGTGTGGGGATTGGTGTTTGTATTATTTTATTTATTCAATGAATAAACAAAGTGGCCAGTAAGCGCCCCGGGTCGTGTGCTGATTGGCGTTTACGTTATTTTGTTTATTTAATTATTGAACAAAGCGATCAGAAAGCGCCCCGGGTTGTGTGAGGATTGGCGCTTGTGATATTATATTTATCATTTTCATTATCAAAGCGGCCAGTAAGCGCCCTAGGTTGTATGGGAATGGACGCTTGTTTTAGTTTATTTATTTGATTAATTAACAAATCAGCCAGTAAGCGCCCCAGGTTGTGTGGTGGTTGGAGCTTGTGTTATTTTATTTATTTTTTTTTTATCAAAGCGACCAGTAAGTGCCCTGGGTTTTGTGGGAATTGGCGCTTGTGTTATATTATTTATTCAATTAATAAACAAAGTGGCCAGTAAGTGCCCTGGGTTCTGTGGGAATCGTCGCTTATGTTATTTTATTTATCATTTTAATTTTTAAAGCGTCCAGTAAGCGCTTCAAGTTGTGTGCTGATTGGCGCTTGCGTTATTTTATTTATTTAATTAATAAACTAAGCGGCCAGTAAGCACCCCTGGTTGTGTGGAGATTGGCGCTTGTATTAATTTATTCATTATTTTAATTATCAAAGCGGCCAGTAAGCGCCCTAGGTTGTGAAGGGATTGGCACTTGTGTTATTTTATTTATTTAATTAAAAAACAAAGCGGCCAGTAAGCGCCCCGAGTTGTGTGGTGATTGGCGTGTGTGTTATTTTGTTTATCAATTTAATTATTAAAGCGGCCAGTAAGCGCCCAAGGTTGTGTGGAGATTGGCGCTTGTGTTATTTTATTCATTCAATTAAAAAACAAAGCGGCCAGTAAGCGCCCCGGGTTGTGTGGGGATTGGTGCTTGTGTTATTTTATTTATTTAATAAATAAACAAAGCGGCCAGTAAGCTTTCCGGGTTATGTTCTGATTGGAGCTTGCGTTATTTTATTTATTCAATTAATAAACAAAGCGGCCAGTAAGCGCCCCGGGTTTTGTGGGGATTGGCGCTTGTGTTATTTTATTTATTAAATTTAGAAACAAAGCGGCTAGTAAGCGCCTCTGGTCGTGTGGGTATTGGCGCTTGTGTTATTTTATTTATTTGATGAAACAACAAATGGGCCAGTAAGCACCCCGTGTTGCGTGGTGGTTGGCGCTTGTGTTATTCTATTTATCATTTTCATTATCGAAGCGGCCAGTAAGCGCCCCGGGTTGTATGGTGATTGGCGCTTGTGTTATTTTATTTATTTAATTAATAAACAAAGCAGCCAGTAATCGTCTCGGGTTGTGTGGGGATTGGCGCTTGCGTTATTTTATTTATTTAATTAATAAACAAAGCGGCCGGTAAGCGCCGCGGGTTGTGTGGGGATTCACGCTTGTGTGATTTTATTTATTTTAATAATAAACTGAGCGGCCAGTAAGCGCCCCAAGTTGTGTGGTGATTAACGCTTGAGTTATTTTATTTATTCAATTAATAAACAAAGCGGCCGGGAAGTGCCCAGGGTTATGTGGGGATTGTCGCTTGTGTTATTTTATTTATTATATTAAGAAACAAAGCGGCCAGTAAGTGCCCCGGATTGTGTGGTAATTGGCGCTTGTGTTATTTTATTTATTATATTAAAAATCAAAGCGGCCAGTAAGTGCTCTAAATTGTGTGGTGATTGGCGCTTGTGTTATTTTATTTATCATTTTAATTATCAAAGCAACCAGAAAGCGCCCCGGGTCGTGTGCTGATTGGCGTTTACGTTATTTTGTTTATTTAATTATTAAACAAAGCGGCCAGTAAGCGCCCCGGGTTGTGTGAGGATTGGCGCTTGTTTTATTTTATTTATTTAATTGATTAACAAAGCGGCTTGTAAGTGCCTTGGGTTGTGTGGGTATTGGCGCTTGTGATATTTTATTTATTTGATTAATCAACAAATCGGCCAGTAAGCGCCCCGGGTTGTGTGGTGGTTGGCGCTTGTGATATTTTATTTATCATTTTCATTATCAAAGCGGCCAGTAAGCGCCCTAGGTTGTATGGGAATGGACGCTTGTTTTATTTTATTTATTTGATTAATTAACAAATCAGCCAGTAAGCGCCCCAGGTTGTGTGGTGGTTGGCGCTTGTGTTATTTTATTTATTATTTTTTTTATCAAAGCGACCAGTAAGTGCCCTGGGTTTTGTGGAAATTGGCGCTTGTGTTATATTATTTATTCAATTAATAAACAAAGTGGCCAGTAAGTGCCCTGGGTTCTGTGGGAATCGTCGCTTATGTTATTTTATTTATCATTTTAATTTTCAAAGCGTCCAGTAAGCGCTTCAAGTTGTGTGCTGATTGGCGCTTGCGTTATTTTAGTTATTTAATTAATAAACTAAGCGGCCAGTAAGCGCCCCGGGTTGTGTGGGGATTGGCGCGTGTGTTATTTTGTTTATCAATTTAATTATTAAAGCGGCCAGTAAGCGCCCAAGGTTCTGTGGAGATTGGCGCTTGTGTTATTTTATTTATTCAATTAAAAAACAAAGCGGCCAGTAAGCGCCCCGGGTTGTGTGGGGATTGGCGCGTGTGTTATTTTGTTTATCAATTTAATTATTAAAGCGGCCAGTAAGCGCCCAAGGTTCTGTGGAGATTGGCGCTTGTGTTATTTTATTTATTCAATTAAAAAACAAAGCGGCCAGTAAGCGCCCCGGGTTGTGTGGGGATTGGTGCTTGTGTTATTTTATTTATTATATTTAGGAACAAAGCAGCCAGTAATCGTCCCGGGTTTTGTGGGGATTGGCGCTTGTGTTATTTTATTTATTATATTTAGGAACAAAGCAGCCAGTAATCGTCCCGGGTTGTGTGGGGATTGGCGCTTGCGTTATTTCATTTATTTAATTAATAAACAAGCGGCCGGTAAGCGCCGCGGGTTGTGTGGGGATTCACGCTTGTGTGATTTTATTTATTATAATAATAAACTGAGCGGCCAGTAAGCGCCCCAAGTTGTGTGGTGATTAACGCTTGAGTTATTTTATTTATTCAATTAATAAACAAAGCGGCCGGTAAGTGCCCAGGGTTATGTGGGGATTGGCGCTTGTGTTATTTTATTTATTATATTAAGAAACAAAGCGGCCAGTAAGTGCCCCGGATTGTGTGGTAATTGGCGCTTGTGTTATTTTATTTATTATATTAAAAATCAAAGCGGCCAGTAAGTGCTCTAAATTGTGTGGTGATTGGCGCTTGTGTTATTTTATTTATCATTTTAATTATCAAAGCAACTAGTAAGCGCCCCGGGTTGTGTGGTGATTGGCGCTTGTGTTATTTCATTTATTAAATTAAAAAACAAAGCGGCCAGTAAGCGCCCCGAGTTGTGTGGCGTTTGGCGCTTGTGTTATTTTATTTATTCAAATAATAAACAAAGCAGCCAGTAAGCGTCCCGGGTTGTGTGGTGATTAGTGCTGGTGTTATTTTATTTATTATGTTAAGAATCAAAGCCGCCAGTAAGTGCTCCGGGTTGTGTGGTGATTGGCGCTTGTGTTATTTTATTTATTATTTTAATTATCGAAGCGACCAGTAAGCGCCCTGGGTTTTGTGGGGATTGGCGCTAACGTTATTTTATTTATTCAATTAATAAACAAAGTGGCCAGTAAGTCTTCCGGGTTGTGTGGGAATTGGCGCTTGTGTTATTTTATTCATTCAATTAATCAACAAAGCGTCCAGTAAGCGCCTCGGGTTGTGTGGGTATTGGCGCTTGTGTTATTTTATTTATTTGATTAATCAACAAATCGGCCGGTAAGCGCCCCGGGTTGTGTGGTAGTTGGCGCTTGTGTTATTTTATTTATCATTTTCATTATCAGAGCGGCCAGTAGGCGCCCGGGTTGTGTGGGGATTGGCGCTTGTGTTATTTTATTTATTCAATTGATAAAAAAAGCGGCCAGTAAGCACCTAGGGTTGTGTTGGGATTGGCGCTTGTACTATTTTATTTATTATATTGAGAAACAAAGCGGCAAGAAAGCGCCCCGGGTTGTGTGGGGATTGGCGCTTGTGCTATTTTATTTATTATATTGAGAAACAAAGCGGCAAGTAAGCCCCCTGAGTTGTGTGGTGATTGGCAATTGTGTTATTTTATTTATTATGTTAAGAATCAAAGCCGCCAGTAAGTGCTCCGGGTTGTGTGGTGATAGGCGCTTGTGTTATTTTATTTATTATTTTAATCATCAAAGCGACAAGTAAGCGCCCCGGATTTTGTGGGGATTGGCGTTTGTGTTATTTTATTTACTCAATTAATAAAAAAAGAGGCCAGTAAGCGCCACAAGTTGTGTGCTGATTGGCACTTGCGTTATTTTATTTATTTAATAAATAAACAAAGTGGCCAGTAAGCGCCCCGGGTTATGTTGGGATTGGCGCTTGTGTTATTTTATCTATTATTTTAATTATCAAAGCGGCCAGTAAGCGCCCTAGGTGTTGGAGGGATTGGCACTTGTGTTATTTTATTCTTTCAGTTAAAAAACAAAGCGGCCAGTAAGTGCCCCGGGTTGTGTGGAGATTGGTTCTTGTGTTATTTTATTTATTTAATTAATAAACAAAGCGGCCAGTTAGCGCCCCGGGTTGTGTGGTGATTGGCGCTTGTATTATTTTGTTTATCATTTTAATTATCAAAGTGGCCAGTGAGCGCCCTAGGTTGTGTGGGGATTAGCGCTTGTGTTATTTTATTCATATGATTGAAAAACAAAGCGGCAAATAAGCGCCCCGGGTTGTGTGAGGATTGGTGCTTGTGTTATTTTATTTATTTAATTAATAAACAAAGCAGCCAGTAAGCGCCCCGGGTTGTGTGGTAATTGGCGATTGTGTTATTTTATTTATCATTTTAATTATTAAAGTGGCTAGTAAGCACCCTAGGTTGTGTGGGGTTTGGCGTTTGTGTTATTTTATTCATTCAATTAAAAAACAAGGCGGATGATAAGCGCCCCTAGTTGTGTGGGGATTGGTGCTTGTGTTATTTTATTTATTATATTGAGAAACAAAGCGGCAAGTAAGCGCCCTGAGTTGTGTGGTGATTGGCAATTGTGTTATTTTATTTATTATGTTAAGAATTAAAGCCGCCAGTAAGTGCTCCGGGTTGTGTGGTGATTGGCGCTTGTGTTATTTTATTTATTATTTTAATTATCAAAGCGACCAGTAAGCGCCCTGGGTTTTGTGGGGATTGGCGCTTGCGTTATTTTATTTATTCAATTAATAAACAAAGCGGCCAGTAAGTCCCCCGAGTTCTGTGGGATCTGGCGCTTGTGTTATTTTATTCATTCAATTAATCAACAAAGCGGCCAGTAAGCGCCTCGGGTTGTGTGGGTATTGGCGCTTGTGTTATTTTATTTATTTGATTAATCAACAAATCGGCCGGTAAGCGCCCCGGGTTGTGTGGTAGTTAGCGCTTGTGTTATTTTATTTATCATTTTCATTATCAGAGCGGCCAGTAAGCGCCCGGGTTGTGTGGGGATTGGCGCTTGTGTTATTTTATTTATTTAATTGATAAACAAAGCGGCCAGTAAGCACCCAGGGTTGTGTTGGGATTGGCGCTTGTGCTATTTTATTTATTATATTGAGAAACAAAGCGGCAAGAAAGCGCCCCGGGTTGTGTGGGGATTGGCGCTTGTGCTATTTTATTTATTATATTGAGAAACAAAGCGGCAAGTAAGCGCCCTGAGTTGTGTGGTGATTGGCAATTGTGTTATTTTATTTATTATGTTAAGAATCAAAGCCGCCAGTAAGTGCTCCGGGTTGTGTGGTGATAGGCGCTTGTGTTACTTTATTTATTATTTTAATTATCAAAGCGACAAGTAAGCGCCCCGGGTTTTGTGGGGATTGGCGTTTGTGTTATTTTATTTACTCAATTAATAAAAAAAGCAGCCAATAAGTCCCCCGGGTTGTGTGAGAATTGGCCCTTGTGTTATTTTATTCATTCAATTAATCAACAAAGCGGCCAGTAAGCGCCACAAGTTGTGTGCTGATTGGCACTTGCGTTATTTTATTTATTTAATTATTAAACAAAGTGGCCAGTAAGCGCCCCGGGTTTCGTTGGGATTGGCGCTTGTGTTATTTTATCTATTATTTTTATTATCAAAGCGGACAGTAAGCGCCCTAGGTGTTGGAGGGATTGGCACTTGTGTTATTTTATTCTTTTAATTAAAAAACAAAGCGGCCAGTAAGTCCCCCGGGTTGTGTGAGAATTGGCGATTGTGTTATTTTATTCATTCAATTAATCAACAAAGCGGCCAGTTAGCGCCACAAGTTGTGTGCTGATTGGCACTTGCGATATTTTATTTATTTAATAAATAAACAAAGTGGCCAGTAAGCGCCCCGGGTTTCGTTGGAATTGGCGCTTGTGTTATTTTATCTATTATTTTAATTATCAAAGCGGCCAGTAAGCGCCCTAGGTGTTGGAGGGATTGGCACTTGCGTTATTTTATTCTTTCAATTAAGAAACAAAGCGGCCAGTAAGTGCCCCGGGTTGTGTGGAGATTGGTGCTTGTGTTATTTTATTTATTTAATTAATAAACAAAGCGGCCAGTTAGCGCCCTGGGTTGTGTGGTGATTGGCGCTTGTATTATTTTGTTTATCATTTTAATTATTAAAGTGTTCAGTAATCGCCCTGGGTTGTGTGGGGATTAGCGCTTGTGTTATTTTATTCATATGATTGAAAAACAAAACGGCCAATAAGCGCCCCGGGTTGTGTGAGGATTGGTGCTTGTGTTATTTTATTTATTCAATTAATAAACAAAGCAGCCAGTAAGCGCCCCTGGTTGTGTGGTGATTGGCGCTTGTGTTATTTTATTTATCATTTTAATTATTAAAGTGGCCAGTAAGCGCCCTAGGTTGTGTGGGGATTAGCGCTTGTGTTATTTTATTCATATGATTGAAAAACAAAGTGACCAATAAGCGCCCCGGGTTCTGTGAGGATTGTTGCTTGTGTTATTTTATTTATTTAATTAATAAACAAAGCAGCCAGTAAGCGCCCCGGGTTATGTGGTAATTGGCGCTTGTGTTATTTTATTTATCATTTTAATTATTAAAGTGGCCAGTAAGCGCCCTAGGTTGTGTGGGGTTTGGCGCTTGTGTTATATTATTCATTAGATTAAAAAACAAGGCGGTCGATAAGCGCCCCTAGTTGTGTGGGGATTGGTGCTTGTGTTATTTTATTTATTATATTGAGAAACAAAGCGGCAAGTAAGCGCCCTGAGTTGTGTGGTGATTGGCAATTGTGTTATTCTATTTATTATGTTAAGAATCAAAGCCGCCAGTAAGTGCTCCGGGTTGTGTGGTGATTGGCGCTTGTGTTATTTTATTTATTATTTTAATTATCAAAGTGACTAATAAGCGCCCCGGGTTTTGTGGGGATTGGCGCTTGCGTTATTTTATTTATTCAATTAATTAACAAAGCGGCCAGTAAGTCCCCCGGGTTGTGTGGGAATTGGCGCTTGTGTTATTTTATTCATTCAATTAATCAACAAAGCGGCCAGTAAGCGCCTCGGGTTGTGTGGGTATTGGCGCTTGTGTTATTTTATTTATTTGATTAATCAACAAATCCGCCGGTAAGCGCGCCGGGTTGTGTGGTAGTTGGCGCTTGTGTTATTTTATTTATCATTTTCATTATCAAAGCGGCCAGTAAGCGCCCGGGTTGTGTGGGGATTGGCGCTTGTTTTATTTTATTTATTTAATTGATTAACAAAGCGGCCAGTAAGTGCCTTGGGTTGTGTAGGTATGAGCGCTTGTGATATTTTATTTATTTGATTAATCAACAAATCGGCCAGTAAGCGCCCCGGGTTGTGTGGTGGTTGGCGCTTGTGATATTTTATTTATCATTTTCATTATCAAAGCGGCCAGTAAGCGCCCTAGGTTGTATGGGAATGGACGCTTGTTTTATTTTATTTATTTGATTAATTAACAAATCAGCCAGTAAGCGCCCCAGGTTGTGTGGTGGTTGGCGCTTGTGTTATTTTATTTATTATTTTTTTTATCAAAACGACCAGTAAGTGCCCTGGGTTTAGTGGAAATTGGCGCTTGTGTTATATTATTTATTCAATGAATAAACAAAGCGGCCAGTAAGCGCCCCGGGTCGTGTGCTGATTGGCGTTTACGTTATTTTGTTTATTTAATTATTAAACAAAGCGGCCAGTAAGCGCCCCGGGTTGTGTGAGGATTGGCGCTTGTTTTATTTTATTTATTTAATTGATTAACAAAGCGGCCAGTAAGTGCCTTGGGTTGTGTGGGTATTGGCGCTTGTGATATTTTATTTATTTGATTAATCAACAAATCGGCCAGTAAGCGCCCCGGGTTGTGTGGTGGTTGGCGCTTGTGATATTTTATTTATCATTTTCATTATCAAAGCGGCCAGTAAGCGCCCTAGGTTGTATGGGAATGGACGCTTGTTTTATTTTATTTTTTTGATTAATTAACAAATCAGCCAGTAAGCGCCCCAGGTTGTGTGGTGGTTGGCGCTTGTAATATTTTATTTATTATTTTTTTTATCAAAGCGACCAGTAAGTGCCCTGGGTTTTGTGGAAATTGGCGCTTGTGTTATATTATTTATTCAATTAATAAACAAAGTGGCCAGTAAGTGCCCTGGGTTCTGTGGGAATCGTCGCTTATGTTATTTTATTTATCATTTTAATTTTCAAAGCGTCCAGTAAGCGCTTCAAGTTGTGTGCTGATTGGCGCTTGCGTTATTTTATTTATTTAATTAATAAACTAAGCGGCCAGTAAGCACCCCTGGTTGTGTGGAGATTGGCGCTTGTATTATTTTTTTCATTATTTTAATTATCAAAGCGGCCAGTAAGCGCCCTAGGTTGTGAAAGGATTGGCACTTGTGTTATTTTATTTATTTAATTAAAAAACAAAGCTGCCAGTAAGCGCCCCGAGTTGTGTGGTGATTGGCGCGTGTGTTATTTTGTTTATCAATTTAATTATTAAAGCGGCCAGTAAGCGCCCAAGGTTGTGTGGAGATTGGCGCTTGTGTTATTTTATTTATTCAATTAAAAAACAAAGCGGCCAGTAAGCGCCCCGGGTTGTGTGGGGATTGGTGCTTGTGTTATTTTATTTATTCAATAAATAAACAAAGCGGCCAGTAAGCTTTCCGGGTTATGTTCTGATTGGAGCTTGCGTTATTTTATTTATTCAATTAATAAACAAAGCGGCCAGTAAGCGCCCCGGGTTTTGTGGGGATTGGCGCTTGTGTTATTTTATTTATTATATTTAGAAACAAAGCAGCCAGTAATCGTCCCGGGTTGTGTGAGGATTGGCGCTTGCGTTATTTTATTTATTTAATTAATAAACAAGCGGCCGGTAAGCGCCGCGGGTTGTGTGGGGATTCACGCTTGTGTGATTTTATTTATTATAATAATAAACTGAGCGGCCAGTAAGCGCCCCAAGTTGTGTGGTGATTAACGCTTGAGTTATTTTATTTATTCAATTAATAAACAAAGCGGCCGGTAAGTGCCCAGGGTTATGTGGGGATTGGCGCTTGTGTTATTTTATTTATTATATTAAGAAACAAAGCGGCCAGTAAGTGCCCCGGATTGTGTGGTAATTGGCGCTTGTGTTATTTTATTTATTATATTAAAAATCAAAGCGGCCAGTAAGTGCTCTAAATTGTGTGGTGATTGGCGCTTGTGTTATTTTATTTATCATTTTAATTATCAAAGCAACCAGTAAGCGCCCCGGGTTGTGTGGTGATTGGCGCTTGTGTTATTTCATTTATTAAATTAAAAAACAAAGCGGCCAGTAAGCGCCCCGAGTTGTGTGGCGTTTGGCGCTTGCGTTATTTTATTTATTTAAATAATAAACAAAGCAGCCAGTAAGCGTCCCGGGTTGTGTGGTGATTAGTGCTGGTGTTATTTTATTTATTATGTTAAGAATCAAAGCCGCCAGTAAGTGCTCCGGGTTGTGTGTTGATTGGCGCTTGTGTTATTTTATTTATTATTTTAATTATCGAAGCGACCAGTAAGCGCCCTGGGTTTTGTGGGGATTGGCGCTAACGTTATTTTATTCATTCAATTAATAAACAAAGTGGCCAGTAAGTCTTCCGGGTTGTGTGGGAATTGGCGCTTGTGTTATTTTATTCATTCAATTAATCAACAAAGCGTCCAGTAAGCGCCTCGGGTTGTGTGGGTATTGGCGCTTGTGTTATTTTATTTATTTGATTAATCAACAAATCGGCCGGTAAGCGCCCCGGGTTGTGTGGTAGTTGGCGCTTGTGTTATTTTATTTATCATTTTCATTATCAGAGCGGCCAGTAGGCGCCCGGGTTGTGTGGGGATTGGCGCTTGTGTTATTTTATTTATTCAATTGATAAACAAAGCGGCCAGTAAGCACCCAGGGTTGTGTTGGGATTGGCGCTTGTACTATTTTATTTATTATATTGAGAAACAAAGCGGCAAGAAAGCGCCCCGGGTTGTGTGGGGATTGGCGCTTGTGTTATTTTATTTATTATGTTAAGAATCAAAGCCGCCAGTAAGTGCTCCGGGTTGTGTGGTGATAGGCGCTTGTGTTATTTTATTTATTATTTTAATCATCAAAGCGACAAGTAAGCGCCCCGGATTTTGTGGGGATTGGCGTTTGTGTTATTTTATTTACTCAATTAATAAAAAAAGCGGCCAGTAAGCGCCACAAGTTGTGTGCTGATTGGCACTTGCGTTATTTTATTTATTTAATAAATAAACAAAGTGGCCAGTAAGCGCCCCGGGTTTTGTTGGGATTGGCGCTTGTGTTATTTTATCTATTATTTCAATTATCAAAGCGGCCAGTAAGCGCCCTAGGTGTTGGAGGGATTGGCACTTGTGTTATTTTATTCTTTCAGTTAAAAACCAAAGCGGCCAGTAAGTGCCCCGGGTTGTATGGAGATTGGTTCTTGTGTTATTTTATTTATTTAATTAATAAACAAAGCGGCCAGTTAGCGCCCATGGTTGTGTGGTGATTGGCGCTTGTATTATTTTGTTTATCATTTTAATTATTAAAGTGGCCAGTGAGCGCCCTAGGTTGTGTGGGGATTAGCGCTTGTGTTATTTTATTCATATGATTGAAAAACAAAGCGGCAAATAAGCGCCCCGGGTTGTGTGAGGATTGGTGCTTGTGTTATTTTATTTATTTAATTAATAAACAAAGCAGCCAGTAAGCGCCCCGGGTTGTGTGGTAATTGGCGATTGTGTTATTTTATTTATCATTTTAATTATTAAAGTGGCCAGTAAGCGCCCTAGGTTGTGTGGGGTTTGGCGTTTGTGTTATTTTATTCATTCAATTAAAAAACAAGGCGGATGATAAGCGCCCCTAGTTGTGTGGGGATTGGTGCTTGTGTTATTTTATTTATTATATTGAGAAACAAAGCGGCAAGTAAGCGCCCTGAGTTGTGTGGTGATTGGCAATTGTGTTATTTTATTTATTATGTTAAGAATTAAAGCCGCCAGTAAGTGCTCCGGGTTGTGTGGTGATTGGCGCTTGTGTTATTTTATTTATTATTTTAATTATCAAAGCGACCAGTAAGCGCCCTGGGTTTTGTGGGGATTGGCGCTTGCGTTATTTTATTTATTCAATTAATAAACAAAGCGGCCAGTAAGTCCCCCGAGTTGTGTGGGATCTGGCGCTTGTGTTATTTTATTCATTCAATTAATCAACAAAGCGGCCAGTAAGCGCCTCGGGTTGTGCGGGTATTGGCGCTTGTGTTATTTTATTTATTTGATTAATCAACAAATCGGCCGGTAAGCGCCCCGGGTTGTGTGGTAGTTAGCGCTTGTGTTATTTTATTTATCATTTTTATTATCAGAGCAGCCAGTAAGCGCCCGGGTTGTGTGGGGATTGGCGCTTGTGTTATTTTATTTATTTAATTGATAAACAAAGCGGCCAGTAAGCACCCAGGGTTGTGTTGGGATTGGCGCTTGTGCTATTTTATTTATTATATTGAGAAACAAAGCGGCAAGAAAGCGCCCCGGGTTGTGTGGGGATTAGCGCTTGTGCTATTTTATTTATTATATTGAGAAACAAAGCGGCAAGTAAGCGCCCTGAGTTGTGTGGTGATTGGCAATTGTGTTATTTTATTTATTATGTTAAGAATCAAAGCCGCCAGTAAGTGCTCCGGGTTGTGTGGTGATAGGCGCTTGTGTCACTTTATTTATTATTTTAATTATCAAAGCGACAAGTAAGCGCCCCGGGTTTTGTGGGGATTGGCGTTTGTGTTATTTTATTTACTCAATTAATAAAAAAAGCAGCCAATAAGTCCCCCGGGTTGTGTGAGAATTGGCGCTTGTGTTATTTTATTCATTCAATTAATCAACAAAGCGGCCAGTAAGCGCCACAAGTTGTGTGCTGATTGGCACTTGCGTTATTTTATTTATTTAATTATTAAACAAAGTGGCCAGTAAGCGCCCCGGGTTTCGTTAAGATTGGCGCTTGTGTTATTTTATCTATTATTTTTATTATCAAAGCGGCCAGTAAGCGCCCTCGGTGTTGGAGGGATTGGCACTTGTGTCATTTTATTCTTTTAATTAAAAAACAAAGCGGCCAGTAAGTCCCCCGGGTTGTGTGAGAATTGGCGATTGTGTTATTTTATTCATTTAATTAATCAACAAAGCGGCCAGTTAGCGCCACAAGTTGTGTGCTGATTGGCACTTGCGTTATTTTATTTATTTAATAAATAAACAAAGTGGCCAGTAAGCGCCCCGGGTTTCGTTGGAATTGGCGCTTGTGTTATTTTATCTATTATTTTAATTATCAAAGCGGCCAGTAAGCGCCCTAGGTGTTGAAGGGATTGGCACTTGTGTTATTTTATTCTTTCAATTAAGAAACAAAGCGGCCAGTAAGTGCCCCGGGTTGTGTGGAGATTGGTGCTTGTGTTATTTTATTTATTTAATTAATAAACAAAGCGGCCAGTTAGCGCCCCGGGTTGTGTGGTGATTGGCGCTTGTATTATTTTGTTTATTATTTTAATTATTAAAGTGTTCAGTAATCGCCCTGGGTTGTGTGGGGATTAGCGCTTGTGTTATTTTATTCATATGATTGAAAAACAAAACGGCCAATAAGCGCCCCGGGTTGTGTGAGGATTGGTGCTTGTGTTATTTTATTCATATGATTGGAAAACAAAGTGACCTATAAGCGCCCCGGGTTCTGTGAGGATTGGTGCTTGTGTTATTTTATTTATTTAATTAATAAACAAAGCAGCCAGTAAGCGCCCCTGGTTGTGTGGTGATTGGCGCTTGTGTTATTTTATTTATCATTTTAATTATTAAAGTGGCCAGTAAGCGCCCTAGGTTGTGTGGGGATTAGCGCTTGTGTTATTTTATTCATATGATTGGAAAACAAAGTGACCTATAAGCGCCCCGGGTTCTGTGAGGATTGGTGCTTGTGTTATTTTATTTATTTAATTAATAAACAAAGCAGCCAGTAAGCGCCCTGGGTTGTGTGGTAATTGGCGCTTGTGTTATTTTATTTATCATTTTAATTATTAAAGTGGCCAGTAAGCGCCCTAGTTTGTGTGGGGTTTGGCGCTTGTGTTATTTTATTCATTAGATTAAAAAACAAGGCGGCCGATAAGCGCCCCGGGTTTTGTGGGGATTGGTGCTTGTGTTATTTTATTTATTATATTGAGAAACAAAGCGGCAAGTAAGCGCCCTGAGTTGTGTGGTGATTGGCAATTGTGTTATTCTATTTATTATGTTAAGAATCAAAGCCGCCAGTAAGTGCTTCGGGTTGTGTGGAGATTGGTGCTTGTGTTATTTGATTTATTTAATTAATAAACAAAGCGGCCAGTTAGCTCCCCGGGTTGTGTGGTGATTGGCGCTTGTGTTATTTTATTTATTTGATTAATCAACAAATCCGCCGGTAAGCGCGCCGGGTTGTGTGGTAGTTGGCGCTTGTGTTATTTTATTTATCATTTTCATTATCAAAGCGGCCAGTAAGCGCCCGGGTTGTGTGGGGATTGGCGCTTGTGTTATTTTATTTATTCAATTGATAAACAAAGCGGCCAGTAAGCACCCAGGGTTGTGTTGGGTTAGGCGCTTGTGCTATTTTATTTATTATATTGAGAAACAAAGCGGTAAGTGAGCGCCCCGGGTTGTGTGGGGATTGGCGCTTGTGCTATTTTATTTATTATATTGAAAAACAAAGCGGCAAGTAAGCGCCCTGAGTTGTGTGGTGATTGGCAATTGTGTTATTTTATCTATTATTTTAATTATCACAGCGGCCAGTAAGCGCCCTAGGTGTTGGAGGGATTGGCACTTGTGTTATTTTATTCTTTCAATTAAGAAACAAAGCGGCCAGTAAGTGCCCCGGGTTGTGTGGAGATTGGTGCTTGTGTTATTTGATTTATTTAATTAATAAACAAAGCGGCCAGTTAGCGCCCCGGGTTGTGTGGTGATTGGCGCTTGTATTATTTTGTTTATCATTTTAATTATTAAAGTGGCCAGTAATCGCCCTGGGTTGTGTGGGGTTTAGCGCTTGTGTTATTTTATTCATATGATTGAAAAACAAAACGGCCAATAAGCGCCCCGGGTTGTGTGAGGATTGGTGCTTGTGTTATTTTATTTATTCAATTAATAAACAAAGCAGCCAGTAAGCGCCCCTGGTTGTGTGGTGATTGGCGCTGGTGTTATTTTATTTATCATTTTAATTATTAAAGTGGCCAGTAAGCGCCCTAGGTTGTGTGGGGTTTGGCGCTTGTGTTATTTTATTCATTCAATTAAAAAACAAGGCGGGCGATAAGCGCCCCTAGTTGTGTGGGGATTGGTGCTTGTGTTATTTTATTTATTATATTGAGAAACAAAGCGGCAAGTAAGCGCCCTGAGTTGTGTGGTGATTGGCAATTGTGTTATTTTATTTATTATGTTAATAATCAAAGCCACCAGTAAGTGCTCCAGGTTGTGTGGTGATTGGCGCTTGTGTTATTTTATTTATTATTTTAATTATCAAAGCGACCAGTAAGCGCCCCGGGTTTTGTGGGAATTGGGGCTTGCGTTATTTAATTTATTCAATTAATAAACAAAGCGGCCAGTCAGTCCCCCGGGTTGTGTGGGAATTGGCGCTTGTGTTATTTTATTCATTCAATTAATCAACAAAGCGGCCAGTAAGCGCCTCAAGTTGTGTGCTGATTGGCACTTGCGTTATTTTATTTATTTAATTAATAAACAAAGCGGCCAGTGAGCGCTTTGGGTTTCATTAGGATTGGCGCTTGTGTTATTTTATCTATTATTTTAATTATCAAAGCGGCCAGTAAGCGCCCTAGGTTGTGGAGGGATTGGCACTTGTGTTATTTTATTCATTCAATTAAAAAACAAAGCGGCCAGTAAGTGCCACGGGTTGTGTGGAGATTGGTGCTTGTGTTATTTTATTTATTCAATTAATAAACAAAGCGGCCAGTAAGCGCCCCGGGTTGTGTTGTGATTGGCGCTTGTATTATTTTGTTTATCATTTTAATTATTAAAGTGGCCAGTAAGCGCCCTAGGTTGTGTGGGGATTAGCGCTTGTGTTATTTTATTCATTCAATTAAAAAACAAAGCGGCTAGTAAGCGCCCTGGGTTGTGTGGGGATTGGTGCTTGTGTTATATATTATTTATTCAATGAATAAACAGAGCGGCCAGTAAGCGCCCTGGGTTGTGTAGGGATTGGCGCTTGTAATAATTTATTTATTATATTTAGAAACAAAGCGGGTAGTAAGCGCCTCGGGTTGTGTGGGTATTGGCGCTTGTGTTATTTTATTTATTTGATTAATCAACAAATCGGCCGGTAAGCGCCCCGGATTGTGTAATAGTTGGCGCTTGTGTTATTTTATTTATTATTTTCATTATCAAAGCGGCCAGTAAGCACCCAGGTTGTGTGGGGATTGGCGCTTGTGTTATTTTATTTATTCAATTGATATACAAAGCGGCCAGTAATCGCCCCAGGTTTTGTGAAGGTTGGTGCTTGTGTTATTTAATTTATTTAATTAATAAACAAAGCGGTCATTAAGCGCCCCGGGTTGTGTGGTGATTGGCGCTTGTGTTATTTTATTTATTATTTTAATTATTAAAGCGGTCAGTAAGCGCCCCGGGTTGTATGGAAATTGGCGCTTGCGTTATTTTATTTATTATATTTGAAAACGAAGCGGCCAGTAAGTGCCTCGGGTTGTGTCGGTATTGGCGCTTGTGTTATTTTATTTATTTGATTATTCAACAAATCGGCCAGTAAGCGCCCCGGGATGTGTGGGGATTGGCGCTTGTGTTATTTTGTTTATTTAATTGATAAACAAAGCGGCCAGTAAGCGCCCAGGGTTGTGTGGGGATTGGCGCTTGTGTTATTTTATTTATTACATTAAGTTTTAAAGCGGCCAGTAAGCGCCCCGGGTTGTGTAGTAATTGGCGCTAGTGTTTTTTTATATATTATAATTAAAATCAAAGCGGCCAGTGAGTGCTCCAGGTTGTGTGGTGATTTACGCTTGTGTCATTTTATTTATTATTTTAATTATTTAAGTGACCAGTAGGCACCCTAGGTTGTGTGAAGATTGGCGCTTGTGTTATTCAAATTATTTAATTGATAAACAAAGCGGCCAGTAATCACCTCGGGTTGTGTGGAAATTGGCGCTTGTGTTATATTATTTATTTAATTACAAAACAAAGCGGCCAGTAAGTGCCCCAGAATGTGCAGGAATTGGCACTTGTGTTATTTTATTTCTTATAGTAAAAATTAGAACGGCTAGTAAGCGCCCCAGGTTGTGTGGGAATTCGCGCTTGTGTTATTTTATTTATTCATTTAAAAAACAAAGCGGCCAGTCAGCGCCCAGGGTTGTGTGGGGATAAGTGCTTGTGTTATTTAATTTATTTAATTAATAAACAAAGTTGCCAGTAAGTGCCCCACTATGTGTTTCAATTGGCGCTTGTGTTATTTTATTGATTCTATTGATAAACAAAGCGGCCCGTAATCGCCCTTGGTTGTGTAGAGATTGGCGCTTGTGCTATTTTATTTATTCAATTAAAAAACAAAGCGGCTAGTAAGCGTACCAGGTTGTGTGGGTATTGGCGCTTGTGTTTTTTTATTTATTTAATTAATAAACAAAGCAGCCCGTAAGCGCCCCGGGTTGTGTGGTAATTGGCGCTTGTGTTATTTTATTCATTCAATTAATCAACAAAGCGGCCAGTAAGCGCCTCAAGTTGTGTGCTGATTGGCACTTGCGTTATTTTATTTATTTAATTAATAAACAAAGCGGCCAGTGAGCGCTTTGGGTTTCATTAGGATTGGCGCTTGTGTTATTTTATCTATTATTTTAATTATCAAAGCGGCCAGTAAGCGCCCTAGGTTGTGGAGGGATTGGCACTTGTGTTATTTTATTCATTCAATTAAAAAACAAAGCGGCCAGTAAGTGCCACGGGTTGTGTGGAGATTGGTGCTTGTGTTATTTTATTTATTCAATTAATAAACAAAGCGGCCAGTAAGCGCCCCGGGTTGTGTTGTGATTGGCGCTTGTATTATTTTGTTTATCATTTTAATTATTAAAGTGGCCAGTAAGCGCCCTAGGTTGTGTGGGGATTAGCGCTTGTGTTATTTTATTCATTCAATTAAAAAACAAAGCGGCTAGTAAGCGCCCTGGGTTGTGTGGGGATTGGTGCTTGTGTTATATATTATTTATTCAATGAATAAACAGAGCGGCCAGTAAGCGCCCTGGGTTGTGTAGGGATTGGCGCTTGTAATAATTTATTTATTATATTTAGAAACAAAGCGGGTAGTAAGCGCCTCGGGTTGTGTGGGTATTGGCGCTTGTGTTATTTTATTTATTTGATTAATCAACAAATCGGCCGGTAAGCGCCCCGGATTGTGTAATAGTTGGCGCTTGTGTTATTTTATTTATTATTTTCATTATCAAAGCGGCCAGTAAGCACCCAGGTTTTGTGAAGGTTGGTGCTTGTGTTATTTAATTTATTTAATTAATAAACAAAGCGGTCATTAAGCGCCCCGGGTTGTGTGGTGATTGGCGCTTGTGTTATTTTATTTATTATTTTAATTATTAAAGCGGTCAGTAAGCGCCCCGGGTTGTATGGAAATTGGCGCTTGCGTTATTTTATTTATTATATTTGAAAACGAAGCGGCCAGTAAGTGCCTCGGGTTGTGTCGGTATTGGCGCTTGTGTTATTTTATTTATTTGATTATTCAACAAATCGGCCAGTAAGCGCCCCGGGATGTGTGGGGATTGGCGCTTGTGTTATTTTGTTTATTTAATTGATAAACAAAGCGGCCAGTAAGCGCCCAGGGTTGTGTGGGGATTGGCGCTTGTGTTATTTTATTTATTACATTAAGTTTTAAAGCGGCCAGTAAGCGCCCCGGGTTGTGTAGTAATTGGCGCTAGTGTTTTTTTATATATTATAATTAAAATCAAAGCGGCCAGTGAGTGCTCCAGGTTGTGTGGTGATTTACGCTTGTGTCATTTTATTTATTATTTTAATTATTTAAGTGACCAGTAGGCACCCTAGGTTGTGTGAAGATTGGCGCTTGTGTTATTCAAATTATTTAATTGATAAACAAAGCGGCCAGTAATCACCTCGGGTTGTGTGGAAATTGGCGCTTGTGTTATATTATTTATTTAATTACAAAACAAAGCGGCCAGTAAGTGCCCCAGAATGTGCAGGAATTGGCACTTGTGTTATTTTATTTCTTATAGTAAAAATTAGAACGGCTAGTAAGCGCCCCAGGTTGTGTGGGAATTCGCGCTTGTGTTATTTTATTTATTCATTTAAAAAACAAAGCGGCCAGTCAGCGCCCAGGGTTGTGTGGGGATAAGTGCTTGTGTTATTTAATTTATTTAATTAATAAACAAAGTTGCCAGTAAGTGCCCCACTATGTGTTTCAATTGGCGCTTGTGTTATTTTATTGATTCTATTGATAAACAAAGCGGCCCGTAATCGCCCTTGGTTGTGTAGAGATTGGCGCTTGTGCTATTTTATTTATTCAATTAAAAAACAAAGCGGCTAGTAAGCGTACCAGGTTGTGTGGGTATTGGCGCTTGTGTTTTTTTATTTATTTAATTAATAAACAAAGCAGCCCGTAAGCGCCCCGGGTTGTGTGGTAATTGGCGCTTGTGTTATTTTATTTATTTATTTAATAAACAAAGCGGCCAGTAATAACCCCGGCTTGTTTGGGAATTGGCGCTTGTGTTATTTTATTTATTTTATTAATATACAAAGTGGCCAGTGATAACCCCAGGTTGTTTTGGGATTGGCGCTTGTGCTATTTTATTTATTTAATCAATAAACAAAGCGGCCATTAAGCGCCCCGAGTTGTGTAGGGATTTGCGCTTGTGCTATTTTATTTATTTAATTAAAAAACAAAACGGCCAGTAAGCGCCCCGGTTTGTGTGGAGATTAGCGCTTGTGCTATTTCATTTATTATATTGAGAAACAAAGAGGCTGGTAAGCGCCTCGAATTGTGTGGTGATTGGTGCTTGTGTTATTTAATTTATTAAGTTAAGAATCAAAGCGGCCAGTAAGTGCTCCAGGTTGTGTGGTGATTGGCGATTGTGTTATTTTATTTATTATTTTAATTATCAAAACGACCACTAAACGCCACGGGTTTCGTGCATATTGGCGCTTGTGTTATTTTATTTATTCAATTAATAAACAAAGTGGCCAGTAAGTGCCCTGGGATGTATGGGGATTTGCGCTTGTGTTATTTTATTTATTTAATTAATTAACAAAGCGGCCAGTAAGCGCCCCTGGTTGTGTGGGGATTGGCGCTTGTGTTATTTTATTGATTATTTTAATTATCAAAGCGGCCAGTGAGCGCCCTAGGTTGTGTTAAAATTGGCGCTTGTGTTATTTTCTTTATTCAATTAAAAAACAAAGCGGCCAGTAACCGCCCCGGGTTGTGTGGGAATTGGTGCTTGTGTTTTTTTATTCGTTCAATTAATAAACAAAGCGGCGAGTAAGCGCCTCTGGTCCTGTGGGGATTGGCGCTTGTGTTATATTATTTATTTAATTAAAAAACAAAGCGGATAGTAAGTGCCCCGGATTGTGCAGGAATTGGCGCTTGTGTTATTTTGTTTATAATATTAAAAAAAAAAAACGGCCAGTGAGCGCCCCAGGTTGTGTGGGGATTGGCGCTTGTGCTATTTTATTTATTTAATTAAAAAACAAAGCGGCCAGTAAGCGCCCCAAGTTGTGTAGGGATTGGCGCTTGTGCTATTTTATTTATTTAATTAAAAAACAAAGCGGCCAGTAAGCGCCCCGGTTTGTGTGGGGATTGGCGCTTGTGCTATTTTATTTATTATATTGAGAAACAAAATGGCTAGTAAGCGCCCCGGGTTGTGTGGTGATTGGCGCTTGTGTTATTCTATTTATTAAGTTGAGAACAAAAGCAGCCAGAAAGTGCTCCGGGTTGTGTGGGGATTGGCGCTTGTGTTACTTTATTTATTATATTACGAACCAAAGCGGCCAGTAAGCGCCCCGGGTTGTGTGGGAATTGGCGCTTGTGTTATATTATTCATTCAATTAATTAACAAAGCGGCCAGTAAGTGCCCCGGGTTGTGTGGTGATTGGCGCTTGTATTATTTCATTTATTATTTTAATTATCAAAGCAGCCAGTAAGCGATCCGGGTTGTGTGGGGATTGGCGCTCGTGTTATATAATTCACTTAATCAATAAACAAAGCGGCCAGTAAGCGCCCTGGGTTGTGTGGGGATTGGCGCTTGTGCTATTTTATTTATTTAATAAAAAAACAAAGCGGCCAGTAAACGCCCTGGGTTGTGTGGGGATTGGCGCTTGTGTTATTTTATTTATTTAATTAATAAACAAAGCGTCCAGAAAGCGCTCCGAGTTGTGTTGGGATTAGCGCTTGTGTTATTTTATTTATTCAAATAATAAACAAAGCGGCCAGTAATAACCCTGGGTTGTGTGGGGATTGACGCTTGTGTTATTTTATTTATTTAATTAATAAATAAAGAGGCCAGTAAGCGCTCTGGTTTGTGTGGGGATTGGCGCTTGTGTTATTTTATTTATTTAATTAATAAACAAAGCGGCCAGTAAGCGCCCTGAGTTGTGTAGGGATTGGCGCTTGTGCTATTTTATTTATTCAATTAAAAAACAAACCGGCCAGTAAGCGCCCCAGTTCGTGTGGAGATTGGTGCTTGTGCTATTTTATTTATTATATTGAGAAACAAAGAGGCTGGTAAGCGCCTCGAATTGTGTGGTGATATGCGCTTGTGTTATTTAATTTATTAAGTTAAGAATCAAAGCGCCCAGTAAGTGCTCCAGGTTGTGTGGTGATTGGCGCTTGTGTTATTTTATTTATTATTTTAATTATTAAAACGACCAGTCAACGCCCTGGGTTCCGTGCATATTGGCGCTTGTGTTATTTTATTTATTCAATTAATAAACAAAGCGGCCAGTAAGCGCCCCGGGTTATGTTGGGATTAGCGCTTGTGTTATTTTAATTATTATATTAAGAAACTAAGCGGCCAGTAAGCGCCCCTGGTTGTGTGGGGATTGGCGCTTGTGTTATTTTATTGATTATTTTAATGATCAAAGCGGCCAGTAAGCGCCCTAGGTTGTGTGAGGATTGGCGCTTGTGTTATTTTATTTATTCAATTAAAAAACAAAGCAACCAGTAACCGCCCCGGGTTGTGTGGGAATTGGTGCTTGTGTTATTTTGTTTATTTAATTAATAAACAAAGCGGCAAGTAAGCGCCTCGGGTCGTGTGGGGATTGGCGCTTGTGTTATATTATTTATTTAATTAAAAAACAAAGCGGATAGTAAGTGCCCAGGGTTGTGCAGGAATTAGCGCTTGTGTTATTTTTTTTATAATATTAAAAAAACAGAACGGCCAGTAAGCGCCCCTGGTTGTGTGGGGATTGGCGCTTGTGTTATTTTATTGATTATTTTAATGATCAAAGCGGCCAGTAAGCGCCCTAGGTTGTGTGAGGATTGGCGCTTGTGTTATTTTATTTATTCAATTAAAAAACAAAGCAACCAGTAACCGCCCCGGGTTGTGTGGGAATTGGTGCTTGTGTTATTTTGTTTATTTAATTAATAAACAAAGCGGCAAGTAAGCGCCTCGGGTTGTGTGGGGATTGGCGCTTGTGTTATATTATTTATTTAATTAAAAAACAAAGCGGATAGTAAGTGCCCAGGGTTGTGCAGGAATTAGCGCTTGTGTTATTTTTTTTATAATATTAAAAAAACAGAACGGCCAGTAAGCGCCCCAAGTTGTGTGGGGATTGGCGCTTGTGCTATTTTATTTATTATATTGAGAAACAAAGCGGCTGGTAAGCGCCCCGCGTTGTGTGGTGATTGGCACTTGCGTTATTTTATTTACTTAATTAATAAACAAAGCTCCTAGTAATCGCCCTGGGTTGTGTGGGGATTTGCGCTTGTGCTATTTTATTTATTCAATTATAAAACAAAGCGCCCAGTAAGCGTACCGGGTTGTGTGGGTATTGGCGCTTGTGTTTTTTTATTTATTCAATTAATAAACAAAGCATCCCGTAAGCGCCCCGGGTTGTGTGGTAATTGGCGCTTGTGTTATTTTATTTATTTATTTAATAAACAAAGCGGCCAGTAATAACCCCAGCTTGTTTGGGAATTGGCGCTTGTGTTATGTTATTTATTTTATTAATATACAAAGTGGCCAGTGATAACCCCAGGTTGTTTTGGGATTGGCGCTTGTGCTATTTTATTTATTTAATCAATAAACAAAGCGGCCATTAAGTGCCCCGGGTTGTGTGGAGATTGGTGCTTGTGTTATTTTATTTATTCAATTAATAAACAAAGCGGCCAGTAAGCGCTTCGGGTTGTGTTGTGATTGGCGCTTGTATTATTTTGTTTATCATTTTAATTATTAAAGTGGCCAGTAAGCGCCCTAGGTTGTGTGGGGATTAGCGCTTGTGTTATTTTATTCATTCAATTAAAAAACAAAGCGGCTAGTAAGCGCCCTGGGTTGTGCGCGGATTGGTGCTTGTGTTATATATTATTTATTCAATGAATAAACAGAGCGGCCAGTAAGCGCCCTGGGTTGTGTGGGGATTGGCGCTTGTGTTAATTTATTTATTATATTTAGAAACAAAGCGGGTAGTAAGCACCTCGGGTTGTGTGGGTATTGGCGCTTGTGTTATCTTATTTATTTGATTAATCAACAAATCGGCCGGTAAGCGCCCTGGGTTGTGTGGTAGTTGGCGCTTGTGTTATTTTATTTATTATTTTCATTATCAAAGCGGCCAGTAAGCACCCAGGTCGTGTGGGGATTGGCGCTTGTGTTATTTCATTTATTCAATTGATATACAAAGCGGCCAGTAAGCGCCCCAGGTTTTGTGAAGGTTGGTGCTTGTGTTATTTAATTTATATAATTAATAAACAAAGCGGTCATTAAGCGCCCCGGGTTGTGTGGTGATTGGCGCTTGTGTTATTTTATTTATTATTTTAATTATTAAAGCGGCCAGTAAGCGCCCCGGGTTGTATGGAAATTGGCGCTTGTGTTATTTTATTTATTATATTTGAAAACGAAGCGGCCACTAAGTGCCTCGGGTTGTGTCGGTATTGGCGCTTGTGTTATTTTATTTATTTGATTATTCAACAAATCGGCCAGTAAGCGCCCCAGGATGTGTGGGGATTGGCGCTTGTGTTATTTTGTTCATTTAATTGATAAACAAAGCGGCCAGTAAGCGCCCAGGGTTGTGTAGGGATTGGCGCTTGTGTTATTTTATTTATTACATTAAGTTTTAAAGCGGCCAGTAAGCGCCCCGGGTTGTGTAGTAATTGGCGCTAGTGTTTTTTTATTTATTATAATAAAAATCAAAGCGGCCAGTGAGTGCTCCGGGTTGTGTGGTGATTTACGCTTGTGTCATTTTATTTATTATTTTAATTATTCAAGTGACCAGTAGGCACCCTAGGTTGTGTGAAGATTGGCGCTTGTGTTATTCAATTTATTTAATTGATAAACAAAGCGGCCAGTAATCACCTTGGGTTGTGTGGGAATTGGCGCATGTGTTATATTATTTATTTAATTAAAAAACAAAGCGGCCAGTAAGTGCCCTAGAATGTGCAGGAATTGGCACTTGTGTTATTTTATTTTTTATAGTAAAAATTAGAACGGCTAGTAAACGCTCCAGGTTGTGTGGGAATTCGCGCTTGTGTTATTTTATTTATTTATTTAAAAAACAAAGCGGCCAGTCAGCGCCCAGGGTTGTGTGGGGATTAGTGCTTGTGTTATTTAATTTATTTAATTAATAAACAAAGTTGCCAGTAAGCGCCCCACTATGTGTGTCAATTGGCGCTTGTGTTATTTTATTAATTCTATTGATAAACAAAGCGGCCAGTAGTCGCCCCGGGTTGTGTAGGGATTGGCGCTTGTGCTATTTTATTTATTCAATTAAAAAACAAAGCGGCCAGTAAGCGTACCGGGTTGTGTGGGTATTGGCGCTTGTGTTTTTTTATTTATTCAATTAATAAACAAAGCAGCCCGTAAGCGCCCCGGGTTGTGTGGTAATTGGCGCTTGTGTTATTTTATTTATTTATTTAATAAACAAAGTGGCCAGTAATAACCCCGGCTTGTTTGGGAATTGGCGCTTGTGTTATTTTATTTATTTTATTAATATAAAAAGTGGCCAGTGATAACCCCAGGTTGTTTTGGAATTGGTGCTTGTGCTATTTTATTTATTTAATCAATAAACAAAGCGGCCATTAAGCGCCCCGAGTTGTGTAGGGATTGGCGCTTGTGCTATTTTATTTATTTAATTAAAAAACAAAACGGCCAGTAAGCGCCCCGGTTTGTGTGGAGATTAGCGCTTGTGCTATTTTATTTATTATATTGAGAAACAAAGAGGCTGGTAAGCGCCTCGAATTGTGTGGTGATTGGTGCTTGTGTTATTTAATTTATTAAGTTAAAAATCAAAGTGGCCAGTAAGTGCTCCAGGTTGTGTGGTGATTGGCGCTTGTGTTATTTTATTTATTATTTTAATTATCAAAACGACCACTAAACGCCACGGGTTTCGTGCATATTGGCGCTTGTGTTATTTTATTTATTCAATTAATAAACAAAGTGGCCAGTAAGTGCCCTGGGATGTATGGGGATTTGCGCTTGTGTTATTTCATTTGTTTAATTAATTAACAAAGCGGCCAGTAAGCGCCCCTGGTTGTGTGGGGATTGGCGCTTGTGTTATTTTATTGATTATTTTAATCATCAAAGCGGCCAGTAAGCGCCCTAGGTTGTGTTGAGATTGGCGCTTGTGTTATTTTCTTTATTTAATTAAAAAACAAAGCGGCCAGTAACCGCCCCGGGTTGTGTGGGAATTGGTGCTTGTGTTTTTTTATTCGTTCAATTAATAAACAAAACGGCGAGTAAGCGCCTCTCGTCGTGTGGGGATTGGCGCTTGTGTTATATTATTTATTTAATTAAAAAACAAAGCGGATAGTAAGTGCCCCGGATTGTGCAGGAATTGGCGCTTGTGTTATTTTAATTATAATATTAAAAAAAAAAAATGGCCAGTAAGCGCCCCAGGTTGTGTGGGGATTGGCGCTTGTGCTATTTTATTAATTTAATTTAAAAAAAAGCGGCCAGTAAGCGCCTCAAGTTGTGTAGGAATTGGCGCTTGTGCTATTTTATTTATTTAATTAAAAAACAAAGAGGCCAGTAAGCGCCCCGGTTTGTGTGGGGATTGGCGCTTGTGCTATTTCATTTATTATTTTAATTATCAAAGCAGCCAGTAAGAGATCCGTGTTGTGTGGTGATTGGCACTTGTGTTATTTCATTTATTATTTTAATTATCAAAGCAGCCAGTAAGAGATCCGGGTTGTGTGGGGATTGGCGCTCGTGTTACTTTATTTATTATATTACGAACCAAAGCGGCCAGTAAGCGCCCCGGGTTGTGTGGGGATTGGCGCTTTTGTTATATTATTCATCCAATTAATTAACAAAGCGGCCAGTAAGTGCCCCGGGTTGTGTGGTGATTGGCACTTGTGTTATTTTATTTATTATTTTAATTATCAAAACGACCACTAAACGCCACGGGTTTCGTGCATATTGGCGCTTGTGTTATTTTATTTATTCAATTAATAAACAAAGTGGCCAGTAAGTGCCCTGGGATGTATGGGGATTTGCGCTTGTGTTATTTCATTTGTTTAATTAATTAACAAAGCGGCCAGTAAGCGCCCCTGGTTTTGTGGGGATTGGTGCTTGTGTTATTTTATTGATTATTTTAATCATCAAAGCGGCCAGTAAGCGCCCTAGGTTGTGTTGAGATTGGCGCTTGTGTTATTTTCTTTATTTAATTAAAAAACAAAGCGGCCAGTAACCGCCCCGGGTTGTGTGGGAATTGGTGCTTGTGTTTTTTTATTCGTTTAATTAATAAACAAAACGGCGAGTAAGCGCCTCTCGTCGTGTGGGGATTGGCGCTTGTGTTATATTATTTATTTAATTAAAAAACAAAGCGGATAGTAAGTGCCCCGGATTGTGCAGGAATTGGCGCTTGTGTTATTTTAATTATAATATTAAAAAAAAAAAATGGCCAGTAAGCGCCCCAGGTTGTGTGGGGATTGGCGCTTGTGCTATTTTATTAATTTAATTTAAAAAAAAGCGGCCAGTAAGCGCCTCAAGTTGTGTAGGAATTGGCGCTTGTGCTATTTTATTTATTTAATTAAAAAACAAAGAGGCCAGTAAGCGCCCCGGTTTGTGTGGGGATTGGCGCTTGTGCTATTTCATTTATTATTTTAATTATCAAAGCAGCCAGTAAGAGATCCCTGTTGTGTGGTGATTGGCACTTGTGTTATTTCATTTATTATTTTAATTATCAAAGCAGCCAGTAAGAGATCCGGGTTGTGTGGGGATTGGCGCTCGTGTTACTTTATTTATTATATTACGAACCAAAGCGGCCAGTAAGCGCCCCGGGTTGTGTGGGGATTGGCGCTTTTGTTATATTATTCATCCAATTAATTAACAAAGCGGCCAGTAAGTGCCCCGGGTTGTGTGGGGATTGGCGCTTGTGCTATTTCATTTATTATTTTAATTATCAAAGCAGCCAGTAAGAGATCCGGGTTGTGTGGGGATTGGCGCTCGTGTTACTTTATTTATTATATTACGAACCAAAGCGGCCAGTAAGCGCCCCGGTTTGTGTGGGGATTGGCGCTTGTGCTATTTCATTTATTATTTTAATTATCAAAGAAGCCAGTAAGAGATCCGGGTTGTGTGGGGATTGGCGCTCGTGTTATATAATTCACTTAATCAATAAACAAAGTGGCCAGTAAGTGCTCCAGGTTGTGTGGTGATTGGCGCTTGTGTTATTCTATTTATTATTTTAATTATCAAAACGACCACTAAACGCCACGGGTTTCGTGCATATTGGCGCTTGTGTTATTTTATTTATTCAATTAATAAACAAAGTGGCCAGTAAGTGCAGTGGGATGTATGGGGATTTGCGCTTGTGTTATTTCATTTGTTTAATTAATTAACAAAGCGGCCAGTAAGCGCCCCTGGTTGTGTGGGGATTGGCGCTTGTGTTATTTTATTGATTATTTTAAATATCAAAGCGGCCAGTAAGCGCCCTAGGTTGTGTTGAGATTGGCGCTTGTGTTATTTTCTTTATTCAATTAAGAAACAAAGCGGCCAGTAACCGCCCCGGGTTGTGTGGGAATTGGTGCTTGTGTTTTTTTATTCGTTTAATTAATAAACAAAGCGGCGAGTAAGCGCCTCTGGTCCTGTGGGAATTGGAACTTGTGTTATATTATTTATTTAATTAAAAAACAAAGCGGATAGTAAGTGCCCCGGATTGTGCAGGAATTGGCGCTTGTGTTATTTTATTTATAATATTAAAAAAAAAAAACGGCCAGTAAGCGCCCCAGGTTGTGTGGGGATTGGCGCTTGTGCTATTTTTTTTCTTTAATTAAAAAACAAAGCGGCCAGTAAGCGCCCCAAGTTGTGGAGGGAGTGGCGATTGTGCTATTTTATTTATTTAATTAGAAAACAAAGCGGCCAGTAAGCGCCCCGGTTTGTGTGGGGATTGGCGCTTGTGCTATTTTATTTATTATATTGAGAAACAAAATGGCTAGTAAGCGCCCCGGGTTGTGTGGTGATTGGCGCTTGTGTTATTCTATTTATTAAGTTGAGAATAAAAGCAGCCAGAAAGTGCTCCGGGTTGTGTGGGGATTGGCGCTTGTGTTACTTTATTTATTATATTACGAACCAAAGCGGCCAGTAAGCGCCCCGGGTTGTGTGGGGATTGGCGCTTGTGTTATATTATTCATTCAATAAATTAACAAAGCGGCCAGTAAGTGCCCCGGGTTATGTGGTGATTGGCGCTTGTGTTATTTCATTTATTATTTTAATTATCAAAGCAGCCAGTAAGCGATCCGGGTTGTGTGGGGATTGGCGCTCGTGTTATATAATTCACTTAATCAATAAACAAAGCGGCCAGTAAGCGCCCTGGGTTGTGTGGGGATTGGCGCTTGTGCTATTTTATTTATTTAATAAAAAAACAAAGCGGCCAGTAAATGCCCTGGGTTGTGTGGGGATTGGCGCTTGTGTTATTTTATTTATTTAATTAATAAACAAAGCGTCTAGGAAGCGCTTCGAGTTGTGTTGGGATTAGCGCTTGTGTTATTTTATTTATTCAAATAATAAACAAAGCGGCCAGTAATAACCCTGGGTTGTGTGGGGATTGACGCTTGTGTTATTTTGATTATTTAATTAATAAATAAAGAGGCCAGTAAGCGCTCCGGGTTGTGTGGGGATTGGCGCTTGTGTTATTTCATTTATTATTTTAATTATTAAAACGACCAGTCAACGCCCTGGGTTCCGTGCATATTGGCGCTTGTGTTATTTTATTTATTTAATTAATAAACAAAGCGGCCAGTAAGCGCCCCGGGTTATGTTGGGATTAGCGCTTGTGTTATTTTAATTATTATATTAAGAAACTAAGCGGCCAGTAAGCGCCCCTGATTGTGTGGGGATTGGCGCTTGTGTTATTTTATTGATTATTTTAATGATTAAAGCGGCCAGTAAGCGCCCTAGGTTGTGTGAGGATTGGCGCTTGTGTTATTTTATTTATTCAATTAAAAAACAAAGCGGCCAGTAACCGCCCCAGGTTGTGTGGGAATTGGTGCTTGTGTTATTTTGTTTATTTAATTAATAAACAAAGCGGCAAGTAAGCGCCTCGGGTCGTGTGGGGATTGGCGCTTGTGTTATATTATTTATTTAATTAAAAAACAAAGCGGATAGTAAGTGCCCAGGGTTGTGCAGGAATTGGCACTTGTGTTATTTTATTTATAATATTAAAAAAACAGAACGGCCAGTAAGCGCCCCAAGTTGTGTGGGGATTGGCGCTTGTGCTATTTTATTTATTTATTTAAAAATTAAAGCGGCCAGTAAGTGCCCCGGTTTGTGTGGGGATTGGCGCTTGTGCTATTTTATTTATTATATTGAGAAACAAAGCGGCTGGTAAGCGCCCCGCGTTGTGTGGTGATTGGCGCTTGTGTTATTCTATTCATTGAGTTAAGAATAAAAGCGGCCAGTAAGTGCTCCGGGTTGTGTGGGTATTGGCGCTTGCGTTATTTAATTTACTTAATTAATAAACAAAGCTCCTAGTAATCGCCCTGGGTTGTGTGGGGATTTGCGCTTGTGCTATTTTATTTATTCAATTAAAAAACAAAGCGCCCAGTAAGCGTACCGGGTTGTGTGGGTATTGGCGCTTGTGTTTTTTTATTTATTCAATTAATAAACAAAGCAGCCCGTAAGCGCCCTGGGTTGTGTGGTAATTGGCGCTTGTGTTATTTTATTTATTTATTTAATAAACAAAGCGGCCAGTAATAACCCCGGCTTGTTTGGAAATTGGCGCTTGTGTTATTTTATTTATTTTATTAATATACAAAGTGGCCAGTGATAACCCCAGGTTGTTTTGGGATTGGCGCTTGTGCTATTTTATTTATTTAATCAATAAACAAAGCGGCCATTAAGCGCCCCGAGTTGTGTAGGGATTGGCGCTTGTGCTATTTCATTTATTTAATTAAAAAACAAAACGGCCAGTAAGCGCCCCGGTTTGTGTGGAGATTAGCGCTTGTGCTATTTTATTTATTATATTGAGAAACAAAGAGGCTGGTAAGCGCCTTGAATTGTGTGGTGATTGGTGCTTGTGTTATTTAATTTATTAAGTTAAGAATCAAAGCGGCCAGTAAGTGCTCCAGGTTGTGTGGTGATTGGCGCTTGTGTTATTTTATTTATTATTTTAATTATCAAAACGACCACTAAACGCCACGGGTTTCGTGCATATTGGCGCTTGTGTTATTTTATTTATTCAATTAATAAACAAAGCGGCCAGTAAGTGCCCTGGGATGTATGAGGATTTGCGCTTGTGTTATTTAATTTATTTAATTAATTAACAAAGCGGCTAGTAAGCGCCCCTGGTTGTGTGGGGATTGGCGCTTGTGTTATTTTATTGATTATTTTAATCATCAAAGCGGCCAGTAAGCGCCCTAGGTTGTGTTGAGATTGGCGCTTGTGTTATTTTCTTTATTTAATTAAAAAACAAAGCGGCCAGTAACCGCCCCGGGTTGTGTGGGAATTGGTGCTTGTGTTTTTTTATTCGTTCAATTAATAAACAAAACGGCGAGTAAGCGCATCTTGTCGTGTGGGGATTGGCGCTTGTGTTATATTATTTATTTAATTAAAAAACAAAGCGGATAGTAAGTGCCCCGGATTGTGCAGGAATTGGCGCTTGTGTTATTTTATTTATAATATTAAAAAAAAAAATGGCCAGTAAGCGCCCCAGGTTGTGTGGGGATTGGCGCTTGTGCTATTTTATTTATTTAATAAAAAAACAAAGCGGCCAGTAAATGCCCTGGGTTGTGTGGGGATTGGCGCTTGTGTTATTTTATTTATTTAATTGATAAACAAAGCGGCCAGTAAGCGCCCTGAGTTGTGTAGGGATTGGCGCTTGTGCTATTTTATTTATTCAATTAAAAAACAAACCGGCCAGTAAGCGCCCCAGTTCGTGTGGAGATTGGCGCTTGTGCTATTTTATTTATCATATTGAGAAACAAAAAGGCTGGTAAGCGCCTCGAATTGTGTGGTAATTGGCGCTTGTGTTATTTAATTTATTAAGTTAAGAATCAAAGCGCCCAGTAAGTGCTCCAGGTTGTGTGGTGATTGGCGCTTGTGTTATTTTATTTATTATTTTAATTATTAAAACGACCAGTCAACGCCCTGGGTTCCGTGCATATTGGCGCTTGTGTTATTTTATTTATTCAATTAATAAACAAAGCGGCCAGTAAGCGCCGCGGGTTATGTTGGGATTAGCGCTTGTGTTATTTTAATTATTATATTAAGAAACTAAGCGGCCAGTAAGCGCCCCTGGTTGTGTGGGGATTGGCGCTTGTGTTATTTTATTGATTATTTTAATGATCAAAGCGGCCAGTGAGCGCCCTAGGTTGTGTGAGGATTGGCGCTTGTGTTATTTTATTTATTCAATTAAAAAACAAAGCGGCCAGTAACGGCCCCGGGTTGTGTGGGAATTGGTGCTTGTGTTATTTTGTTTATTCAATTAACAAACAAAGCGGCAAGTAAGCGCCTTGGGTCGTGTGGGGATTGGCGCTTGTGTTATATTATTTATTTAATTAAAAAACAAAGCGAATAGTAAGTGCCCAGGGTTGTGCAGGATTTGGCGCTTGTGTTATTTTATTTATATTATTAAAAAAACAGAACGGCCAGTAAGCGCCCCAAGTTGTGTGGGGATTGGCGCTTGTGCTATTTTATTTATTTATTTAAAAATTAAAGCGGCCAGTAAGTGCCCCGGTTTGTGTGGGGATTGGCGCTTGTGCTATTTTATTTATTATATTGAGAAACAAAGCAACTGGTAAGCGCCCCGCGTTGTGTGGTGATTGGCGCTTGTGTTATTCTATTTATTAAGTTAAGAATAAAAGCGGCCAGTAAGTGCTCCGGGTTGTGTGGTGATTGGCACTTGTGTTATTTTATTTATTATTTTAATCATCAAAACGACCAGTAAGCGCCTCAAGTTGTGTGCTGATTGGCGCTTGCGTTATTTTATTTACTTAATTAATAAACAAAGCTCCTAGTAATCGCCCTGGGTTGTGTGGGGATTTGCGCTTGTGCTATTTTATTTATTCAATTAAAAAACAAAGCGCCCAGTAAGCGTACCGGGTTGTGTGGGTATTGGCACTTGTGTTAATTTATTTATTTAATTAATAAACAAAGCGGCCAGTAAGCGCTCCAAGTTGTGTTGGGATTAGCGCTTGTGTTATTTTATTTATTCAAATAATAAACAAAGCGGCCAGTAATAACCCTGGGTTGTGTGGGGATTGACGCTTGTGTTATTTTATTTATTTAATTAATAAATAAAGAGGCCAGTAAGCGCTCCGGGTTGTGTGGTGATTGGCGCTTGTGTTATTTTATTAATTTAATTAATAAACAAAGCGGCCAGTAAGCGCCCTGAGTTGTGTAGGGATTGGCGCTTGTGCTATTTTATTTATTCAATTAAAAAACAAACCGGCCAGTAAGCGCCCCAGTTCGTGTGGAGATTGACGCTTGTGCTATTTTATTTATCATATTGAGAAACAAAGAGGCTGGTAAGCGCCTCGAATTGTGTGGTGATTGGCGCTTGTGTTATTTAATTTATTAAGTTAAGAATTAAAGCGCCCAGTAAGTGCTCCAGGTTGTGTGGGGATTGGCGCTTGTGCTATTTTATTTATTTATTTAAAAATTAAAGCGGCCAGTAAGTGCCCCGGTTTGTGTGGGGATTGGCGCTTGTGCTATTTTATTTATTATATTGAGAAACAAAGCAACTGGTAAGCGCCCCGCGTTGTGTGGTGATTGGCGCTTGTGTTATTCTATTTATTAAGTTAAGAATAAAAGCGGCCAGTAAGTGCTCCGGGTTGTGTGGTGATTGGCACTTGTGTTATTTTATTTATTATTTTAATCATCAAAACGACCAGTAAGTGCCCCAAGTTGTGTGCTGATTGGCGCTTGCGTTATTTTATTTACTTAATTAATAAACAAAGCTCCTAGTAATCGCCCTGGGTTGTGTGGGAATTTGCGCTTGTGCTATTTTATTTATTCAATTAAAAAACAAAGCGCCCAGTAAGCGTACCGGGTTGTGTGGTAATTGGCGCTTGTGTTATTTTATTTATTTAATTAATAAACAAAGCGGCCAGTAATAACCACGGCTTGTTTAGGAATTGGCGCTTGTGTTATTTTATTTATTTAACTAATAAACAAAGCGGATAGTAATAACTTCGTGTTGTTTTAGGATTGGCGCTTGTACTATTTTATTTATTTAATTAATAAACAAAGCGGCCAGTTAGCGCCCCAAGTTGTGTGGGGATTGGCGCTTGTGTTATTTTATCTATCATTTTAATTAACAAAGTGACCAGTAAGCGCCCCGGGTTTTGTAGGGATTGGCGCTTGTGTTATTTTATTTGTTTAATTAATAAACAAAGCGGCCAGTAAGCGCCCCGGGTTGTGTGGGGATTGGCGCTTGTGTTATTTTAATTATTCAATTAATAAATAAAGAGGCCAGTAAGCGCTCCGGGTTGTGTGGGGTTTGGCGCTTGTGTTATTTTATTTATTCAATTTATAAACAAACCGGCCAGTAAGCGCCCGGGTATGTGTGGGGATTGGCGATTGTAATATTTCGTTTATTATATTAAAAAACAAAGCGTCTAGTAAGTGCCTTGGGTTGTGTGCTGATTGGCGCTTGCGTTATTCTATTTATTCAATTAATAATCAAAGCGGCCAGTAAGCGCCCCGGGTTGTGTGGGGATTGGCGCTGGTGTTATTTTATTTATTATATTAAGAAACAAAGCGGACAGTAATCACCCCGGGTTGTGTGGGGATTGGCGCTTGTGTTATGTTATTTATTATATTAAAAAACAAAGCGGCCAGTAAGCGCCCTGGGTTGTGTGGTGATTGGCGCTTGTGTTATTTTATTTATTTAATTAAGAAACAAAGCGGACAGTAATCACCCCGGGTTTTGTGGGGATTGGCGCTTGTGTTATTCAATTTATTGAATTAAAAAACGAGCGGCCAGTAAGCACCCTGGGTTGTGTGGGGATTGGCGCTTGTGTTATTTTATTTATTTAATTAATAAATAAAAAGGCCAGTAAGCGCTCCGGGTTGTGTGGGGATTGGCGCTTGTGTAATTTTATTTATTTAATTTAAGAACAAAGCGGCCAGTTAGCGTACTGGGTCGTGTGGGTATTGGCACTTGTGTTATTTTATTTATTAAATTAAAAATTTGAAGCGGCCAGTAAGCGCCCCAAGTTGTGTGCTAATTGGCGCTTGCGTTATTTCATTTATTTAATTAATAAACAAAGCGTCTAGTAATCGCCCTAGGTTGTGTGGGGATTTGCGCTTGTGCTATTTTATTTATTCAATTAAATAAAAAAGTGGCCAGTAAGCGCCCTGAGTTGTGTAGGGATTGGCGCTTGTGCTATTTTATTTATTCAATTAAAAAACAAACCGGCCAGTAAGCGCCCCAGTTCGTGTGGAGATTGGCGCTTGTGCTATTTTATTTATTATACTGAGAAACAAAGAGGCTGGTAAGCGCCTCGAATTGTGTGGTGATTGGCGCTTGTGTTATTTAATTTATTAAGTTAAGAATCAAAGCACCCAGTAAGTGCTCCAGGTTGTGTGGTGATTGGCGCTTGTGTTATTTTATTTATTATTTTAATTATTAAAACGACCAGTCAACGCCCTGGGTTCCGTGCATATTGGCGCTTGTGTTATTTTATTTATTCAATTAAAAAACAAAGCGGCCAGTAACCGCCCCGTGTTGTGTGGGAATTGGTAATTGTGTTATTTTGTTTATTTAATTAACAAACAAAGCGACAAGTAAGCGCCTCGGGTCGTGTGGGGATTGGCGCTTGTGTTATATTATTTATTTAAGTAAAAAACAAAGCGGATAGTAAGTGCCCAGGGTTGTGCAGGAATTGGCGCTTGTGTTATTTTATTTATAATATTAAAAAAACAGAACGGCCAGTAAGCGCCCCAAGTTGTGTGGGGATTGGCGCTTGTGCTATTTTATTTATTTATTTAAAAATTAAAGCGGCCAGTAAGTGCCCCGGTTTGTGTGGGGATTGGCGCTTGTGCTATTTTATTTATTATATTGAGAAACAAAGCAGGCTGGTAAGCGCCCCGAATTGTGTGATAATTGGCGCTTGTGTTCTTTTATTTATTTAATTAATAAACAAAGCGGCCAGTAATAACCCCGGCTTGTTTAGGAATTGGCGTTTGTGTTATTTTATTTATTTAATTAATAAACAAAGCGGCTAGTAATAACCCCGTGTTGTTTTGGGATTGGCGCTTGTTCTATTTTATTTATTTAATTAATAAACAAAGCGGCCAGTTAGCGCCCCAAGTTGTGTGGGGATTGGCGCTTGTGTGATTTTATCTATCAATTTAATTAACAAAGCGACCAGTAAGCGCCCCGGGTTTTGTGGGGATTGGCGCTTGTGTTAATTTATTTATTTAATTAATAAACAAAGCGAACAGTAACTGCCCCGGGTTGTGCGTAAATTGGCGCTTGTGTTATTAAATTTATTTAATTAAAAAACAAAGCGGCCAGTTAGCACCCTGGGTTGTGTGAGGATTGGCGCTTGTGTTATTTTATTTATTCAATTAAAAAACAAAGCGGCCAGTAAGTGACCCGGGTTGTGTGGGGATTGGCGCTTGTGTTATTTTATTTATTTAATTAAAAAACAAAGCGGACAGTAATCACCCCAGGTTGTGTGGGGATTGGCGCTTGTGTTATTTAATTTATTCAATTAAAAAACAAAGCGGCCAGTAAGCAACCTGGGTTGTGTGGGGATTGGCGCTTGTGTTATTTTATTTATTTCATTAATAAATAAAGAGGCTAGTAATAACCTCGGCTTGTTTGGGAATTGGCGCTTGTGTTATTTAATTTATTCAATTAAAAAACAAAGCGGCCAGTTAGCATCCTGGGTTGTGTGAGGATTGGCGCTTGTGTTATTTTATTTATTCAATTAAAAAACAAAGCGGCCAGTAAGTGCCCCGGGTTGTGTGGGGATTGGCGCTTGTGTTATTTTATTCATTCAATTAATTAACAAAGCGGCCAGTAAGTGCCCTGGGTTGTGTGGTGATTGGCGCTTGTGTTATTTTATTTATTTAATTCATAATTAAAGCGGCCAGTAAGCGCTCCGTGTTGTGTTGGGATTAGCGCTTGTGTTATTTTATTTATTCAAATAATAATCAAAGCGGCCAGTAATAACCCCGGCTTGTTTGGGGATTGGCGCTTGTGTTATTTTATTTATCATTTTAATTATCAAAGCGTCCAGTAAGCACCCCAAGTTGTGTGCTGATTGGCGCTTGCGTTATTTTATTTATTTAATTAATAAAAAAAGCGCCTAGTAATCGCCCTGGGTTGTGTGGGAATTTGCGCTTGTGCTATTTTTTTATTCAATTAAAAAACAAAGCGGCCAGTAAGCGTACCGGGTTGTGTGGGTATTGGCACTTGTGTTATTTTATTTATTAATTAATTAAACAAAGCGGCCAGTAAGCGCCCCGAGTTGTGTGGTAATTGGCGCTTGTGTTATTTTATTTATTTAATTAATAAACAAAGCGGCCAGTAATAACCCCGGCTTGTTTGGGAATTGGCGCTTGTGTTATTTTATTTATTTAATTAATAAACAAAGCGGCTAGTAATAACCCCGTGTTGTTTCGGTATTGGCGCTTGTACTATTTTATTTATTTAATTAATAAACAAAGTGGCCAGTTAGCGCCCCAAGTTGTGTGGGGATTGGCGCTTGTGTTATTTTTTCTATCATTTTAATTAACAAAGCGACCAGTAAGCGCCCCGGGTTTTGTGGCGATTGGCGCTTGTGTTATTTTATTTATTTAATTAATAAACAAAGCGGCCAGTAAGTTTCCCGGGTTGTGCGTGAATTGGCGCTTGTGTTATGTTATTTATTATATTAAGAAACAAAGCGGCCAGTAAGCGCCCTGGGTTGTGTGGTGATTGGCGCTTGTGTTATTTTATTTATTTAATTAAGAAACAAAGCGGACAGTAATTACCCTGGGTTGTGTGGGGATTGGCGCTTGTGTTATTTAATTTATTCAATTAAAAAACAAAGCGTCCAGTAAGCACCCTGGGTTGTGTGAGGATTGGCGCTTGTGTTATTTTATTTATTCAATTAATAAATAAAGATGCCAGTAAGCGCTCCGGGTTGTGTGGGGATTGGCACTTGTGTTATTTTATTTATTTAATTAATAAACAAAGCGGCCAGTGATTGCCTGGGGTTGTAAGGGGATTGGCGATTGTAATATTTCGTTTATTATATTAAGAAACAAAGCGTCCAGTAAGTGCCTTGGGTTGTGTGCTGATTGGCGCTTGCGTTTCTCTATTTATTCAATTAATAATCAAAGTGGCCAGTAAGCGCTTCGGGTTGTGTGGGGATTGGCGCTTGTGTTATTTTATTTATTATATTAAGAAACAAAGCGGCCAGTAAGCGCCCCGGGTTGTGTGGGAATTGGCGCTTGTGTTATTTTATTTATTTAATTAATAAACAAAGCGGCCAGTTAGCGCCCCAAGTTGTGTGGGGATTGGCGCTTGTGTGATTTTATCTATCAATTCAATTAACAAAGCGACCAGTAAGCGCCCCGGGTTTTGTGGGGATTGGCGCTTGTGTTATTTTATTTATTTAAATAATAAACAAAGCGAACAGTAATTGCCCCGGGTTGTGCGTGAATTGGCGCTTGTGTTATTTAATTTATTCAATTAAAAAACAAAGCGGCCAGTTAGCACCCTGGGTTGTGTGAGGATTGGCGCTTGTGTTATTTTATTTATTCAATTAAAAAACAAAGCGGCCAGTAAGTGCCCCGGGTTGTGTGGGAATTGGCGCTTGTGTTATTTTATTCATTCAATTAAGAAACAAAGCGGACAGTAATCACCCCAGGTTGTGTGGGGATTGGCGCTTGTGTTATTTAATTTATTCAAATAAAAAACAAAGCGGCCAGTAAGCAACCTGGGTTGTGTGGGGATTGGCGCTTGTGTTATTTTATTTATTTAATTAATAAATAAATAGGCCAGTAATAACCCCGGCTTGTTTGGGAATTGGCGCTTGTGTTATTTAATTTATTCAATTAAAAAACAAAGCGGCCAGTTAGCACCCTGGGTTGTGCGAGGATTGGCGCTTGTGTTATTTTATTTATTAAATTAAAAAACAAAGCGGCCAGTAAGTGCCCCGGGTTGTGTGGGGATTGGCGCTTGTGTTATTTTATTCATTCAATTAATTAACAAAGCGGCCAGTAAGTGCCCTGGGTTGTGTGGTGATTGGCGCTTGTGTTATTTCATTTATTATTCTAATTATCAAAGCAGCTAGTAAGCGCCCCGGGTTGTGTGGGGATTGGCGCTCGTGTTATATAATTTACTTAATCAATAAACAAAGCGAGCAGTAAGCGCCCTGGGTTGTGTGGGGATTGGCGCTTGTGCTATTTTATTTATTTAATCAAAAAACAAAGCGGCCAGTAAACGCCCTGGGTTGTGTGGGGATTGGCGCTTGTGTTATTTTATTTATTTAATTGATAATTAAAGCGGACAGTAAGCGCTCCGAGTTGTGTTGGGATTAGCGCTTGTGTTATTTTATTTATTCAAATAATAATCAAAGCGGCCAGTAATAACCCCGGCTTGTTTGGGGATTGGCGCTTGTGTTATTTTATTTATCATTTTAATTATCAAAGCGTCCAGTAAGCACCCCAAGTTGTGTGCTGATTGGCGCTTGCGTTATTTTATTTATTTAATTAATAAAAAAAGCGCCTAGTAATCGCCCTGGGTTGTGTGGGAATTTGCGCTTGTGCTATTTTATTTATTAAATTAAAAAACAAAGCGGCCAGTAAGCGTACCGGGTTGTGTGGGTATTGGCACTTGTAGTATTTTATTTATTTATTAATTAAACAAAGCGGCCAGTAAGCGCCCCGAGTTGTGTGGTAATTGGCGCTTGTGTTATTTTATTTATTCAAATAATAATCAAAGCGGCCAGTAATAACCCCGTGTTGTTTCGGTATTGGCAATTGTACTATTTTATTTATTTAATTAATAAACAAAGCGGCCAGTTAGCGCCCCAAGTTGTGTGGGGATTGGCGCTTGTGTTATTTTTTCTATCATTTTAATTAACAAAGCGACCAGTAAGCGCCCCGGGTTTTGTGGCGATTTGCGCTTGTGTTATTTTATTTATTTAATTAATAAACAAAGCGGCCAGTAAGTGCCCCGGGTTGTGCGTGAATTGGCGCTTGTGTTATGTTATTTATTATATTAAGAAACAAAGCGGCCAGTAAGCGCCCTGGGTTGTGTGGTGATTGGCGCTTGTGTTATTTTATTTATTTAATTAAGAAACAAAGCGGACAGTAAGCGCCTGGGGTTGTGTGGGGATTGGCGATTGTAATATTTCGTTTATTATATTAAGAAACAAAGCGTTCAGTAAGTGCCTTGGGTTGTGTGCTGATTGGCGCTTGCGTTATTCTATTTATTCAATTAATAATCAAAGCGGCCAGTAAGCGCTTCGGGTTGTGTGGGGATTGGCGCTTGTGTTATTTAATTTATTATATTAAGAAACAAAGCGGCCAGTAAGCACCCCGGGTTGTGTGGGAATTGGCGCTTGTGTTATTTTATTTATTCAATTAATTAACAAAGCGGCCAGTAAGTGCCTTGGGTTGTGTGGTGATTGGCGCTTGTGTTATTTTATTTATTATTTTAATCATCAAAGCAGCCAGTAAGCGCCCTGGGTTGCGTGGGAATTGGCGCTTGTGCAATTTCATTTATTTATTTGAAAAACAAAGCGGCCAGTAAGTGCCCCGGTTTGTGTGGGGATTGGCGCTTGTGTTATATTATTCATTTAATTAAAAAACAAAGCGGATAGTAAGTGCCCCGGGTTGTGCAGAAATTGGCGCTTGTGTTATTTTATTTATAATATTAAAAAAACAGAACGGCCAGTAAGCGCGTCAAGTTGTGTGGGGATTGGCGCTTGTGCTGTTTTATTTATTTATTTAAAAATTAAAGCGGCCAGTAAGTGCCCCGGTTGGTGTGGGGATTGGCGCTTGTGCTATTTTATTTATTATATTGAGAAACAAAGCGGCTGGTAAGCGCCCCGGGTTGTGTGGTGATTGGTGCTTGTGTTATTCTATTTATTAAATTAAGTATAAAAGCGGCCAGTAAGTGCCTCAAGTTGTGCAGGAATTGGCGCTTGTGTTATTTTATTTATAATATTAAAAAAACAGAATGGCCAGTAAGCGCCCCAAGTTGTGTGGATATTGGCGCTTGTGTTATTTTATTCATTCAATTAATTAACAAAGCGGCCAGTAAGTGCCCTGGGTTGTGTGGTGATTGGCGCTTGTGTTATTTTATTTATTTAATTCATAATTAAAGCGGCCAGTAAGCGCTCCGTGTTGTGTTGGGATTAGCGCTTGTGTTATTTTATTTATTCAAATAATAATCAAAGCGGCCAGTAATAACCCCGGCTTGTTTGGGGATTGGCGCTTGTGTTATTTTATTTATCATTTTAATTATCAAAGCGTCCAGTAAGCACCCCAAGTTGTGTGCTGATTGGCGCTTGCGTTATTTTATTTATTTAATTAATAAAAAAAGCGCCTAGTAATCGCCCTGGGTTGTGTGGGAATTTGCGCTTGTGCTATTTTTTTATTCAATTAAAAAACAAAGCGGCCAGTAAGCGTACCGGGTTGTGTGGGTATTGGCACTTGTGTTATTTTATTTATTAATTAATTAAACAAAGCGGCCAGTAAGCGCCCCGAGTTGTGTGGTAATTGGCGCTTGTGTTATTTTATTTATTTAATTAATAAACAAAGCGGCCAGTAATAACCCCGGCTTGTTTGGGAATTGGCGCTTGTGTTATTTTATTTATTTAATTAATAAACAAAGCGGCTAGTAATAACCCCGTGTTGTTTCGGTATTGGCGCTTGTACTATTTTATTTATTTAATTAATAAACAAAGTGGCCAGTTAGCGCCCCAAGTTGTGTGGGGATTGGCGCTTGTGTTATTTTTTCTATCATTTTAATTAACAAAGCGACCAGTAAGCGCCCCGGGTTTTGTGGCGATTGGCGCTTGTGTTATTTTATTTATTTAATTAATAAACAAAGCGGCCAGTAAGTTTCCCGGGTTGTGCGTGAATTGGCGCTTGTGTTATGTTATTTATTATATTAAGAAACAAAGCGGCCAGTAAGCGCCCTGGGTTGTGTGGTGATTGGCGCTTGTGTTATTTTATTTATTTAATTAAGAAACAAAGCGGACAGTAATTACCCTGGGTTGTGTGGGGATTGGCGCTTGTGTTATTTAATTTATTCAATTAAAAAACAAAGCGTCCAGTAAGCACCCTGGGTTGTGTGAGGATTGGCGCTTGTGTTATTTTATTTATTCAATTAATAAATAAAGATGCCAGTAAGCGCTCCGGGTTGTGTGGGGATTGGCACTTGTGTTATTTTATTTATTTAATTAATAAACAAAGCGGCCAGTGATTGCCTGGGGTTGTAAGGGGATTGGCGATTGTAATATTTCGTTTATTATATTAAGAAACAAAGCGTCCAGTAAGTGCCTTGGGTTGTGTGCTGATTGGCGCTTGCGTTTCTCTATTTATTCAATTAATAATCAAAGTGGCCAGTAAGCGCTTCGGGTTGTGTGGGGATTGGCGCTTGTGTTATTTTATTTATTATATTAAGAAACAAAGCGGCCAGTAAGCGCCCCGGGTTGTGTGGGAATTGGCGCTTGTGTTATTTTATTTATTTAATTAATAAACAAAGCGGCCAGTTAGCGCCCCAAGTTGTGTGGGGATTGGCGCTTGTGTGATTTTATCTATCAATTCAATTAACAAAGCGACCAGTAAGCGCCCCGGGTTTTGTGGGGATTGGCGCTTGTGTTATTTTATTTATTTAATTAATAAACAAAGCGAACAGTAATTGCCCCGGGTTGTGCGTGAATTGGCGCTTGTGTTATTTAATTTATTCAATTAAAAAACAAAGCGGCCAGTTAGCACCCTGGGTTGTGTGAGGATTGGCGCTTGTGTTATTTTATTTATTCAATTAAAAAACAAAGCGGCCAGTAAGTGCCCCGGGTTGTGTGGGAATTGGCGCTTGTGTTATTTTATTCATTTAATTAAGAAACAAAGCGGACAGTAATCACCCCAGGTTGTGTGGGGATTGGCGCTTGTGTTATTTAATTTATTCAAATAAAAAACAAAGCGGCCAGTAAGCAACCTGGGTTGTGTGGGGATTGGCGCTTGTGTTATTTTATTTATTTAATTAATAAATAAATAGGCCAGTAATAACCCCGGCTTGTTTGGGAATTGGCGCTTGTGTTATTTAATTTATTCAATTAAAAAACAAAGCGGCCAGTTAGCACCCTGGGTTGTGTGAGGATTGGCGCTTGTGTTATTTTATTTATTAAATTAAAAAACAAAGCGGCCAGTAAGTGCCCCGGGTTGTGTGGGGATTGGCGCTTGTGTTATTTTATTCATTCAATTAATTAACAAAGCGGCCAGTAAGTGCCCTGGGTTGTGTGGTGATTGGCGCTTGTGTTATTTCATTTATTATTCTAATTATCAAAGCAGCTAGTAAGCGCCCCGGGTTGTGTGGGGATTGGCGCTCGTGTTATATAATTTACTTAATCAATAAACAAAGCGAGCAGTAAGCGCCCTGGGTTGTGTGGGGATTGGCGCTTGTGCTATTTTATTTATTTAATCAAAAAACAAAGCGGCCAGTAAACGCCCTGGGTTGTGTGGGGATTGGCGCTTGTGTTATTTTATTTATTTAATTGATAATTAAAGCGGACAGTAAGCGCTCCGAGTTGTGTTGGGATTAGCGCTTGTGTTATTTTATTTATTCAAATAATAATCAAAGCGGCCAGTAATAACCCCGGCTTGTTTGGGGATTGGCGCTTGTGTTATTTTATTTATCATTTTAATTATCAAAGCGTCCAGTAAGCACCCCAAGTTGTGTGCTGATTGGCGCTTGCGTTATTTTATTTATTTAATTAATAAAAAAAGCGCCTAGTAATCGCCCTGGGTTGTGTGGGAATTTGCGCTTGTGCTATTTTATTTATTAAATTAAAAAACAAAGCGGCCAGTAAGCGTACCGGGTTGTGTGGGTATTGGCACTTGTAGTATTTTATTTATTTATTAATTAAACAAAGCGGCCAGTAAGCGCCCCGAGTTGTGTGGTAATTGGCGCTTGTGTTATTTTATTTATTCAAATAATAATCAAAGCGGCCAGTAATAACCCCGTGTTGTTTCGGTATTGGCAATTGTACTATTTTATTTATTTAATTAATAAACAAAGCGGCCAGTTAGCGCCCCAAGTTGTGTGGGGATTGGCGCTTGTGTTATTTTTTCTATCATTTTAATTAACAAAGCGACCAGTAAGCGCCCCGGGTTTTGTAGCGATTTGCGCTTGTGTTATTTTATTTATTTAATTAATAAACAAAGCGGCCAGTAAGTGCCCCGGGTTGTGCGTGAATTGGCGCTTGTGTTATGTTATTTATTATATTAAGAAACAAAGCGGCCAGTAAGCGCCCTGGGTTGTGTGGTGATTGGCGCTTGTGTTATTTTATTTATTTAATTAAGAAACAAAGCGGACAGTAATTACCCTGGGTTGTGTGGGGATTGGCGCTTGTGTTATTTAATTTATTCAATTGATAAATAAAGAGGCCAGTAAGCGCTCCGGGTTGTGTGGGGATTGGCACTTGTGTTATTTTATTTATTTAATTAATAAACAAAGCGGCCAGTAAGCGCCTGGGGTTGTGTGGGGATTGGCGATTGTAATATTTCGTTTATTATATTAAGAAACAAAGCGTTCAGTAAGTGCCTTGGGTTGTGTGCTGATTGGCGCTTGCGTTATTCTATTTATTCAATTAATAATCAAAGCGGCCAGTAAGCGCTTCGGGTTGTGTGGGGATTGGCGCTTGTGTTATTTTATTTATTATATTAAGAAACAAAGCGGCCAGTAAGCACCCCGGGTTGTGTGGGAATTGGCGCTTGTGTTATTTTATTTATTCAATTAATTAACAAAGCGGCCAGTAAGTGCCTTGGGTTGTGTGGTGATTGGCGCTTGTGTTATTTTATTTATTATTTTAATCATCAAAGCAGCCAGTAAGCGCCCTGGGTTGCGTGGGAATTGGCGCTTGTGCTATTTCATTTATTTATTTGAAAAACAAAGCGGCCAGTAAGTGCCCCGGTTTGTGTGGGGATTGGCGCTTGTGTTATATTATTCATTTAATTAAAAAACAAAGCGGATAGTAAGTGCCCCGGGTTGTGCAGAAATTGGCGCTTGTGTTATTTTATTTATAATATTAAAAAAACAGAACGGCCAGTAAGCGCGTCAAGTTGTGTGGGGATTGGCGCTTGTGCTGTTTTATTTATTTATTTAAAAATTAAAGCGGCCAGTAAGTGCCCCGGTTGGTGTGGGGATTGGCGCTTGTGCTATTTTATTTATTATATTGAGAAACAAAGCGGCTGGTAAGCGCCCCGGGTTGTGTGGTGATTGGTGCTTGTGTTATTCTATTTATTAAATTAAGTATAAAAGCGGCCAGTAAGTGCCTCAAGTTGTGCAGGAATTGGCGCTTGTGTTATTTTATTTATAATATTAAAAAAACAGAATGGCCAGTAAGCGCCCCAAGTTGTGTGGATATTGGCGCTTGTGTTATTTTATTTATTCAATTAATAAACAAAGCGGCCAGTAAGTGCCCCAGTATGTGTGGGAATTGGCGCTTGTGTTATTTTATTTATTTAATTAATTAACAAAGCCGCCAGTAAGCGCCCCGGGTTGTGTGGTGATTGGCGCTTGTGTTATTTTATTTATCATTTTAATTATCAAAGCGTCCAGTAAGCACCCCAAGTTGTGTGCTGATTGGCGCTTGCGTTATTTTATTTATTTAATTAATGAAAAAAGCGCCTAGTAATCGCCCTGGGTTGTGTGGGGATTTGCGCTTGTGTTATTTTAATTATTCAATTGATTAACAAAGCGGCCAGTAAGCGTACCGGGTTGTGTGGGTATTGGCACTTGTGTTATTTTATTTATTTAATTAATGAACAAAGCGGCCAGTAAGGGCCCCGAGTTGTGTGATAATTGGTGCTTGTGTTATTTTATTTATTTAATTAATAAACAAAGCGGCCAGTTATAACCCCGGCTTGTTCTGGAATTGGCGCTTGTGTTATTTTATTTATTTAATTAATAAACAAAGAGGCTAGTAATAACCCCGTGTAGTTTCGGCATTGGCGCTTGTACTATTTTATTTATTAAATTAATAAACAAAGCGGCCAGTTAGCGCCCCAAGTTGTTTGGGGATTGGCGCTTGTGTTATTTTATTTATTTGATTAATAAACAAAGCGGCCAGTAAGTGCCCCGGGTTGTGCGTGAATTGGCGCTTGTGTTATGTTATTTATTATATTAAGAAACAAAGCGGCCAGTATGCGCCCTGGGTTGTGTGGTGATTGGCGCTTGTGTTATTTTATTTATTTAATTAAGAAACAAAGCGGACAGTAATCACCCCGGGTTGTGTGGGGATTGGCGGTTGTTTTATTTAATTTATTCAATTAAAAAACAAAGCGGCCTTTAAGCAACCTGGGTTGTGTGGGGATTGGCGCTTGTGTTATTTTATTTATTCAATTAATAAATAAAGAGGCCAGTAATAACCCCGGCTTGTTTGGGAATTGGCGTTTGTGTTATTTAATTTATTCAATTAAAAAACAAAGCGGCCAGTTAGCACCCTGGGTTGTGTGAGGATTGGCGCTTGTGTTATTTTATTTATTCAATTAAAAAACAAAGCGGCCAGTAAGTGCCCCGGGTTGTGTGGGGATCGGCGCTTGTGTTATTTTATTCATTCAATTAATTAACAAAGCGGCCAGTAAGTGCCCCAGGTCGTGTGGTGATTGGCACTTGTGTTATTTTATTTATAATATTAAAAAAACAGAACGGCCAGTAAGCGCGTCAAGTTGTGTGGGGATTGGCGCTTGTGCTATTTTATTTATTTATTTAAAAATTAAAGCGGCCAGTAAGTGCCCCGGTTGGTGTGGGGATTGGCGCTTGTGCTATTTTATTTATTATATTGAGAAACAAAGCGGCTGGTAAGCGCCCCGGGTTGTGTGTAGATTGGTGCTTGTGTTATTCTATTTATTAAATTAAGAATAAAAGCGGCCAGTAAGTGCCTCAAGTTGTGCAGGAATTGGCGCTTGTGTTATTTTATTTATAATATTAAAAAAACAGAATGGCCAGTAAGCGCCCCAAGTTGTGTGGATATTGGCGCTTGTGTTATTTTATTTATTCAATTAATAAACAAAGCGGCCAGTAAGTGCCCCAGTATGTGTGGGAATTGGCGCTTGTGTTATTTTATTTATTTAATTAATTAACAAAGCCGCCAGTAAGCGCCCCGGGTTGTGTGGTGATTGGCGCTTGTGTTATTTTATTTATCATTTCAATTATCAAAGCATCCAGTAAGCACCCCAAGTTGTGTGCTGATTGGCACTTGCGTTATTTTATTTATTTAATTAATGAAAAAAGCGCCTAGTAATCGCCCTGGGTTGTGTGGGGATTTGCGCTTGTGTTATTTTAATTATTCAATTGATTAACAAAGCGGCCAGTAAGCGTACCGGGTTGTGTGGGTATTGGCACTTGTGTTATTTTATTTATTTAATTAATAAACAAAGCGGCCAGTAAGGGCCCCGAGTTGTGTGATAATTGGCGCTTGTGTTATTTTATTTATTTAATTAATAAACAAAGCGGCCAGTTATAACCCCGGCTTGTTCTGAAATTGGCGCTTGTGTTATTTTATTTATTTAATTAATAAACAAAGAGGCTAGTAATAACCCCGTGTAGTTTCGGCATTGGCGCTTGTACTATTTTATTTATTAAATTAATAAACAAAGCGGCCAGTTAGCGCCCCAAGTTGTTTAGGGATTGGCGCTTGTGTTATTTTATTTATTTGATTAATAAACAAAGCGGCCAGTAAGTGCCCCGGGTTGTGCGTAAATTGGCGCTTGTGTTATGTTATTTATTATATTAAGAAACAAAGCGGCCAGTATGCGCCCTGGGTTGTGTGGTGATTGGCGCTTGTGTTATTTTATTTATTTAATTAAGAAACAAAGCGGACAGTAATCACCCCGGGTTGTGTGGGGATTGGCGCTTGTTTTATTTAATTTATTCAATTAAAAAACAAAGCGGCCAGTAAGCAACCTGGGTTGTGTGGGGATTGGCGCTTGTGTTATTTTATTTATTCAATTAATAAATAAAGAGGCCAGTAATAACCCCGGCTCGTTTGGGAATTGGCGTTTGTGTTATTTAATTTATTCAATTAAAAAACAAAGCGGCCAGTTAGCACCCTGGGTTGTGTGAGGATTGGCGCTTGTGTTATTTTATTTATTCAATTAAAAAACAAAGCGGCCAGTAAGTGCCCCGGGTTGTGTGGGGATCGGCGCTTGTGTTATTTTATTCATTCAATTAATTAACAAAGCGGCCAGTAAGTACCCCAGGTCGTGTGGTGATTGGCGCTTGTAGAATTTTATTTATTCAATTAATTAACAAAGCCGCCAGTAAGCGCCCCGGGTTGTGTGGGGATTGGCGCTCGTGTTATATAATTTACTTAATCAATAAACAAAGCGGCCAGTTAGCACCCTGGGTTGTGTGAGGATTGGCGCTTGTGTTATTTTATTTATTCAATTAAAAAACAAAGCGGCCAGTAAGTGCCCCGGGTTGTGTGGGGATCGGCGCTTGTGTTATTTTATTCATTCAATTAATTAACAAAGCGGCCAGTAAGTACCCCAGGTCGTGTGGTGATTGGCGCTTGTAGAATTTTATTTATTTAATTAATAAACAAAGCGGCCAGTAAGTTTCCCGGGTTGTGCGTGAATTGGCGCTTGTGTTATGTTATTTATTATATTAAGAAACAAAGCGGCCAGTAAGCGCCCTGGGTTGTGTGGTGATTGGCGCTTGTGTTATTTTATTTATTTAATTAAGAAACAAAGCGGACAGTAATTACCCTGGGTTGTGTGGGGATTGGCGCTTGTGTTATTTAATTTATTCAATTAAAAAACAAAGCGTCCAGTAAGCACCCTGGGTTGTGTGAGGATTGGCGCTTGTGTTATTTTATTTATTCAATTAATAAATAAAGATGCCAGTAAGCGCTCCGGGTTGTGTGGGGATTGGCACTTGTGTTATTTTATTTATTTAATTAATAAACAAAGCGGCCAGTGATTGCCTGGGGTTGTAAGGGGATTGGCGATTGTAATATTTCGTTTATTATATTAAGAAACAAAGCGTCCAGTAAGTGCCTTGGGTTGTGTGCTGATTGGCGCTTGCGTTTCTCTATTTATTCAATTAATAATCAAAGTGGCCAGTAAGCGCTTCGGGTTGTGTGGGGATTGGCGCTTGTGTTATTTTATTTATTATATTAAGAAACAAAGCGGCCAGTAAGCGCCCCGGGTTGTGTGGGAATTGGCGCTTGTGTTATTTTATTTATTTAATTAATAAACAAAGCGGCCAGTTAGCGCCCCAAGTTGTGTGGGGATTGGCGCTTGTGTGATTTTATCTATCAATTCAATTAACAAAGCGACCAGTAAGCGCCCCGGGTTTTGTGGGGATTGGCGCTTGTGTTATTTTATTTATTTAATTAATAAACAAAGCGAACAGTAATTGCCCCGGGTTGTGCGTGAATTGGCGCTTGTGTTATTTAATTTATTCAATTAAAAAACAAAGCGGCCAGTTAGCACCCTGGGTTGTGTGAGGATTGGCGCTTGTGTTATTTTATTTATTCAATTAAAAAACAAAGCGGCCAGTAAGTGCCCCGGGTTGTGTGGGAATTGGCGCTTGTGTTATTTTATTCATTTAATTAAGAAACAAAGCGGACAGTAATCACCCCAGGTTGTGTGGGGATTGGCGCTTGTGTTATTTAATTTATTCAAATAAAAAACAAAGCGGCCAGTAAGCAACCTGGGTTGTGTGGGGATTGGCGCTTGTGTTATTTTATTTATTTAATTAATAAATAAATAGGCCAGTAATAACCCCGGCTTGTTTGGGAATTGGCGCTTGTGTTATTTAATTTATTCAATTAAAAAACAAAGCGGCCAGTTAGCACCCTGGGTTGTGTGAGGATTGGCGCTTGTGTTATTTTATTTATTAAATTAAAAAACAAAGCGGCCAGTAAGTGCCCCGGGTTGTGTGGGGATTGGCGCTTGTGTTATTTTATTCATTCAATTAATTAACAAAGCGGCCAGTAAGTGCCCTGGGTTGTGTGGTGATTGGCGCTTGTGTTATTTCATTTATTATTCTAATTATCAAAGCAGCTAGTAAGCGCCCCGGGTTGTGTGGGGATTGGCGCTCGTGTTATATAATTTACTTAATCAATAAACAAAGCGAGCAGTAAGCGCCCTGGGTTGTGTGGGGATTGGCGCTTGTGCTATTTTATTTATTTAATCAAAAAACAAAGCGGCCAGTAAACGCCCTGGGTTGTGTGGGGATTGGCGCTTGTGTTATTTTATTTATTTAATTGATAATTAAAGCGGACAGTAAGCGCTCCGAGTTGTGTTGGGATTAGCGCTTGTGTTATTTTATTTATTCAAATAATAATCAAAGCGGCCAGTAATAACCCCGGCTTGTTTGGGGATTGGCGCTTGTGTTATTTTATTTATCATTTTAATTATCAAAGCGTCCAGTAAGCACCCCAAGTTGTGTGCTGATTGGCGCTTGCGTTATTTTATTTATTTAATTAATAAAAAAAGCGCCTAGTAATCGCCCTGGGTTGTGTGGGAATTTGCGCTTGTGCTATTTTATTTATTAAATTAAAAAACAAAGCGGCCAGTAAGCGTACCGGGTTGTGTGGGTATTGGCACTTGTAGTATTTTATTTATTTATTAATTAAACAAAGCGGCCAGTAAGCGCCCCGAGTTGTGTGGTAATTGGCGCTTGTGTTATTTTATTTATTCAAATAATAATCAAAGCGGCCAGTAATAACCCCGTGTTGTTTCGGTATTGGCAATTGTACTATTTTATTTATTTAATTAATAAACAAAGCGGCCAGTTAGCGCCCCAAGTTGTGTGGGGATTGGCGCTTGTGTTATTTTTTCTATCATTTTAATTAACAAAGCGACCAGTAAGCGCCCCGGGTTTTGTAGCGATTTGCGCTTGTGTTATTTTATTTATTTAATTAATAAACAAAGCGGCCAGTAAGTGCCCCGGGTTGTGCGTGAATTGGCGCTTGTGTTATGTTATTTATTATATTAAGAAACAAAGCGGCCAGTAAGCGCCCTGGGTTGTGTGGTGATTGGCGCTTGTGTTATTTTATTTATTTAATTAAGAAACAAAGCGGACAGTAATTACCCTGGGTTGTGTGGGGATTGGCGCTTGTGTTATTTAATTTATTCAATTGATAAATAAAGAGGCCAGTAAGCGCTCCGGGTTGTGTGGGGATTGGCACTTGTGTTATTTTATTTATTTAATTAATAAACAAAGCGGCCAGTAAGCGCCTGGGGTTGTGTGGGGATTGGCGATTGTAATATTTCGTTTATTATATTAAGAAACAAAGCGTTCAGTAAGTGCCTTGGGTTGTGTGCTGATTGGCGCTTGCGTTATTCTATTTATTCAATTAATAATCAAAGCGGCCAGTAAGCGCTTCGGGTTGTGTGGGGATTGGCGCTTGTGTTATTTTATTTATTATATTAAGAAACAAAGCGGCCAGTAAGCACCCCGGGTTGTGTGGGAATTGGCGCTTGTGTTATTTTATTTATTCAATTAATTAACAAAGCGGCCAGTAAGTGCCTTGGGTTGTGTGGTGATTGGCGCTTGTGTTATTTTATTTATTATTTTAATCATCAAAGCAGCCAGTAAGCGCCCTGGGTTGCGTGGGAATTGGCGCTTGTGCTATTTCATTTATTTATTTGAAAAACAAAGCGGCCAGTAAGTGCCCCGGTTTGTGTGGGGATTGGCGCTTGTGTTATATTATTCATTTAATTAAAAAACAAAGCGGATAGTAAGTGCCCCGGGTTGTGCAGAAATTGGCGCTTGTGTTATTTTATTTATAATATTAAAAAAACAGAACGGCCAGTAAGCGCGTCAAGTTGTGTGGGGATTGGCGCTTGTGCTGTTTTATTTATTTATTTAAAAATTAAAGCGGCCAGTAAGTGCCCCGGTTGGTGTGGGGATTGGCGCTTGTGCTATTTTATTTATTATATTGAGAAACAAAGCGGCTGGTAAGCGCCCCGGGTTGTGTGGTGATTGGTGCTTGTGTTATTCTATTTATTAAATTAAGTATAAAAGCGGCCAGTAAGTGCCTCAAGTTGTGCAGGAATTGGCGCTTGTGTTATTTTATTTATAATATTAAAAAAACAGAATGGCCAGTAAGCGCCCCAAGTTGTGTGGATATTGGCGCTTGTGTTATTTTATTTATTCAATTAATAAACAAAGCGGCCAGTAAGTGCCCCAGTATGTGTGGGAATTGGCGCTTGTGTTATTTTATTTATTTAATTAATTAACAAAGCCGCCAGTAAGCGCCCCGGGTTGTGTGGTGATTGGCGCTTGTGTTATTTTATTTATCATTTTAATTATCAAAGCGTCCAGTAAGCACCCCAAGTTGTGTGCTGATTGGCGCTTGCGTTATTTTATTTATTTAATTAATGAAAAAAGCGCCTAGTAATCGCCCTGGGTTGTGTGGGGATTTGCGCTTGTGTTATTTTAATTATTCAATTGATTAACAAAGCGGCCAGTAAGCGTACCGGGTTGTGTGGGTATTGGCACTTGTGTTATTTTATTTATTTAATTAATGAACAAAGCGGCCAGTAAGGGCCCCGAGTTGTGTGATAATTGGTGCTTGTGTTATTTTATTTATTTAATTAATAAACAAAGCGGCCAGTTATAACCCCGGCTTGTTCTGGAATTGGCGCTTGTGTTATTTTATTTATTTAATTAATAAACAAAGAGGCTAGTAATAACCCCGTGTAGTTTCGGCATTGGCGCTTGTACTATTTTATTTATTAAATTAATAAACAAAGCGGCCAGTTAGCGCCCCAAGTTGTTTGGGGATTGGCGCTTGTGTTATTTTATTTATTTGATTAATAAACAAAGCGGCCAGTAAGTGCCCCGGGTTGTGCGTGAATTGGCGCTTGTGTTATGTTATTTATTATATTAAGAAACAAAGCGGCCAGTATGCGCCCTGGGTTGTGTGGTGATTGGCGCTTGTGTTATTTTATTTATTTAATTAAGAAACAAAGCGGACAGTAATCACCCCGGGTTGTGTGGGGATTGGCGGTTGTTTTATTTAATTTATTCAATTAAAAAACAAAGCGGCCTTTAAGCAACCTGGGTTGTGTGGGGATTGGCGCTTGTGTTATTTTATTTATTCAATTAATAAATAAAGAGGCCAGTAATAACCCCGGCTTGTTTGGGAATTGGCGTTTGTGTTATTTAATTTATTCAATTAAAAAACAAAGCGGCCAGTTAGCACCCTGGGTTGTGTGAGGATTGGCGCTTGTGTTATTTTATTTATTCAATTAAAAAACAAAGCGGCCAGTAAGTGCCCCGGGTTGTGTGGGGATCGGCGCTTGTGTTATTTTATTCATTCAATTAATTAACAAAGCGGCCAGTAAGTGCCCCAGGTCGTGTGGTGATTGGCACTTGTGTTATTTTATTTATAATATTAAAAAAACAGAACGGCCAGTAAGCGCGTCAAGTTGTGTGGGGATTGGCGCTTGTGCTATTTTATTTATTTATTTAAAAATTAAAGCGGCCAGTAAGTGCCCCGGTTGGTGTGGGGATTGGCGCTTGTGCTATTTTATTTATTATATTGAGAAACAAAGCGGCTGGTAAGCGCCCCGGGTTGTGTGTAGATTGGTGCTTGTGTTATTCTATTTATTAAATTAAGAATAAAAGCGGCCAGTAAGTGCCTCAAGTTGTGCAGGAATTGGCGCTTGTGTTATTTTATTTATAATATTAAAAAAACAGAATGGCCAGTAAGCGCCCCAAGTTGTGTGGATATTGGCGCTTGTGTTATTTTATTTATTCAATTAATAAACAAAGCGGCCAGTAAGTGCCCCAGTATGTGTGGGAATTGGCGCTTGTGTTATTTTATTTATTTAATTAATTAACAAAGCCGCCAGTAAGCGCCCCGGGTTGTGTGGTGATTGGCGCTTGTGTTATTTTATTTATCATTTCAATTATCAAAGCATCCAGTAAGCACCCCAAGTTGTGTGCTGATTGGCACTTGCGTTATTTTATTTATTTAATTAATGAAAAAAGCGCCTAGTAATCGCCCTGGGTTGTGTGGGGATTTGCGCTTGTGTTATTTTAATTATTCAATTGATTAACAAAGCGGCCAGTAAGCGTACCGGGTTGTGTGGGTATTGGCACTTGTGTTATTTTATTTATTTAATTAATAAACAAAGCGGCCAGTAAGGGCCCCGAGTTGTGTGATAATTGGCGC